>NC_068358.1:34577423-34904923 GCF_020536995.1 Dreissena polymorpha
GACTCACTGGAGGAGTGTCTCTCCAGATTGAAAGGTTGGAAGGATGGAATGGAAAGCAAGGGGCTGAGGGTCAATATGAAGAAGACAAAGCTCTTGATCACCGGCCCTGGACTGAATCTTCTGCGCGATGCGGGAGCATATCCCTGTGCGGTATGTAGGAGTGGAGTGGGAGTGAACTCGATTGAGTGTACCCAGTGCAAACTGTGGGTGCACAAAAAGTGCAGTGGCATCAAGGGAAGAATCACCAGCAACCCGGACTACGTTTGCCCGAGATGCATGGACCAGGCACGTCCAATTGATGGAAGACCTGTTACCCAGGTGGTCATCGATGGCTCACAGCTTGATGTTGAGGCCAGCTTCTGCTATCTGGGTGACACGCTATGTGCTGGGGGAGGCTGCGAACTTGCCATCATCACCCGATGCTGCATTGCCTGGGGAAAGTTTAAGAAGCTCCTACCAATACTGACGTCGAAGCATGTTTCCCTTAAAATCCGTGGCAATGTGTTCAATGCTTGTGTCCGTTCTGCCATGTTACATGGTAGTGAAGCGTGGGCACCATCCGCTTCTGATCTACAAAGACTTCGTAGAAACGACAGAGCAATGGCCCGCTGGATTTGCGGTATCAAACCTGACGACGGAGTCCACACTGACATGCTGTATGGCAAACTAGGGATACCAGAAGTCACTGCATCACTGAGAGCCAGACGCCTGAGGTGGTATGGGCATGTCGAGCGTGCCACCTCTTGCATCAATTCAATCTCGAAGATGGCCATTTCTGGTGCTAGAGGTAGAGGGAGACCAAGAAAATCGTGGTCTGTCTGTATTAAGGATGACCTGCACACCTGTGGCATGGGTGACACTGACCCACAGAACAGAGGAGCGTGGAAATCAGGGGTTAGACGCTCTAGCCACCTGCTGCCTACCCCAACTACTGGGACTAATCCCGCAGCAGATGACAAATAAACTCAGGATCAAGTCAAGTCAAGTCAAGGTGATGTCACCTTAGTGCCACCGTAAATGACCCAATTTTGGTCCAACTAATGTATTTCAAATTGAGGGGAAAATTTGACGCATTATAAGTTTTATAGGGAAAAAAATGTGACAGAACAATTTGACGATTTATAAAAAGGATTCGTTTTAAGGTTTTCACTGTAAAAAAGAGTGTAACTTGCACATACTGTACAACATACAACAATTACATTATATTGCCCAACTTAAAACTTTAAAGTTATGCATGTGAAAATAAATTATTTAACCAAAACGTCCTTTAGGAGATATGACCAAATGTTATGAGATTGACCTGGGGTAGTAAAAACATAGGCCCATTTTCAATTGTGATCATATATGGGATTTAGATACCTATCGAAAAATGACAGGTAAAAATGTATTGATAATTTTAGTGTTAATATTTTTACTCACAATTTTGGCAAGGAGCAACAAACAGTACGCTCAAAAATAATTTTTTACTCACATTTTGCAATTGTGCGAGTTCTTAATTTTAACCCAGAAATTAAAGAGTAGAATTGCACTTATTTGGTTCAAACTTGCTGATATACTATTAAAATCAAGAATAGAATTGGTTTATTTGGTTCAAACCTGTTGATATACAATTACAATTATTGTATAGGTCCTTGACAAAGACTTGTATATATTGGTCATAAGTATACATAAAATTGTGTCATTTTTTTTTTTTGAAAAAACACCACTTCAGTGTCTATAAAATTACACTAGCCCCAATACAAAAGTTCTAGTCACAGTCTTCTATCGATGGATTTATGAAATCTTTAAGCTTATTGAAATTTTAAGTTCACAAAATCATTTGTTTTAGAGATTTGATTATTTGCTTTACTAGTGATTTATTCAATTGATTTATTGGGAAATAGTGGATTGATTACTAAATTATACATAATTGGCCGACAGATTTTATGCAAATTGTTTGCTGATACCACCATGTCTTTAGCTGGCAAACATTGAACAAATTATTTTTCAAGTGATTTTACAGCTCTTTAGTGAGTGTACAGCTCTTGTACAATTTCACTCAATAATAGTTTTAATACTTTTTAACTACAATGCTGATTTCTCATTTGACAAGGAAACTTTTATTTGTCAAAATATAGCTTTGGTGACACATCAATATACTTGTATGCTTGTGTAAATCAGTCTAGCAGCATATTTTCTAAATTAACTTAAAATTTACAAAAATACTGAAAAAGAATATTAAATACACATTTCTGCCTGTCCTTGCAATTTCTAATTAATTTGGTTACTTGTAAATGAGTAAATTATTGAAAAAGTTCAGCACATCTACATACCCTTATTTATTTTGCCATGGTAGTGGAAACATATATTACTTTTTTTTTGTCCTTTTATATTCCTGTGTACCTTAATTGACATCATTTTGTTCTTATTGTCACCCCAGTGTTTACTAACAGTCTTGTTTTGAGACTTTGTTGAAGAAAGCCCAACACTTTATTTTGTATTGATGTTGTTTCATTGTTGTTTGATGACCAAATAAAATTGAGGACATTAACAGACTGGGTTTAACAACATTAAGGAAATAAATCTTCTTTATTTATGTGCAAATAAAGGCACACATTGCTCTCAAAGTGGATCTCACATTGTTTTAAACATGTTTGTTAGCTATAAACAAATTTACCAGAAGACTACAATATGATAGAAGTATAGACATTTAGTCTGTAAAAATTAAAGATTTTAAAAGGCAAAGTTGGTTTTTAGGGACATTATTAAGGGTCATTTATGAAGGTCCACAACTGAAAGTTTTGTACTATTCAATTTGTTATTATCAATACAATATGCTGTCTTCAGGGTTATAAAATAAGGTTGCTGGCCAAAAGCCATAACAGTGACTAACATTAAAACAAAATCATGGCTTTTTCTAACAATGTAAAATAAGGTTTAGGTTGCATGGACAACTTCTGTTATTAAGGTAAATTCTACCAAAATTGCCCTTGTCATGGCATGCTGTCGGACAAGTTTGACAACCAAAAGTGGTCCTGATAAGTACAAAAATAATCTGCTAGTCTGACGAGGAAAGAGGAAAAACAACATAAGGAGACACCATTCTTGTTGTTCTATGCTATTTAAATGTACATGGTATATTAAAGGGGCCGTCCAACAGATAAAGCGTTGTATCGACGCGAAACAATATTATGGGAAACTACGAGGATTGCTTATATAGCTATAAAATACATCACATTATGGTTTGCGCTCCGTCTGTCAGTCAGTCTGTCATTCAGTCAGTCACACTTTTCTGGATCCTGCGATACTTTAAAAGTTCTTAATATTTTTTCATGAAACTTGAAACATGGATAGATGGCAATATGGACATTATGCACAGCATTTCATTTTGTTCCTACGTCAAAAATTCTGGTTGCTATGGCAACAACAACAATTCTGACAACGGTGGAATTTCTGACAATGGTGGAGCCGGTAGAGGACTATTTTGCTTGGCAATAGTCTTGTTTGAATTGTATTCTTGTTTTTTTGCAGGAGATTTTTTAGTTGAAATGTTTAAATTTATCAATATAAAGCATTTATAGCATTTAATGACAAGCTTCAATAC
The DNA here is from genome assembly GCF_020536995.1 of Dreissena polymorpha. Classification (NCBI taxonomy): domain Eukaryota; kingdom Metazoa; phylum Mollusca; class Bivalvia; order Myida; family Dreissenidae; genus Dreissena; species Dreissena polymorpha. The sequence goes on from NC_068358.1 coordinate 34,581,007, forward strand.
ATGCCAAAATCTGTTGGACGGCCCCTTTAGTTACATGTTAAAATCTTGACAAGTAACTGTACAGCCAGGGCAACTGAAATTGTAGAGCACAGGTCCTGCTGGATTAAAGATTTTGTATACAGAATATTGTAGAGTCCTCTAGCTCTGGGGGTAAAGAAGCTTATCACAAGAAAGATTTTACTGAAAATTGTATATTTGATTTCAGGTTTATAAATATTGGTCTTTAAAATGAAGGTCACTGCATATTTTTGTTAATAGGATTTAAATAACAATAATTTCCATAACAATAATAATTATATTGCCAAACAATGGTATTTAAATATTTATAAGTCTGTAAGTAAATGTTTTGAGACTGTAGTTCTACATGAATTTTAATCTGTTACACAGTAGACGATTTATACATTATTTGGAGAGAACATCTTTCAATTGAATAAAATCCATAGAGTTGAAATTGATGTTTAATGTGAAGTTATTGATTTTCTCTGGGGTAATAGAACTAGTCTCTTCTGTCATAAATTTTTCTTTTTTCTCAGTGAATGTATTATTTGTTAATACTATTTTTACCCCTAATGCATTTGTGGATTTGTTTGTGCAATGAAATGATGAATTTCAAATTCCCACCCTGTCCATAGATAATGGAAATTATGTTTCATGATTAAATAAATGTTATGACATTATTTAATATAAAATCACTTGGTCACATTAGTCTGCATAGCGTTTATCAGTGACCAGTAAATCATAATTGAATATCCGAGGAGGCGTCTAACATTTTCTAACGCTTGAGATAAAGATCAGTGCTCTTTAAGAGGTATATATAGGAAATCAATACTCTTTATTACCTTTAAAAATAGTTTCTCTCGTCTGGTTCACAGTTTTGCCAAAGACATTTAAGTGTATTGTCACCTTTAGTTAGAAATAAATGCTTAATTACAAGAATTGATTCTTGTGTTTTAATTATTGGGATGCTTTTGCAAAATCGTGTTAGTAGTTTGGGATGAATTAAGTGAAAAGTGAAAAAAGCGGATTTCGTGTCTTGTATTACAAAGTGTTTTTTTTTGTTTTTTGTTTATATGCAAGTATGTAAAAAGTGTTATTTTGTATGTCCCCCACCACTATAGTGGGGGACATATTGTTTTGCCCTGTCGGTTGGTTGGTTGGTTTGTGTGTTTGTTTGCTCCAACTTTAACATTTTGCCATAACTTTTGCAATATTGAACATAGCAACTTCATATTTGGCATGTTTGTGTATCTCATATGGAGCTGCACATTTTGAGTGGTGAAAGGTCAAGGTCATCCTTCAAAGTCAAAGGTCAAATATATAGCTTCAAAGCAGTGCAGAAGGGGACATAGTGTTTCTGACAAACACATATCTTGTTTAATTATCTTTAGCAATTGCATTGCCATTTAATAATTATGCATGCATTTCATGTTTAATAAACTGGTTACTGTAAAATAAACACAAAAGAACAGTTTTAAGTTGAGTTCTCTAAAATGTATTAGTTAATATTAAACATCATGTGACTAGATATTGATTAACATCATTATGCAGTCAATATTATGCATGAATTTGAAAAAGAAACACATTTGATTACAGTTCTGCATATTATTGTTCAAGTTTAAGTTGAATTTTAAGATTCTTTTACTGGTTTTGTAATATATTTGTTTGCTGGATATAATTAGGAAGTCAATAAGTCTAGAAGGAATTACTGAAATGTAAAAATGCAAGTATCATTGTAACAAACCCTTGTATTGTAACAAAGCCTATTTAAAATGTTCATTATCGCATATTTTTGAATCTTTAAATGGTTATTGTTTGGATTTCACATTAAGTTGTACTTCTATAATCTTTTTTAAAAGAAGTAATTATGATAAACTTTTTCTGATAGGTAATAACAATATTTTATAAGAATAAAGTGCTTAGGTACTAAGTTTTTCAACATGTTTCATGACTTCTACATTCATATTAATGGTAACTATTATTATCAATGTGGCAAACTCATAAAATAAAAGTTTTAAAGTATATTTTATAAAAACAGGACACAATATGGATTTTAATATAGGGTTGACATTTTTTTTGTCATTTAAGATGCATGTGATGTTGAATACATGTATTTGGAATATTTTTATGTGGGCCAATCTATTCAATTTTCTTTTCTCATTTGTGAGTAACAAACTGGACGACATAAATAAATATTAATGCTTTATATATATTTTTTACAAATTAATTTTGATCTAGTTAAAGTTATTTCTTATTTTGTAGCTACATAGGGATGAAATAAGACTTAGAAAAGGAAACTTTAAAGGCTTCCTTAGTGATAGTGTCTCCGTGAGACAAATGTTTGAATAAATACATTAATGGTTTTCAACATCATTGTACACAGATTATATTTAACCACAATCTTCCTGCTATATATATTTCAAAACCTTATCTGAAACTATAAAAAATAAGAGCATTGAACACTTGATATTCCTCTTTATTTTATCTCAGAGTCATTCAGTGAAAATTGAAAATGATGAATTTTTGTTTGCATGGACAATAGTCAAGTTGAGTGCTAAAATGACGTCTGAATCTTAGAACAAAAAAACATCAATTTTAGCCTTGCTCTAGGAAAATGGGACTATTAACTTGAGACTTCCTTCAAACTAGCAATACCATATAAGAGGAAAGGGTAGTCCCTAATAAGCCTGTGCTGTCTGCGCAGGCTTATATCGCACAACACTTTACACACATGCATGAAGCATTTCAGAGAGGATTTTATTTGGATGAATGGGGCACCTTCAAAGATAGGAATGAGTATTAATGAAGATAATTTCTTATTTGTTTAATTGCATAGAACATTCATATTTGAATGTGAGGGAATAAGCCACACCAGTTATAATAGTCTTTTATTAGTAATTATAATACTCAAATGTTTAATTAAACACCCTTCTTTAAATAGGTTGCCATACACTTATAGAAAGATTTCAATAGCAGAGTAAGTTTCATTAGTTTCTCAACTTAAGTTAATTGATTTATCTTTAATGAAATCCTATAAAGTTTATTTAAAGACCAAAAGCTAAAATCAAACTGGTTGATGTATACATGTATTAAAAGCTTATCAAAAGCGTTCTTACTTTAGGGGATATTGGAATGTGCAATGGGAGGAGTGTTTGCACTAAATAAGTTAAGTGCAGTATCTTGTATGTTGATGAAAGAATATCTTTTGAGATTTTTTTTCATGTCCGTGTTTTACCCAATTGAAATTCATTAATATCTATTTAAATAGAAATAAATGTATCCGTTTACATGCGCATGTTTTTAATGGAACTGGTTAAAAGATATGTATAGCTTTTTCAAGACAATGCAACATATGTGTAATGTGATATAGTTTTGTTTTGTTTAATTGTTCTACTAATTAATCTACTAATATACTAAGCATGAATTAAAAACGAAATACGCATATTACTTGATAAATAAAATGTCTAAGAGTCAACAATTATTGAACATGTATGTGATATATGTGTCTTAATCAATTGACTTTCTACAGAATAATATGAATAAACACTGGAAGGCAGTAAATATTTGTGTTTGGAGGGTGTTTACATATCAGGAAATACAAAGCTAGCCCTACTCATGTCTATGAGTGACGAGCGGTTGCCCCTTTTAAGGGCCCCACTTCGTGGTCTGATTGGTCAGAATGTTGAGAACTGCAGTTATCAGAGTTTCCTACCAGAATTAGCTTTGGTGAGTGATTTTAATCTCGGGCAATTTATTGATACTAAGTTTATTTATTTATTTGCGAAGTTTTTTTCTTTCGTTGGTCCTAGATATTTATGCCCCCCTTGGAAGAAGAGGGGGTATATTGTTTTGCTCATGTCGGTTCGTCCGTATGTCCGTTCGCACACCAGATGGTTTCCGGATGATAACTCAAGAACGCTTAGGCCTAGGATCATGAAACTTCATAGGTACATTGATCATGACTCGCAGATGACCCCTATTGATTTTGAGGTCACTAGGTCAAAGGTCAAGGTCACGGTGATCTGAAATAGTAAAATGGTTTCCGGATGATAACTCAAGAACGCTTATGCCTAGGGTCATGAAACTTCATAGGTACATTGATCATGATTCGCAGATGACCCCTATTGATTTTCAGGTCACTAGGTCAAAAGTCCTGGTAACGGTGACCTGAAATAGTAAAATGATTTCCGGATGATAACTCAAGAATGCTTATGCCTGGGATCATGAAACTTCATAGATATATTGATCATGACTCACAGATGACCCCTATTGATTTTCAGGTCACTAGGTCAAAGGTCAAAGTCACGGTGATCCGAAATAGTAAAATGGTTTCCGGATGATAACTCAAGAACGCTTTTGCCTAGGATCATGAAACTTCATAGGTACATTGATCATGACTCGCAGATGAACCCTATTGATTTTCAGGTCACTAGGTCAAAGATCATGGTCACTGGGACCCGAAATAGTAAAATGGTTTCTGGATGATAACTCAAGAATGCTTATGCCTAGGATCATGAAACTTCATAGGTACATTGATCATGACTCTTAGATGACCCATAATGATTTTCAGGTCACTAGGTCAAAGGTCAAGCTAACGGTGAATCAAATTAGAAAAATGGTTTCCGGATGATAACTCAAGAATGCTTACGCCTAGGATCATGAAACTTCATAGGTACATTGATCATGACTCGCAGATGACCCCTATCGACTTTCAGGTCACTAGGTCAAAGGTCAGGGTGACTTGACACAGTAAAATGGTTTCAGGATGATAACACAAGAAAACTAACGCCTAGGATCATGAAACTTCATAGGTACATTGATCATGACTCGCAGATGACCCCTATTGATTTTCAGGTCACTAGGTCAAAGGTCAAGGTCACAGTGCCAAAAACGTATTCACACAATGGCTGCCACTACAACTGACAGCCCATATGGGGGCATGCATGTTTTTCAAACAGCCCTTGTTGCTTATTCTTTTAAAAATCTTGACATTTTTATAATTGTTAGTGTAAAGGTCAGTTTAGTGCTGAAAATGATACCATGAGTCCCCCAGGCTTTGGTATTTTCAAGTTATCACCTTAAAAGACGGATTACAAAAATCTTATATCATGTTCTCTTTAAAATATCTGTTTCTACTAGTCAGCCTAACACTTAAATCAAATAAGCAAGATTCCTTTATTTTTATGTCCCCCACCACTAAAGTGGGGGACATATTGTTTTTGCCCTGTCCGTTGGTTTGTTTGTTTGTTTGTTTGCCCCAAATTTAACATTTGCCATAACTTTTGCAATATTGAAGATAGCAACTTCATATTTGGCATGCATGTGTATCTCATGGAGCTGCACATTTTGAGTGGTGAAAGGTCAAAGTCATTCTTCAAGGTCAAAGATCAAATATATGGGTCAAAACTGCTCATTTAATGTACACTTGTGCAATATGAAAGCTAGCAACTTAATATTTGGCATGCATTGTATCTCATGGAGCTGCATATTTTGAGGGGTGAAGGGGCAAGGTCAAGGGCATCCTTCAAGGTCAAAGGTCATATATATGGGGACATAGTGTTTCACAAACACATCGCTTGTTAACCTTAATTACCACACTGGTAGTTTTTTTATACAATATTGGATATGTACTAAATATATAATTTTAGCCATGAAATACCCCTGGTATCTAAGTATTTATTTTGGAAATGTCAAAAAGATCTATTAGTACATTAGTGTAGACATTGAATTGTTGTGGTTGTATTGTCTGAGGTCTGTCTATTTTGTCTCTCACAAATTCTGTAACTAAGAACTCATAGATTGATAGATTTATTCTGTATAGATTGTATAATAGCGTGGTAAAACACTTGAATTGCTAAGAGGCAAACTCAAGTGGCATCAGTCTAAGAGTTGATGAGACATTGCATCCCACTCCCTTCCATAGAACATTAATTCAGCAAGTAGTATATGTCGAATGAAATAAGTCCAAACTTAAAGGCGTCTTAGATTGCCTGGAATTAGGTGGATAATATACTAATATAATACTAATATAATATACTGCTGTATAATATTTTCTGACAAAATTAGACTATTTCATTTATGAATTTATTTTATGGCAGTTAATTTCAACCAAGGCAACTGCCTCATTTCATGTCAGCCTCAGCAGGCTACGTAAATATGCCCCTTAAATACAACAGTTTATGTTTGTGGATATGAAATACATTTAAATGGTATCATTTTGCCCTTATTCCTTTATTCTACAGGTTCAAGATGACATCCGACAGCTTAAGGAGAGTCTCGCCTCCAAGGGTGACGGCAAAACCATCAGCATCGCTGAGCTGGAGCATGCCCTCAGTAAAACTGAACAGGGGTTACAGGTAGGTTACACTGCAATAACACTGTCTGGGGTAAAACTGATCATGCGTTACTGGTATGTTAAATCAAACAGACACTGTTAGAGTCTTGAAATGATTGTTTTTTTGTGTACTGGCAATATTTATGTATTTATGTGATTTCAGTCTCTTAATTGTCTTGAGTAAAGGACAAAATATTTTATTTATATTATGATATCATAGGTAACTTGTCTGCATGGAAATATTCAACATCTCAGGTTTTTATGCCCCCGGATCGAAAGATCGGGAGTATATTGTTTTTGGCCTGTCTGTCTGTCTGTCATTGTGTCAGTCATTGTATGTGTGTGTCACAAAACTTTAACCTTGGTTAAATTTTTATTACTTTTGCAATATTGAAGATAGCAACTTCATATTTGGCATGCATGTGTATCTCATGGAGCTGCACATTTTGAGTGGTGAAAAATAAAGGTCATGGTCATCCTTCAAGGTAAAAGGTCAAATATCATTGTTTTTTCTTTCCTAAAACTTTAACCTTCGTTAAAGTTTGGTCATCACTTTTTTAATATTGAACATAGCAACTTGATATTTGGCATGCTTGTGTATCTTAAGGAGCTGCACGTTTTGAGTGGTGAAAGGTCAAGGTCATCCTTCAAGATCAAAGGTCAAATTTATGGCTTCAAAGCGGCGCAATAGGGTGCATTGTGTTTCTGACAAACACATATCTTGTTTTAGGAATCTTTGATGAATTTTGTCTAATTAAATTCAGAACACCATCTTTTAATGTATGATAAGGAATTGATCATCAATTAAAGACAGAAATTTTTAACAATTGTTTATGATAAGCATTTTGTCTTTTGTTTGTGATAGATAGCTACTTTAAATGTCTGATAGGCAACTTTTCACTTGGGTTAAATAAACAATAACTTCCTTAAAGTTTTAACATAGGCCGCTGACTGCTAATAGACCCTTTTCACAATAAGCCAAAATTGATAAGAGGGCGAAGTCACGTGACTCCCAGAATTCCAGACGAGGCTGAACATGTATCCATTTCTAATAGTGCCGCGCAACGTCGCATCTTAGCTTTCAACCCTTCACTCTTTTTTTAACATTTGGCGAGGTAATGATATTGTCAACACAAGATGACATTGTCAGAATTAACAGTAATATATACTTCCTGTTTTTAGTGTTAATCTATAAAATAAATGTTCTTGGTTAAAGTACTTGAATTATTGGAATGTTCACATTTTAACAATCTTCGTTTAAGCATTTTTATCCCTGTGTATAATCAAAGATTGATCAATAATCTTGTTTATTGATAGATCCTTGGTTTTATTGCCCCTGTTTTCAGAACAAACTCATTATCTCGTTTTGATCAGATACTGTGCTGACAAATTCTAAATAACAAAAAGTTGTCATAAACCACATAAACATGGAGCAGATGTCTGGCTATTAACCCTTTGCATGCTGGGAAATTTGTCGTCTGCTAAAATGTTGTCTGCTAAATTTCAAAAATTAGCATTTTCTTCGATTTTTTGTCGAAGAATACTATCAGAATAGCAAACAGTTTGGATCCTGATGAGAAGCCACGTTCTGTGGCGTCTCATCTGGATCCAAACTGTTTGCACAGGCCTTCAAAATTCGGTTCCCGCACTGAAAGGGTTAAACACAATCTGTGATACCGAAATGTCTTCTCCTGGTAGTAGTATTGCGTGGTCATTTCTAGAACTTATTTTACGCCACATACTCAAACTGAAATTAATTTGTCCATATAGATTGTCAGAAACTAAATACTGTATAGATAGCCGGACGGATGGACTATATTTTATATTTATATACTTTTTCGGGGGCATTAAAATAAAACTCTGTAATTACGTGTGGCTTAGTCCTATAAAGAGTGTATGTTAGTGTACGGAACAACATAATCAATACAAGCTCTTTAGTTCACCACAATGGGGTTAAATAATGTTCCTGAAAAATACAAACAGATAGAAATTTATTATATATAAATTTGTCATTTATAATTTATAATCACGTATTAAGAGTTATGAATATGCATTCATAGACGGTCCAGTTTGCATCACTTTTTTTCACTTGTCTATAGAATTCTTCAATATTGCTATTCACTGTAAACGAAAATTTATTCAATTAAAAACAAAATTAACATACCATTATATATATATATATATATATATATATATATATATATATATATATATATATATATATATATATATATATATATATATATATATATATTATAACATACATAGTGTCATGTACTTTGCATTTTGAAGTGCTTTGTCTTATAGTTATTCAACACACCTCCTGCACATTAGATCATTCATAAAAAAAATATCACTATATCTTTGTTTTGTTTAATTATCAATGCTTACTTAGTCTTCAGACCACCTTTACTCTGATGGTCATGAGTAACTCGTATTTTTATAAAGATTAATAAAATGTATAAATATACACTAAAGGCTATTATGTCGTTGAATGATTATTTAGATGTTTCATGTTTAATTGCTTTACATTATAATTTCTAATAAATGTATTGATTAAACGCGTGCCTGTATGCATATGTTTGACATTATTGTAACCAGTGTTTGTGCTCATGAAAGTCCCGAATGTATCATCAATAACAATCAACTGGTATTAGTAATCATCAATATTCTCCGCCAAAGAAAGTTACTCCTTCCGCCTTGTTCTGAAATTTGAAGTGTCACGTGATATCTAAAAATAGTGACAGTGGTAGTATAGTGAAACTGGTCTATTGGTCATGATTCACATTTTTAATTATCAATGTTGACTTGCTTTAACAAGTTTTTGACAAGGTTTGTAAGATTTCATTTTGTTGAGACAACTTGCAAAGGGGTTAAATTATGATTTGAGCCATTCATAATCACACACATGATTTTGTATCATTTAGCAATGATTTTCTTTCATTTGCGATTTTTGTAGGTTAACTTTTTTTGTACCATGCTTATGCTGGTCAGAGTAAATTGACTTGGAATGTCAAGGAACAAAATATTTTCAAATATATATAATTATTTATTAAATCTTGAGAAAAGTGAAAAAATTAAGTAATTTAAGTTTGTTAACATTACGAGCAACATACTAAATTAATTCTGAATTATAATCATAAAAGTGGTTAAGGATAGGAATATAATATGTTAATTTGCATCTTTACATTTGTTGGTGAATCTTAAATTAAAAACGGCTGCTAATGTTATAAAATAAGATGCATAGTCTTCAATATTTTCAAAATTGCAAAGTAAGCAAGATTAAGGGATGTGCATGATTACTAGTGCTGCAACAATACGCCAAAAACCGTATTGCAATATATTGTCAGTTCAAAAACCCGTATTGCAATATATCGCAATATATTGCTAACTTGTACCAGAATTATAACTTGCCAATTACCGGATAATCCAGTACATTCAAGTTTTATAGCAAATTCTGGTAAATATTTACTATAAGTGTGCTCAAGAATTACAAGAAACACAAACATTTGCAAATTATCTTAAGTATCAAATACATTTTGGCATTTGTTACTATTTAAAGATGTGATGAAATCATGTCCAACCTGGGCGTTTGTTTTGCCACTGAACACACGTAAATCGCCTAATGTGATGTTCCCGCTTTTATACAACACAAAATACATTCATACTTTCCATGCGACGTTCTACATGTCTGCATAATTTTCGCGCGCTTTTTATTGAGACAAAGGATAAAGCACTTTTTATTTGACACTAGAATTTTGTATTGTCGCGTTAGCATTAAAATTTGGAAGCGTGTTTCCGAAATTCGGATTACAAATTTAATAATGCTCAATTCAGAATTGAACGAAACATTTACAGTTGTGCGCAATTAATTTAACGATAATCTGTTCAAAGGCATCGAACAAATGCTCCCATGTAACAACTATACTCCTTATAATACACTTTTTAGTAGTGCTGCAACAATATACCGGTATATATCGCAATACGCAATCCGCATATTGTATTGCGATACGATTTTCATCATTACGGAACAAACATTTTACGAAAATGTATTCACATTTCATCCAGAAAAGCCATCCGAAATAATGGTATCAAAGTTAACAAAACTAATCGGTGTAAATAAATTTTTACGCAAAAATAGCATTCTAAAAAGTGTATTATACGGAGAAAAGTTGTTACATGGGAGCATTTGTTTGATGCTTTTGAACAGATTATCGTTGAATTAATTGCCCACAACTGTAAATGTTTCGTTCAATTCTGAATTGAGCATTACTAAATTTGTAATCCGAATTTCAGAAACAAGCTTCCAAATTTTAATGCTAACGCGACAATACAAAATTCTAGCGTCAAATAAAAAGTGCTTTATCCTTTGTCTCAATAAAAAGCGCGCGAAAATTATGCAGACATGTAGAACGTCGCATGGAAAGTATGGGTGTATTTTGTGTTGTATAAAAGCGGGAACATCACATTAGGCGATTTACGTGTGTTCAGTGGCAAAACAAACGCCCTGGTTGGACGTGATTCATCACATCTTTAAATAGTAACAAATGCCAAAATGTATTTGATACTTAAGATAATTTGCAAATTTTTGTGTTTCTTGTAATTCTTGAGCACATTTATAGTAAATATTTACCAGAATTTGCTATAAAACTTGAATGTACTGGATTATCGGGTAATTGGCAAGTTATAATTTGGTACAAGTTAGCAATATATTGCGATATATTGCAATACGGGTTTTTGAACTAACAATATATTGCAATACGGTTTTTGGCGTATTGTTGCAGCACTACTTTTTAGAATGCTATATTTACGTAAAAATTTATTTGCACCGCTTAGTTTTGTTAACTTTGATACCATTATTTCGGATGGCTTTTCTGGATGAAATGTGAATACATTTTTGTAAAATATTTGTACCGGTATGATGAAAATGGTATCGCAATACAATATGCGGATTGCGATATATACCGATATACCGGTATATTGTTGCAGCACTAATGATTACCATACCTGACTGTACTCATCTTGTAAATTAAGACCAATATATCACTATACATTTGTTGTCTCCAGTTAGCTTCCATGCCTTTCATACTGGAAATATTAAATTGCGTTATAATTTCTTCTGTCGTTTGTAAGTATGACCACTAATATGTTGCATCTTCAAATAGATCAATTGCAGGCAGATCTGTATGATTAAATTTCTGTAGTATTCAAGACATAGTTATGTTGTTAATTTATTAGAGTGAAATGACATTTACATTTTGGATGTTCATTTCATGCTTATCTGCTGACTTACAACAATACCACATAACAAAAATCACAACAGTGTTAAAGAATTTGTGATATTCATTTTTGAGCCTTTTTCTTTGAAAACTGGGCTTAATGCATACACTTAAAGTGTTGTACCAGATCAGCCTGCGCAGTCCACACATGCTTATCAGGGACAGCACTTTCCGCTTACGGAATTTTTTGGCTGCACAGGCAAATCTTCGACTACACTTTATGCACGTGAATTAAGCCCAATTGTCTAAGCATGAGGCTCATTTATATCAGGAGAGGGCCGAGCAGATGCTCAGTCAGCTGAACAACCGTGTGCAGACCCTGCCCAGCGCCGATGCCATCCAGCCCCCAGGCTTCATGACCCTGGAGACCACCTGGGACCTCCGTAAACAGACCCGCACCCAACAGAGGGTCGAGATGAGCAACAACGCCTATGTGTCCAGGTACAGACTGATAACATTTCTATCATGTTTTTCTGATTTTTGACTTCAGGGCACATTTTGAGGGCTTTTAATGACTGGCTCATTTGAGACCTAAGGATAAAGAATATACTTGAACCCAAGAAAAAAAACACCAATTTGACTGAATGTGCAAACCAGTTTAGCACATTTGCCACCGCTTCCCATCCTCTACGCCTTACTTCACCTAACTTCATCGCTCCGCAACCTGTCATTGGTCCTAACAGGACATCGTGGTTCTTTATTATTTCATTTGCAATCACAGTTTCCTACTCAGTTCAGATCAATTTCTATAGACAGTAATGCTGTCCGCCATATTGTTTGTTGTGACAGAAGACACGAAAATGGTTTAGAATTTTCTTTTTGGTTTCCGAAATTGCCGGGTACCAATGCCGTTTACATTAATAACAAATAATTCTTTGTAAAGAACGCTAAAAATAGTGTTGGTGAATAGCGATAAAGAATCGACCTAAGAACGTACTTAGAAAAGAACAGAATAAAGAATTTTCGTTATTCTTAAGTAAAGAATTGTTGCTGAATACGGCCCCCGGTGCAGAGTTTGCACATGTACAGACTAGTAATGTTGACATTAGAAGAGCTGTTATAACTTAAGAGTGATGAACATGTGATAAGATGATATGAACACCAAGTTAAAATTAGAATTTGAGAACTTTAACAATTCTTAGAATATTGTTTACTGGTTAAAAGTGTAAGAAAGAGATGGTAAATAATTACCTAGTTGTTTAAAAGCAAACTGGTAGTGTTTTCTTGCTTAAGCAATAATATAAAAGCATGAGCTTGCATGGGCCATGGTCAAATTGCTCATTTTCATGACTTCATTTGCCTGTTCCATTTTGCTCAGGGACAGACTGCGGCAGCCGGTTCCCCCAGGCGCAGCCCCTCTACTGCCCCTGCGTAAGGGGGAGAGCACTCAGCTCCAGGGCCTGACCCCAGGGCAGCAGAGCAAGCAGGCCCTGGCCTTGAGGGTCATGTACAACCCCCATAGTCAGGCCAACAGAGGCGTCCTCAATGAGAACTTTGGCATCCAGCTACCTCTCATACCCCAGTCTAAGGAGAAGAAGGTACTGTCAGCATTTCTATATGAGCCTCACTCTGTGAAAACAGGGCTTAATGCATGTGCGTTAAGTGTTGTCCAAGATTAGCCTGTGCAGTCTGCACAGGCAAATCAGGGACAGAACATTTTGCTTTTGTGGTATTTTTGTTTTAAGGATGTCTATTCTGAATGATAATTTGGTGTAGGCAGAAAGTGTTGTCTCTGATTAGCCTGTGCAGAGTTTGCAGGCTAATCTGAGATAACTCTTTGAGCACATGCATAAAGCCTAGTTTTACCAGCACAAGACTCATATGTAAATACAGATCTGATGTATAGAATACATTAGTTTTTATAGTCATTTGGAGTTTAATAAATAAAAGAATATGGCACAAACTTACCATAAATGTATAATTTATATTGTGAACACATGCACAAACAAAACTGAGGTTGAACTTAGGACATAATTTAAGCGTGTAATCTTAAAGAGTTTGCAATATTTGAAATTCGGTGAGCTATGCAAGTTGTCCATTCAGTTATAATTGAAAGTATCTATATGCATGCTCTTTCTCTAGCCATGTTAAGTCTTTCCAGACTTTTATTAAGTGTTGAAAATACCCAACTGTTATTTATTGGCAAAAATATCCCAAACAAACACCATCTCAACAGTTAGTAACAAAATGTTGCTTCTGTATTGAGGAACTCAATTTAATTTACTTTTCAGAAGCTTGCTCAAAGGGCTCTTAATTTGCCAGTGGTACTGAATGTGTGGATGCTGTGTTGTGTCTATGGGGCTTGTTTGTGATGTGATGCATTAAGAAATTGTGCACTTTTTAGTGTTTTTTTAGCTCACCTGAGCACAGTGTGCTCATGGTGAGCTTTTGCGATCGCCTTTTGTCCGTCGTGCGTTGTGCGGCGTCAACATTTGCCTTGTTAACACTCAAGAGGCCACATTTATTGTCCGATCTTCACAAAACTTGGTCAGAAGATTCATCCCAATAATATCTTAGACAAGTTCAAAAATGATGCCGGTTGGGTGAAAAACATGGCCGCCAGGGGGGGGGGGCCTTTTTCCTTATATGGCTATAGTAAAACCTTGTTTACACTTTAGAAACCACTTTTATTTTCCAATCTTCATGAAACTTGGTCAGAAGATTTGTCCCAATGATATCTTGGATGAGTATGAAAATGGTTTTGGTTGCTTTAAAAACATGGCCACCAGGGGGCGGGTCATTTTTCCTTATATGGCTATATATGGCTTTAGCAAACCCTTGTTAACGCTCTAGAGGCCACATTTATTGTCCAATGTTCATGAAATTTGGTCAGAAGATTGGTCTCAATGATATCTTGGATGAGTGTGAAAATTGTTATGTTTGCTTGAAAAACATGGCTGCCATGGGGCGGGGCAAAGGGGCGGGGCATTTTTCCTTATATGGCTATAGTGAAATCTTGTTTACACTCTAGAGGCCACATTTATTGTCCGATCTTCATGAAACTTGGTAAGAAGATTCATCCCAATAATATCTTGGACTTGTTAAAAAATGATGCCGGTCGGTTGACAAATATGGCTGCCTTGGGGCGGGGCATTTTTCCTTATATGGATATAGTAAAACCTTGTTAACACTCTTAGACTAGAGGCCACATTTATTTTCCGGTCTTCATGAAACTTGGTCAGAAGATTTGTCCCAATGATATTTTGGATGAGTTTGAAAATGGTTTTGGTTGCTTAAAAAACATTGCCACTAGGGGGCGGGGAATTTTACCTAATATGGCTTTAAACTGCTTTAGTAAAACCTTAGTATAACACTAGAGGCCACATTTATTGTATGATCACCATGAAACTTGATCACAAGATTTGTACCAATGATATCTTGGATGAGTTCAAAAATGGTTTCGGTTGGTGAAAAATATGGCTGCCAAGGGGGCGTGGCATTTTTCCTTATATAACTATAGTAAAACCTTGTTAAAACTCTAGAAGCCATATTTATTGTCCAATCATTATGAAACTTGGTCAGAAGATTTTTCCCAATGATATCTTGGACAAGTTTGAACATGGTCAACAGGGGGCGGGGCATTTTTCCTTATATGGCTTCATGAATCTTCATGAAACTTTGTCAGATTTTGTTTGTTTAAATGATATCTTGGATGTGTATGAAAATGGTTCTGGTCTGTTCAAAATCATGGCTGCCAGGGTGTTCACTATATATTCATGAAAGTTGGTAAGAACATTTTGTTCTAATGACATCTTGGGCTGCACAGAACAGGTCAGTTCCTTTGAATCTCAGGTGAGCGACTTTGGGCCTTTCAGGCCCTCTTGTTTAAATGATAATTTGTGGTTTGATTCATTATTTTTATTAATACAAGAAAAAATATGTTGAAAAGTTTTTTTCCGAAGGACATGAAGCAGAATTCTTCAACTATATTTAAAGATCTATTATATGAAATGTATTTTTGACAGTAAGGCTATTATACATGTAGCTGACAAGAATCTTATGATCTAGTTTTAAATCATAAATGTTTTTTTATCTTTTCTTTAAATTTAATAAATAATTATATCATATTATGTTGAACATGTATACTGTTTGTGCATTTGTGTCAAAATTAATGGCTGAAAAAGCTTTAAAAGAGTTTGAGTGTATTCATTAACAAACAGGTTATGGGTGGAGTTTGTGATTTTATTTAGTAGTCAGCACCACCATCAATCATCATTATCATCATCATTTTCACTACCATGGACATCAACTGCATCTTTGGTTATTGGCTAGAACAACTCTGGCTCTCAATGTCATGGTTACGCGAGTGTCATTGGAGACTTTCAAAGCTGGTTTTCTCTTCAAATCTGTAAAATATTTGTATTTATTACCAAAAAATGTATTGGTGGTCAGTAGTGTGTTTTTCATCATGCATATTATTTTTGTACCATTATTATTTGTGGGACACTAATTTTGAAGGATTTCATGGTTTGAACTAAACCTGAATTTATGTGTCAACATATTATAGTTTGACTTGCCTTCTTTATGATGGCAAATTTGTGTCCTCAGGTGATACAAGTTAAAGCTTTATGTGATGTTAACCTTAACAAACACAATCTAAATAAAGTGTTTATGGCAGTCAGATGTGTAAAGAGTTTGTTTATGAAGAAAACTATAACCATAAACAGGTTATGCATTTTTTATAGCATAAGTGCAGTAATATAATATCCAGTTTATTTACATTTCATTCTAACCTTCCTTATGATTTTACACTTTAAAATATTTCATATAAGTAGTAAACAGTGTACATGATTGACATAAGGCTTACAAGATTTAATAAAGTTTTTTTCAGTTAGCCAAGCAAATATTTATTAAAGTGACAATCTAGTGCTGCATTAACTAAAATAATCTGATAATTGCACCTTTAATTGTTAATGAGTACTTAGTAACTTTTAATTTACATCAGTTTGTTTTGTAATAGCAATTGGTTGCCACCGGCTGCGTTGTTTCGAACATGATTTGCATGTCACCCTACTACATTGTTTAGCGAAAAATGTAACTCCTGATTATTAGAATGTATCACTTGATTCAAGGGAGATGATTCATGTGCTCGGTATTTCAGCCTGCCCCTAAGCCTCTGATGGGCAGCACCATTGAACACCTAGCAGTCCTGCCCAAGGCCAACAGAGTTGATGCACAGGTAAGGCCTTGTGCTAAAAAATATGCAACCCTATTCTTGTTAATGTTTTTAGAGACAATAGTTTTCTGTGATATACCAGAATGGAATTTACGATTAAGTTGAAACCTTTTTTATTGAAGCCTTTTCACATTGAAAGCTTAAGGGTCATTAGGTGTTTATGAGTCAGTTTCCTGGGTAAAGCCAGTACATGGTGGCCTAAAGATAGCTCTTAAAAGTGCTCCAATGGTGTGGGTTGAAATGTGACTTCTCTGTTGCAAGGCGGACACCATATCCACTACTCCAATGTGACCTGCCATATTTCTATTTTCTTGCTGATTAAAATTGATTGTATTGCCAATCTGTGCAAGCTGAATATTGAATGAATGAACACTCCTCATTTCAGCTTGCCCCTCCCCCAATAACGGAGGATGATGCAAGGAAGGGAATCCTCAGCCTCATTGAGCGGGGTCTGATCCCTCCAGCGGCCCAGTTGACCCTTGACCCCTCCCCAGTGAAAAACAAGATCATGCTTCTCCATGATCCAGAGGATAGAAACAAGCCTCCCTGCACGCCAGGTGATCAGAATAGTTCAAGAATGTTTGTTCAATGTTTCTCTCACATAATGTTTGCAGTTTAAGTAATTTTAATATTCATGCTGACTTTTCTTACTTGTAGATTTATTGATATTTATTATAGGTAATTCTTTCTTTCTTTGGGACTTTGTGTATGAGGGTTTTGTTGTATATAAAGATATAATGAATGTTTTAATTTTTATTTAATACAAACATTTTAATTAGATCTGATGGATCTGAGAATTTCAAAATGTAAGCTGAATAAAAAACACTGGTTAATAGTTTTGGGAACATGCTTATTTGTAATAAATAATTTCACTTTTCAGAAATAGCTCCAGCTTTAGCAGGTGTAAGGCTTGATCTTTCAAGCAAGACCTTTGAGACGGTTCAAGAGACGATGGCAAGAATGCCAGTAATCCCCCCTCACCCTCAGTCCCTGCCCAGTGGGGGCGTGAGTCGAACAATGTCGGGAAAATCACGTGGTACCTCAGCCTCGTCTAGTCAAAAGGCAAAAACTCCGGCAACTGTGAAAACTTACGAAATGCCTCTTCAGCCTTTGGTAAGTATTATCTGTAGTTTAAAGAAATTTAATTAAATTTAAATGATTTTATAATTGCTTTTAGGATAAAACAAGAATGCTTATTTTAACAAAGTTTGAAATGATAGGCATCATGCAAAAATGGGTTTAACATTCATACAGACTGATTAAGAACTCCTATGTTAGCCAATAAAACCGCAAAACCTTGCTTGATTTTAAAGCGGACTGTGCAGGCTGGTCTGGTGCTTAGCTGGCCATTTAGGTTGCTGTGTTGTAATGAGTATGTAGTCTGCCTAGCAACCGGGAGATCACAGGTTCGATCCCCACTGTGGGAGCGTTCTTGAGGCCTCTCTCAAAGACACCAAGTACTGGTTCCAGGCCCAGGAAACTGCCCGAAAGTGTATCAATAGGCCTGATGTTTTCGATGCAATTGAGCTAAAATAATTAGGTTTAAACTAAACTAAATATAGAATGAGACCCATTTTGGCATGATATGGCTCACATGATGTTACTACATACAAATTGAACTTCATGCTTCAATGGTAAGGATGATTATTTGAAAGACAAAAATATGCATACAAATAGCACTAAGAAAAAATGGTTCAGTTTTCATTTATTTGCACTGAGATGAAAATGCTGCAATCAATAGCTCTTTTTTGCTCTTTAAATCAAGTGATTTTCTTGCAGCAAAAAACAGTTAAATATTATTGAGGCTAAACAATTTGTAGATTGTAGAGTTTTAAGCACTCTAAATAGATAAAAACAATTATTGTTTTTTTATTACTGTATGATTTCGAAAAAAAGTAAGGAGGAATAAGTTTAAAATGTATATATTCATATGTTTTGTTTTTAATTTTAATTCTGTTCAAGAGAGCTCAGTTTTTCATAGAAGTTTATGTTTGTGCTTTAAGCCAGGGCTGTCAGATTTAGTTGTAGCGGTAAGCTGTGTTGGAATTGCCTTGTTCAGTTATACCCATAATACATGTTGATGTTTTCATAATGATTTTCTTATTTGCACTATATAATGTCACATAATATTGTATGAATGACATCACAATACTATTAATATTCTAGAAAGGCTAGTACACAATTTAAGTAAATAATTTGACTTTATAAACTGTCATATTTGTGTTTACCGAAAGTCGAGAATGTTTGTAAGTATAAATAGCCTTAGGGAAACATTTCAGTGGCCTCTTGTCTGGGAACTTCATGGAATTAGATACTATTCTATGTTTCATAGGCATTTATATGAGATACATTTTGTAAAACTGGGCTTAATGCCTGTGCAAAAGGTACACAGGTATTAATGAAAGCTGAAAGTGTCAACCCTAACTAGCCTGTGCAGACTGTACAGGCTCTTCTGGGACGACACTTTCAGCATATGCATTAGACCCAGTTATCTCAGACCAAGGATCTTATAAAGACTGAACTATTACTGACGTGGAACAAAGCTGAGATTGTACAGCAACAGGCATCTCGTACTTTTGCTAGTAGTCTTTGGAAAAAAGGAAAATACAATTTCTTAGCAATAAACACATTTCTTACAAAAAATTGCAGGCTTAATTTATGCCTTATGGTGTATAATTCAAAGTTGTAGTTCAGTGTTTTTTTATGGGCAGAAAATGGTTCTTAGACCCTTCATTCTATAGTTCTTTGTAAATGGGTAGTAGAAAAAGTAACAAAAAAACCTACACAATTCTTGGATAGAGCATTGGAGAATTATCTGGTATGTTTTGAGAGATATGGGCGACTTTTAGGTTAACTTTGTTAAGTCTGACCCATCTAATACATAATTAACCGGCACTAATGTGTTACATTGTCCTGGAAAGTAGTCCTTTATTGGGAGTTTCTCTAGTACCGTACATTCCTTGGAGAAAAAACTTTTAGAGTTTTTTTTACTACACAACACTTTCTTGATTTGTACCACATCTCCTAATCATAGCTACCTGAGTAGATAAAGTTCACATTGTGTTAGCCTCAAACATGTTTTCTTATTAATAATTTTTACAATATTATACAACAATAAATTCCAGCACAAATATTTGAGGAAATATCAACAGACTCTTCATCATTTGTTTGCTAAATATGTAGAATTGTTGTATGTAGCATTTCTTTGTATATACATATAATTTTGGGAGCAATGTTTTAAACCTGAAATTCATTATGTACATTAGTATTTCCTTTACCTTTTGTCAGATTCCCACTCTGATTTAACACTGTTTTTCCCTTCCCTGATATTTTCAGCAGAAGAAGAAGGTATAGTAAAATGCACCTGCTGTATATACACAACAGAGATGTATTATATGCATTGTTTTGTTTGACACCATTAGTATGATTACCTTTTAAGCATGTCAGAATATTCAGACATTTTACCTTTGTTTTAAAACAATATCATCCAACCCTTGTTTATGTTATGTTTTTATTATTATGTTATTTTTGGTATTTAAAACTTATCTGATTCACAAGCAGTATTTTCTTTATGTTAGTTAATGTATCTTTTCAAATCTGTAGATGACACATAATCAGTGATTTTTTGCTTATAAAGCAATTGATGTTTTTCCAACTTTTGTCAGTATGCACATTTTATCACCAAGATATGAATGCAGTGCTTACATTTAAAGTACGCACAATGTAATGATAAATCCCATGATCGAAAGAAGTAAGAGGAATTATAGGAATGCCCTTGGTCTGCCAATCAGTCATTCAGTCCATAAACTGTATGTCAGTCAGTCTGTCAGTCTGTCCATAAAACTTGTGTGTCTGCTCCTTTTCTCCCATACCCTTTGAAGGTTTTTTATGAAACTTGGCTAAAATATTTACGTCATTGAGACAATGTGCAAAAGACATGGTTCAATCAAGGTAAAATTTAATTCTAAAGGTAAAATGTTTGAGCTTCTATTATTCCTGTCCTGGCCTTATCATATTACTTGATGGATGTGAATGAAACTGGACTACAATGTTTAAGTCATTAAGACAATGTACATGAGGCATGTGTCAGTCACACCTGCTCAAGGTCAAGGCTATACTTTAAGGTCAAAAGTTTTATCCCATTGACCAATTGTCTTTGGTGCAACATGCAGGAAGCATGAGACAGTCACACTGGCACAAAATCAAGGTCATCACTTTAAAGTGAACGAAAATCCTGGCTGGGTACAACAATCATGGTGTGGTACATTGTTGTCTCATGGACTGCCTTGTTATTGATGCTTCTTGGACACAAACATTTTTCATAATTTTTGAATAAGCAGTTTATTATTATTTTCTGCATGATTTGGAATGCATTCATGTGGATGTATTGGCACCCTGCACAATGCTTCAGCTGTGGTTTTGGTTTCCATATAGCATTATTTTGGGTTAGTTATTTAAAAAGGTTTTATATTTTGAGATTAAATATAGATTCTATTAATCAGAGGCATACAAACTGTTTGCTGTTAAGAAATAAATTTTATAATATGATTATTCATTGTTAATATTTGTACAGCTGTTCACAAACAACTTCAATGTTACCTTTTAATTAGGGTATGATCAAATTCATCCAATTTAATTCTTGTATTTATGCATTATAAATTTAAAAAAGATGAACAAAAAGCAAGTGTGGTACATGCATAGATTTCTCAATGTTTTTTCTTAAGTCTTTGTTTCAATAGTAAACAGGATATCAAGCTGTGTCCATTTCAAGTATATTTTTGTGTTGTCACTAGATCATGACAATATCTTCAATATTTCCATTGTTCAGGCTTTATTTCATATTAGATTCATTTTAGATTTTTGTTTTGGTTAACCAAAACTTCAACATTATTGTCAACAAATTTAAAGGAGGAAATGCTACTTTAACCATTAATAATTTAAGTCCTTAAATACATTTACAATGATTTTCAGGTAGGTAATGCTACTTCAATATTTACTCCTCTAATCCTTTTGATGCCATTTTAAAATGATTTTAAGTAGGAAAGCCTGCTTTAAGCAATTAATAAACTTTGCTCTGGGAAAACTAGGCTTAATGCATGTGTGTTAACTGTTGTCCCAGATTAGCCTGTGCATTCTTCATAGGCTAATCAGAGATTGCACTTTGTACCAAGATTGGATATTCATTTAAAATAGATTTCCTATAAACAAAAAATTCCATAAAACAGAAAGTGTCTTCCTTGATTAACCTGTGCAGATTGCAGAGGCTAATATGTGCCAACACTTGACGCACGTTCATTTAGCCAAGTTTTCCCAGTACAAAACTCAAATGGTACCTAGTCTTACTACTTCTTGGCATTGACTCTTCAGCCTCCCCCAACAACTCCAGCCAGCGGTGATTTCAAGATGATCTCCCACAGGTTTGCCGTACAGAACGGCAGAATACGAGACACTTCCTCCGAGTTCCTGTCCTTCAAACAGCACTACTGTCTGACCTGGGGAAGGTAGGTCACATTGTGCGTAATTGGCATGGATTATTTGAGTTGCATTCTGAGCAAACTGGGCATAATGCATGTGCGTAAAGTGTCGTCCCAGATTAGCCTGTGCAGTACGCACAGGCTAATTAGGGACAACACTTTCCGCTTTTATGATGTTTTTCGTTTAAATGAAGTCTCTTCTAAGCAAAAGTCCAATCGAGGCGGAAAGTGTTGTCCCTGATTAGCCTGTGCTAATCTGGGACGACATGTACGGGCTAATCTGGGACGACATGTACGCACATGCATTATGCCCAGTTTTCTCAGAATGCGACTCATTTAAAATATTTTGATAGTCTTCGAAGAAAAAGTAAGCCATTTTACTGGCCTGATTGCTTTAATTTGAATTATGTTTTGTCATGTGTCTATTATTTGGTATTTTATCACTGACCATAACTAAAGGACTTGTGATAAAATTTACCTCATGCATCCAAATGAAGTTTCATTTTGTTTAAATCAGTAGAAGTAACTGGTTTAGTATGTTTTCTTTTAAGGTTAACTGTGTACCTGCCTTACCCTTTTCTATTTTATTATTTTTATGAGTTGCTACATGTTTTTAGTTCAGTGTATAATTATTTATTCAAAATTATTGAAACATTCTGATTTAGAGACTTCATTATTCTCTTCCAGCAGGTCATTTATATTTGTTCTGAAAGATTTTTTGAGGAACAGTTTCCAGTTTCTTTGTGTATTATGGTCCTGTTGTTTTTTAATGGTAAACTTCTCAGATAAAATGTGTTATAAGCAATACAAAAGGATTTAATAATAAACATTACTTAAAGGGACTGTCAACCATGACGACGAAGAAAAGAAAAGTTGTAAAATACGCTATTGTTTACAATTATTAGTTTATATTGATTAAAAATAACACGACTGGCATATTACATTACTTGAAAAAAGTTGTAAAGTTTTTGTATTTTCAGTAAATTTGGTAATAAATTTTACTGGGTATGTCTACCAGGTAACAACCAGTTCACTATAAATAACGCCAGTAGATTGATCATCATCGTCACGTGGTAAACCCAGGAATGCATATTGCGCATGCGTAGTGAATTGTTTATATTTTATATATTAAATGATCAATCTACTTGCATTATTTATAGTGTGTATATTGCTATGTCACCTATTTTCGATGTACTTTCGATTTCATATCGCGAAATTTAATTACCGAATATACTGAAAATAATAACTTTTTTCAAGTAATGTTATATACCAGTCTTGAAATTTTAATCAATATAACTAATAATTGTTAAAAAATACGGTATTTTAGAACTTCTTTTTCGTCATTTGTGGTTGACAATCCCTTTAAGGCATATATTTTCCTGCAAAAAGACATGTACATGGACATGAACTAGCCAGAGACTTCTGCAGTATTATGAACATAGGGAAGTTTTCTTGAAGGAACAATGTAAATATGGGCCCAAAAATATAGTTTTAGGTCTGACTCTGGGATTAAATCCTAATTTGTATAACATCTTCATATTACTTATTATTTTGTCATATTTTCAGCATCGTTACCACGCTGAAGCATATGGAGAAGATGCTGTCCAACTTTGCAGTACCAGTAGCATTTATTAATGGTGACAGGTAAGCCCTCGTTAATAATGTGAACCGAGCCGGCTAGCGGTTGGTAGAGTGAAAGACTATAAATCTGAGGATCCCAAGTTAAATCTCTGGCCCAACTACAGATCTTGTTTTAAGATTAGTCATGAATTTTTGTCAGTAAGTATGTGCACTTAGTACCAGTAACCCAGCTATCCCAGGAGTGGTTAACTCTTTACCACTTAGATATGTATTTTGACGCATTTGTAGTCCCTTAGAAAGTTAAATTCCATTTAAGACCTTTCTTACTAGATTCAAGTTTTAAAGGCTTCATTTCAAACCCATAGATACTGATGAGCAGAAAACAGCTTAAAACCTGAACAGACTGTGAGTTACTCGCAGGCTGTTCTGGTTTTATGCTGTTTGCACATAGCCATTTTCATTTTTCCTCTGAGGAAGAAAGAGTAATCTGACCCCAGAGATGACTGGAATGCTGGTGTCCTGGGTCTTATGGAAACCCTTCAGCCCAGTTGTTTAAACCATTTGTGTAATGGTTGATATGCTCACAAAGTGTGTTATAATCCTCATTGAATTCAACACTGTCTTCAAATCGGCATGAAGTATTAAACTGATTTTTAGAATTAAGCCTTTAAAGCAAACTGTATTCAAGTAAAAGAAAGAGACATGCACAGGTATATCTGAGATGACACTGAACACAAATGCAATAAGCCCAGTTTTCTCAGAACAAGGTTCTTTCATTTCTGCAGGCTTGCTGACCTGGCTGAGGAGTTTGAACTGGAACAGCCGCCCAGTCTGGATGACCTGCTGTCCTGCATCGTGAATAGAGACGATGTGGAGAACATCATCTACAAACCAGTGAGAGCTATTCGGATTTTACACACATTTATTTGCTTGCATCGAAAGCCCTTTGCTTATATAAATAGCTTCCATTGTATGATTCGGTGTTAGTCTTGTATTGAATGTTTTGGTGTATTGCTTGCATTTAAAGCCTGTGGCATACGGCTTGTATTTGATACTTCTTGTGTAAGGGTTGGATTGATACCTTTGGCAATGACTTACATTGGACGTTTAGGTGTAAGGGAAAAATAGAAACCTTTGGTGTTTTACTTGTGTTTGATGCTTTTGGTGTACGGGTTACATTGAAAGCCTTTGTCGCATGGCTTGCATTAGATGCCGTTGGTGTATTGAAAGCCTTCATCAGTGGGTGTCTTGAAAAGATTCTGAGTATTCAAATAATTAATTTTCATGCATAAAAATAGGTACAGTATATCCCAATATTTACAACATATTTACACCATGAAATGTTGTACTTGTACCTGTCTATGAAGAACATAACAGAACACGTTGACTTGTCCGAAAAGTAAAATCACCTTAATCTGAAAGAATTTCAAAAGCTATGCATAGGATAAGATTTACAGTGGACTCTTCATGTCAACAATAGATAATAAATAAGATGCTTTATTCCACATATTCATTAAGCTTGCATATCCACATTTATGTATATGGTGTTATTCTTGTGTCATAATTTATAATTGAAAAAAAAAACACTGAATTATTGGTAGATAACTGTTGATACAAAATTGATGTGTTAGAAATTATTCAGTTATTCTACTGTTAATAAGATTTTTTTTATATTAACCCTTTTCTGCTCAGAAGCATAGTTAACATGGCAATGTGCAATCTGCATGCAACCAGAACAGCCTGTGAGTAGTCTGTTCAGGTTTTATGCTGTTTTCTGTTCATCAGTGCCTTAGGGTTTGAAATTAAGCTTTAAAACTTGAATCTAGTAAGAAAGGTCTTAAATTTAATTTTATGTTCTTAGGGACCTCCAATATGCATCAAAGTGTGTATCTGTGTGGTAAAGGGTTAAATTAATGTCGGATACAGGGTCGAAGATTCAAAGGCCCCAACGGTCGAGACATAGCATCGGCCAAGATCCAGGCGACGTGGAAGATGTACCGTGAGAGGAGCACGTATCTGGAGTACCGCCGCAGGAAGTGGGCTGCAGGCGTCATTGCCATCTCGTGGATTATGCATATCAAGATGGCCAAGGTGCGACATCAGTTGAAACAGGTCCGCCTCGACAATCTGGAGGCATTCAGAAGAAGAGCAAAGGTTTGTGAGGTTTTGTTGTACCCCACCAAGTGGGGATACATAGGAATCCATTCTTCAGTTAGTCTGTTGGCTGTTTTTGTGAAACGATTCAAGAGATTAAATTTTAACTTGCAATACGTCATAATCATGAATTGTAAATATGACAGATCCACACATTCTACAGTTATTTGCACTTAAACATAGCTGACAATGCTGTGTGGGGGTTTAAGTCACATTTTTGTGACGCTATGGTTAATATGGTTACAGAAATCATTGAAAACTTAAATCTGCATCCTCCAATAACTTCCATGCACTTTAGCTAGATTAATGAAACTTGAGGAGTTCCTTTTCTTACTCTGACAACATCAAACCAGGACTGCTTTTTTGTTAGTTTGACAAAGCTCCTGTTAGTTAATATTATTGTATGTGTAGAAATACGAAAAAATACACGTGTAATCGGCGTAAATGAAATTAGTGTCATTTTATTATTTGTTTACAATGGAACTTGTTTATCTGTAGAAATTTGCCATGTCCTGGGACCGCATTAAGAAGTCCAAGCGTGTAGTGATACACATTCCTTCTCTGGGTCTCAACCAGGAGATACGCGACAGTATTCATGACTTTGGAATTCGCCAGAACACTCAGATGGCGCGTCTGTGTGATATACGAGGTACATAGAACATCATGGTGCAATACAGTGCCTGATGTTTGTGAGAAATATTTTATAACTGTGATGTCATATAAGCATTGTTATGGGAAAACTGGGCTTAATGCATGTGTGTAAAGTGTTGTCCCAGATAAGCCTGTGCAGTTTGTGCAGGCTAATCATGGATGACAATTTGCAACTAAACATGATATTTTCATTAACAAGTGACTTCGTTTAAACTGAAGATTCCCTTAACCCTTCCAATGCGGGAACCAAATTTTTAAGGCCTTTGCAAACAGTTTGGATCCAGATGAGACGCCACAGAACGTGGCGTCTCATCAGGACCCAAACTGTTTGCTATTCTGATAGTATTCTTTGAAAAAAAATCGAAGAAAATGCTAATTTTAGACATTCAGCAGACTACATTTTAGCAGACTACAAATTTCCCAGCATGCAAAGTGTTAAAGTGGAAAGTGTCAGCATAGGCTTATTCAAGATGGCACTTGATGCAAATTTATAAAACCCCATTTTCCAAAGAGCCAGGCACATATATTGTGTTTGTATGGCTGCAGACTATTTTTTGTAACATGGGAGAGATTTGGGAACATTAATTTTGTAGTAATTTGAATTATAAGTGTATTCAGAACTGTTGTTACAGGTTGACTTGAATTTGATGTCTTGTATTTTATAAAAGTCGCTTCTTATTTGAGGTGTGCACAATTTAATATTTAGCTATACATTTAAACTTTTATGAATTTAGGCCTTGAAATTAATATCAAAATACTACTGCTAAAAGTTAAATAAAGTTTCAGCTTAATAGAATGAATATGAATTATTATTAATCTGGCGATAAGTATTTTTCTTTACTTGGTGGAAACAGATTTTGGTAAACATTTTTGATTAGCATTTTCCTAACAATATTGGAATTTGAGATTTTGTAAAAATGTTAAGAGAGATTTTGCAAAAATGTCTGAATAAGGAATTTTCACACAAAGTTGGAAATTTATTTTGCTGAAATATTTCGATAAAGGATTTTTTTTTGCTGGAAATGTTTTGTTGTAAATGTTTGAAACACATTATGCTAAAAATTGTATTAACAGATTTTGCTTATGATGTTATGTAAGGATTTTGTCTCATAATATCTGCAATTTCAGACCCGAATGTAGACGTGATATTTGTGTCGCCGGTTCCCCTTAGTGAGGAGACACTCCAGTATTACTCCAAGTTGCTGGGACTTAAGTCAGCCATTGACTCAGGCAATGTGGAGGACCAGGGAGAGTTCAGTGACCGATACAAGATCATCGTTCCTGAGGCTATTAAGAGCTTCCCAGTAAGTATTGGTCCTGGGACATATTAAGGAAGTTACATGGTGAAAACAATCTTTTCCAGCTTGATTAATCTTTTTTCTGGTAGTATTTTCACAGTATATTGATTTGTATGTTTATGTTTTACAAGGGACTATAATTCAGAAAGCTTTGTAATAAAGTCAATTTCTTAAAAGAAAAAAAAGTTGACTGGTAGTATTTTCTCATTAGAATTTTTTGCATTTTAAAGTTGGTCTGAGGCTGTATTGAAAAAGTTTTATATAAATGAAATCAAACGTTTTTCTAGCTCACCTGAGCACAAGGTGGTCATGGCCAGCTTTCATGATTACATATGGAACGCAAAATCTGCCTTTTTTAGCAAAAAATGATACACATATGTTTGGTAAGTTGGCATTAAGTTGAGTCAAGCCGGCATCTTTGAGAGTCAAGTTTATGTTTAGACTCAACCTAAAGCAAACTTGACCTAAAACAACATCAACGTCAACCTTCATGTCAACTTGACAAAAAATTATGTAAGCTGGAGTTAACCTAATGATTACTTTACCCAACATAAGGTTAATTGACAAAATCTAGTGTTAACCTAACTCAATCTTACATGTATGTCAACTTTGTGAAACATGCCAACTTGACTCAACAAAACTGTTTTTGACCTTATAAAATTCCAATTTGACTCAACCAAATGCCAAATATACGCAATCTTATATCAACCTGATGAAACATAAAGCCAGTTTGACTAAGCCATATGCATCTTTACTACACATAATGCTATTTTCACCAAAAAGGTTAAACCTTATGTCAACTTGACCAAACTCAATTCATGTTTAACTCAATCTTATGCCATCTTGACTATATTTGATGCCATTTTCACCCAACAGTATAACATTTTGACCAATCATGTCAAACTTACTTAACCAAATGTATAATTGACTCAACTGAAAGCCAACATGACCCAACCTTATCTTATTTTGCCTCCATGTTATGCCAGTTTAACCCAAATTTAGTGCCATCTTACTAAACTTAATGCCAACATGACTCGACGTTCAAACAACTTATCAAGAATATCTGTTTCTCCCAACAAAAGGAAGTTTTGGCGTTCCATAATTGCCATTTGTCCATGATGTGTCGTCAACATTTGCCTTGTTAACACTCTATAGGCAACGTTGAATGTCAAATCCTCATGAACTTTGGTCAGAACATTTATCTCAATTATATCGCAGCCAAGCTTGAAACTGGGTCATGTCAGACACATTTTCAATTCAATCTTCATGAAACATGGTCAGAATTTTGATCTTTTGATATCTAGGACGTGTTAAAAAATTGATTTAGTGACAAATATGGCTGCCAAATATAAAAAAAGTATAATATTAATAAATTTTATCAATATGAGCCGTGCTCTGTGAAAAGGGGTTTTATAATGCATGTGCGTAAAGTGTCGTCCCAGATTTGCCTGTGCATTCAGCACATGTGCATTCAGCACAGGCTAATCACCGACAACACTTTCCCATTTTATGATATTTTTCATTTCAAGAAAGTCTCTTCTTAGTAAAAATCAAGTTTAAGCAGAAAGTATCGTCCCTGATTAGCCTGTGTGGACTGCACAGGCTGATCTGGGACAACACTTTACGCACATGCATTAAACCCCCTTTTCACAGAGCATGGCTCATATACTTTTTGCAGGGCCCAAAATGGGTGGGTATGCTCAGTTTCAGAGTTCATTGTTCTTTTTCTCATGTTATTGAAATGATGCTGTTCATTTACTTTTTATTTGCACCCTTAGTGGTTTCATTGATGGTTTTGTGTTTAAAGTGATAATTGAAATGGTTATGGCTTATACTTTGAAGTCTAATCTGGTTAAATGATTTCTTCTTTGGAAAAAAGCATACTTAAGATGCGAATATTATTACATGCATACCAAATGGGGCTAGACAATATTTGTCCATATTTTTTGAAAATAAAGTAAATGAATGTAAACATATGAAACCTGTAAAAAATACTCCAGTGAATGTGTAATTAAAAGAATTTATTTAAAGTTCCACTATTATTTCCAGACCCACAGAATGTGCCTGTCCTCTCTGCTGAAGTACAGCCCCCAAACCCTGCTGCGTATCAAGAACCTTATCAAGGGACGCGAGGCATACATCATGACTAACATGCCTCACATTGATGACCTTGACATCGCCAACTATCTTGACGTGCCAATATTTGCACCTGAGCCTGAGGTCGCTCACCTGTACTCAACAAAGTCTGGCTGTAAGAGGATATTTGCAAGTGCCAAGGTTGACATGCCACCTAGCGAGTATGACATCTACAGCCTTGGTCTGGTGGGTATTGGAGGAGATTCAAAATTCATTATATCTGTCGCATTCTGGGAAAACTGGGCTAAATGCATGTACGTAAAGTGTCCTCCATAGTTGGCCTGGGCTTATTAGAACACCTGGAAGTCTTTTCTAAAGGAAAAGCCAGTTTAGTCGGAAAGTGTTGTGCCTGGTTAGACTGTGTCGACTGCACATGCTTATCTGGGACTACACTGTACGCATATAGCCCAGTTTTTCCAGAACCAGCCTAATATTATTGCATGTGGATTGTTATTACTTCATTATTGCATGTCCACAGGGTATACATGTAATACAAACAGGCGTTTCTCATTCATCCATATTGCTTGTGAAAAGTCTAAGAAAATTAGTAAAACTTGTAAGGAATTTAACCGTTTCCCACTTAGATACGTATTTTCACATATGTGTTGTCCATAAGAAAGTTATATTTAATTTAAGACCTTTCTTACTATATTCAATTTTTTAAGGCTTCATCTCCAAACCTTAGTTACTGATTAGCTGCAAACAGCGTAACATTTGCACATAGCCATTTTCACTTTGCTTTCAAGTGGGAAAGGGTTCAGGAAAAGTAACACATAAGTTTTAAAATATCATACTATTGACATGCTGCACTTGCATGTTCATGTTGCAGTTGTCCCCTTAACAAGTAATATGAGTATAACTTTCATTAATGATCAATATTATAGCCTACAGTTGATTTCTTTCTTCAGTTGCATGGGTACATGTCTAGAGGGTAGTACTTATATTATAGACACATGTGTCACTTAACTAATGTATGAGCAGAGTTCTGGATTTAATGCCTTAAGTAGCTCATAAAGTTTCTTCCCTGATGATCCCTAGCAGTCCGCACAGATTTATCAGGGAAGACACTTTTGGCATAGTCTGGATTTTTGTTTAGAAGATACTTTCTTTAAACAAAAATTTCATAAAAGTGGAAAGAGCCATCTCAGATTAGCGTGCTTGTACTGCACAGGCTAATGTGGGAAACACTGCTGCACACCTGCATTAAGCCCAGTTTTTGCAGAACAGGGCACTTAGATATGAGCCTTGTTCTGGGAAATCTGGGCTTCATTCCTTTGCCTAAAGTGTCATCCCTGATTTGCCTTAGTCCGCACAGGCAAATCAGGGACAACACTTTTGCTTTAAAACCATTTCTTGAAAGGAAGGCTCTCCTAAATTTAATGCTGATTAGTACCCCTTGATATTGATTTCTGGCCACAGTTGCATGAGAGCATGTCCCAGCTGATCACAGAGAACCTGAACGTGAAGCGCTGGCTCTTCAAGCTTGACGACGAGTTTGACGGGCGTGGCATAGCATACTGCGACGTGCCCGAACACCTCCGATGTTACAGCTGGGCCCTTAAGGAGGAGAAAAGATATGGGGATAAGTGGTCCAAGAAATGGGCACAGGTAGTTTGCCTGTGTGGTTTCTTTTTATGCTCCCCCAAAATTTATTTTGGGGGGGAGCATATAGTCGCCGCTTCGTGTGTCCGTCTGTGCGTCCGTCCATGCACAATTTTTGTCTGGGCTATTTCTCAGCAACTAATGACCGGAATTCAATGAAACTTTATGGGAAGCTTCACTACCAAGAGGAGATGTGCATATTATCAGCGGGTTCTGGTCGGATGATTTTTCACAGAGTTATGGCCTTTTGACATTTTCTAAAAAAAAATTCTTGTCCTCCCAACTACTGTGCCCTCAAGAGGTTTCCTTTTATCTGAATATATAGTGCAATATTGTGACCAAAAAAACCTTTGGGGAGCATCACCCGTCTCCGACGGTTTCTTGTTGTCCTTTAGTACCTGTTTGGTTTCTTACTGTTTCAGTTACTGTTTGATGTCTTGAAGTGTTAGTTCTTGTTTGGTTTCTTTGTGTATTTTTATGTCCCCCACCACTGTAGTGGGGGACATATTGTTTTTGCCCTGTCTGTTGGTTGGTTGGTTTGTTTGTTTGTTTGCTCCAACTTTAATATTTTGCCATAACTTTTGCAATATTGAAGATACTGTAATTACTCTATGTTTTCGGACAAAAATAATAATAAAATTTCGTGTCCGAAAACTTAGATACGAAACATATTCGCAAAACACAGGTGTTGGAAAACTTAGAGTTGAAAATTTAAGTGTCCGAAAATAGCGTCAATTGTATCAACGACTACCGGTTATAGCACGCGCTTGAAAAATACCATGCCGTATAATATAAATTACAGTTATATATGTGTTCACTGCATTTTAAAGAATTTTAAATGCTTAATTAATACGACAGAAAGTTACTTCAAGGTTTTACTTAGACCAACAAGTTCAAAGATGAGCATGTGATGTACAGATACTTGCTAGTATGAACCTGTAATTAACGCAATTAAAAAAGCTAAATATGAATTCTTTGTTTGTTCATTTCCGATAGTTGTTGTCTAACACCTTCCATTGTTCGTAAAACTTGCAATAGGGTTCATCACACTTTGAAGCGTTTAGTATTTGTCACAGTTATTTTACTGAGAAGGGGTAGTACCATAGCGGTAGATAATTGAACTGTTAATTGGCACTACCCCTGGTAATTGCCATAACGCTTATGCTATCGGGCGAAACCATTTTTTAATACGGGTTTACAAGGTTATTTACCCAATAAATCAAATGTAATGGTCCGTTGCCCTCAGGCATGCACCTGCCATGTTTTATGATGTTAATCTGGTTGTAAAACCCCATGATCGAAGTGTCATTAGATATCGAAAACAGGACTGAAATTTGGTAAAATAGCGCTGTAAAATATCCTGTCCGAAAACTTTGAGACATTAATTATGGACAAAAACTTGTGTGTCCGAAACTTAAGAGTCACGAAAAATATTTATTTTTGCTAAAAAAAGGGGTGTCCGAAAACTTAGAGTGTCCGAAAACATAGAGTAATTACGGTAGCAACTTCATATTTGGCATGCATGTGTATCTCATGGAGCTGCACATTTTGAGTGGTGAAAGGTCAAGGTCATCCTTCAAGGTCAAAGGTAAAATATATAGCTTCAAAGCGGCGCAGAAGGGGACATAGTGTTTCTGACAAACACATATCTTGTTTTGGTTCTTAATGTGTTGACAATTTGGTTTCATAATGGTTTATTAGTGATTTCAAAGTGTTAACGTTCTTGTTTGGTTGTGTACTGTTTCAGCCTCTGTATACTAGTAGTTTCTTAGAGGTTTTTGTATCTGTTTGGTTTCTTTAAGTTTAAGCACTTGTTTGGCTTCTTAGTGTTTAAATGCTTGTTTGGTTTCTTATTGTTTAAGTACTTGTTTGGTTAAAGTGCCTATACTACTCAATAATCCTTGATACAGATTTAAAGATACCCAGATATTCTCTGATTTTGGCTTTACAAGTTGCTGTTGATAAGCAGAGCTGTGCACTATCTAGAGGAACATGAAAAAGCGGTCTGAAATGCAAATGGTACCCAAATCTAGATTTTTATCTAATTGTATGCATGTGTGTAAATTAGGATTATATCTTGAAGGACTTTAAGTCAGTCATCTGCACCCAAACATATAATGGTCCTCAGTTCAGGAGGAAATATGGAAGTAAGCAACATCTATATATGCAATGACAGAGCAATGTCCTTTTGTTAGCCATGTTGTGTGAAGCTAATTCCAGCTTGTTATCCCTTGCCATTGGCGGAGGGATATTGTTTTGGCGTTGTCCGTCCGTCCGCCTTTCCGTCTGTCTGGCACCTTTGTGTCCGGAGCCATATCTTGGAAGTGCTTTGGCGGATTTTATTGAAACTTGGTATGAATATATATATATGGATAAGAGGATGACGCACGCCAAATGGCATTGTACACTATCTGTTTATAACGGAGATAGGGCCCTTTGTATCTTAAAAAAATGCTTTTTTGATGTCAAATGTAACACTTTTGTGTCCAGAAGCATATTGGCGGGGGATATCAATTCAATGAATTTGCTTGTTTTTAATTGCAGGAACCTGTTTTCATCAAGATATTGTCAGAAATACAGGAACTGTTAGAAAACCATGCTACCCCAGTAAATACAAAAGTTTATCCCACCTGGGAAAAGTTCCTGGCATCTTTCTTGAGCAAAGGTAAGACAATCAATCACCTGCTCTGAAGACTTTAAGGCATATCAGGGACAATACGTTCAGTTTTTATAGTGTATTTCGTTTAAAGGAAGTACTGTGAAACCATTTATTTTCGTCAGCACGAAATTTCTTCCTTTTTAAAAAAAATGACTATTTCGTCAGCACTTAAATTCGTCCATTTCTGGTTTTGAAAAAAAGCGTCCGATTTGTTTGTAATGTTTGTAATACATGTAATACGCGGTTGCGAAAAACTCGTGCTGGGGAAAGAGGGGTGACACTTGGTAGTCACTTGCCTTGTTTGGCATATGCCAATTAACAAGTCTGTTATTTCAGGTGATAGTAACTGTTCCTTATTATTTTATGTCATTGACACGTTCTTTGTTATGATTAGCGGATAAGTGGGACTGAATAACCGTTAACGAGTGTTTTAAACAACGAAGCCACTTGCCAATTAGTCTTTTTCCATTACAATCATGGACAACCAAACACAAATCAATATGTTCTATATTAATTTGTAATAAAAGTGTAGAATATATTTCAGTCAGGTGTTGATCACACATCGTCATATTTTAATTGCATTTAATAGTATTGTCTTTAATCCGGATTCGTCGCGTGTTGGCTGTATAATCTGCAACACCCCTGAAAAACACAATACACACAATGGGTAATAAAGTTGTTAACAATTAGCGCTTATCAACACGATTATACCTAAACGAAGTCGACGCATTCGATACAGCCTTATTGCATTCGCGTTTTACAGGAAATGTCAGTTGTCAGTACACTGTATAATGTACACCCCTTTGTGTCAAAACCGGATTTAACTTGAGTGTGAATAGTCGACTGTTTCATGTTCTTTGTATCAATACCATCCGGGTATCTGTACTATAAGTGTACCAGTCTACAAACAAGGTGCGCGCTTCCGCATATGGGTATTCGGACGTTCACAAAATTGACCTACGGTTTAGCGTTCACGCCGTCGAACGCATTATGCAATATAACTCGTTTCTTTTTCACTATTTCTTTACTTGCAAAAAATACTAGTGGCTTATAATTTACCTTGCAATCTTTTTTTCTCGCGTTTTGCGAGTGTGCGAGTGTTAATTTCGAGCCCTGTGTATATGCGTGGATTACGCTGGATTTAAATGCCTCATGTCTACGGTAATTCAGTCTTATTTGTTTCAAATATGGGACATGATTGTTCGTTAGGATCTTGAATTCATCCATCTGTCGAAGGACGAAAACGACGAAAATTAATGTCTGACGAATAATAATGGTTTCACAGTATCTGTTTGTGGAAAATCTAGTTTAGTCGTAAAGTGTCACCCTTAATAAGACTGTGCAGACACTTTACACCCATTCATTAGAGTCGTGTTCTGTGGAAAGGGGGTTTAATGCATGTGCGTAAAGTGTCGTCTCAGATAAGCCTGTTCAGTCTGCACAAGCTAATCAGGGACGAAACTTTCCGCCTGCACTGGATTTTTTTAATAAGAAGAGACTTTCTTTAAACAGAATATATCATAAAAGCTGAAAGTGTCTTCCTGGGATGACACTTTACGCACATGCATTAAACCCCCTTTTCACAGAACACAACTCATAAGAACCCATATTCCAATAATAAATAAATCTGTTTGTACACTGAAGAAGTACTGTTTTACTTTGTCATTCATCTTCAGAAACAAAAGTACAAACAAAATCAAGTATGGGCAAAAGGACACAATACAACAATCAGTATAAAGTAACAGGTTAATATTGGTGTCTTATAAAGCAAGGGATTTACAAATATGAAAATCCCAGTATTCCAAAAAAAGTATTTATAATTTTGTCAAAACAAAGAATGAATATAGGAGCAAATCAATAATGTTATTTATGGTAATGTGTTCGGTAGTGTCAGATTTATGATTGAGAGCTCTTTATCAATCCATCTTTATACCAATTTACAAATAGAAAAAAAATACAAATATGAAAAAAAAGTCCGGTACTGGGAAACCAGGGCAACACTTTCTGCCTAGACTGGATTTTCATAAAGAAGATACGTAAAAAAAACATCCATTAAAAGGGAAAATGTCATCCCTGATTAGCCTGTGAAGACTGCACTGGCTGATTTTGGCAATATTTGCATAAGGCGCAGTTTTCCCGAAACTAGGCTCATAATAATCACATTTCTGTCCCCAGGTGGAATAATAGAAGCATGTCCACCCTCGGACAGCATCACAACGCTTACAGTGGACATGTTGATAGAGCCGAATGGTGCGACCAGCATGGTGAGCTGCGGAGACCAGATCCATGCAGACACACCGTTCTCTTGCTGGGGAGTCTCTGTGCCGCAAGCTTCTGTTGAGCCAGATCTGCTCAACAACGCATGTTTGCACATCGCAGACGCTTGCAAGTCAAGAGGGATAATGGGCTACTTTGCAATTGATTTTGTCACCTTCATTAACCCCAAGACAGTAAGTGTGGCCTTTTTTTATTGAAACATTCAAATTGTTACGCAGGAATTTTTGTCAAGCTTAGGGGTCATTTTCAGGTGAGGGGAAGGGTTATTTTTTAATGAAAAATTAACTTATTTTATTTAACACATTGTCATTATAGCATTTACCATTTACAAGTAATAAGTCTGTTGTTATCCCCCGCCATAGGCGTAGGGATATTGTTTTGGCGTTGTCCGTCCGTCCGTCCTTCCATCCGTCCCTCTTTTCGTCCATCCGTCCGGCACTTTTGTGTCCGGAGCCATATCTTGGAAGTGCTTTGGCAGATTTCATTAAAACTTGGTATGAGTATAGATAAAAGGATGATGCGAGCCAAATGGCATTGTACACCATCTGTTAATAACGGAGTTATGGCCCTTTGTATCTTTAAAAAATGCTTTTTTAGTGTCAAAACAAACACTTTTGTGTCCAGAATCATATTGGTGGCAGAGCTCCAGATAAGGATTTGTGAAATTCTTAAATTACTACCTGGCAATTGAATTGATAATAGAAAACACAATCAGTTTTAATTACTGGTTACAAAAATAACCGATTTGGTTACAAAATGATCGATTAATGATTACGAAATAACTGAAAATGCGTAGCTACGAGTACGAAACGGCTATGCTACGAAATGACCGTAAACCCAATTCAACATTTCCGGATTTTCCTCGTTACTGACTCAAACAAACAAGTATGATTCTTTCATAAACACAAAAACACTTCACATCAACTGCTTTTAAATCAGTGTTTACATTTGTATAACAAAATAACAGCTTGAAACCAACGTGCGAAAACTTCCTCGATCAATTCCTTATTTTTTTACATACGGAAGTAAACATTGCAACTTCCTGTCTCGCTAACAAATATAAACGGGTAGAAACAATTACTATTTAAATCAACTGCACTATCGATAAATTTATCAAAAGAAATAAGATACACCCACCGATTGTGATGATTTTCTAACTTCTCTCCTTGAAAACAGGATTCCGCGTTAAAATGGACGCTACGTTAGTTTTTTCCTTAATATTTAAGGGTCCTCCGGAGGTTCCTTGAAAGTTAAGGCGAAAATGCCGACTTAAGGCAAAACATAAGGGCATTTTGTTTTGTGGATAATACTTGAGGAATATCTTAAAAATTAAGGGAAAATAGCGAAAATTAAGGGGAAAATATTTAAACTTAGGCAAAAATCTCCCTCAGGATCTTTGTGGATACGGCCCTAGATTTTCCAAAAAAATTCTGAACTCTGAAATTTTATTCTTAACGTTACTACTAAGTTTTGGAAAATAATTCTTATTTTTTCTAAATGACCTAAAAATAAATAATAATGGTTATTTTCATGCAAACAAAATATAAAAAAACATACTAGCAACTTTATTTATACGAGTTCAACAGTGTCTTTTCAGTATTATACAATTTTATTTTTGAAATACCTTCATATGCCCAAACTGTGCTTAGATTGCATGCCTTAGATGAATTTTTACATATTTCACAATTAAAACGGGTCCTCCCCTTCAATCTTTTCAACGATTAGCCACGGGACTTGTCCCTTCCACTCGTTCAATGTGTTTGTGTGTTTAAGTTTGGACCCGTCGTGTCGCTTTTTTGTTTAGCTTTTCCGACTGTGTCGGCAACTGAACATACAACATCGTATACGATCTTTTCTATAATGTCTTTCTAAACATTTATTTTAACTTCGGCTCACTTTGCGTACAATATGTTAAAAGCGTGATTTTGGACGCTTTGCAGTTTTTTAGGACGCTCTCTGGACACCGCCATTGTTTTTGACAAATAGACTGTATACGCCGCTTTTATTGGAAAAAATGCGCTTTGTTAAACAAACCCGATAACCATTCTATATAAGCACCGCAAAGATCTTTAATACGCGAAAAGAACTCAATAAAAATCGATACGAACCGATGTAAAAATAATATTCGTAACTTGATTTTGTAATTCTTAATGGTAAGACCAGATTTTAAAATAAATACGTAACGGACTTGAAAATAATTCGTAATTACGAAAATACGACCCTTATCTGGAGCTCTGGGTGGGGGATATCAATTCAACGAATTTGCTTGTTTAACAACTTGTTTGGTAAAGAAATAAAAATGTTTTCATAATTTTCTAACATTGAACTTGAAATGCCAAGTTAAATGTAAATAAATCAGCTTCAGATTTTATTCAGGCCATACTTTGGAGATTTATTCAAATCTTACCACCTGTTTTGGTAATAGCTGTAATAAATACCAGTCTGATAGATATGATAGCTGTGTGATAAAGTTATAAATGTATATACCATAATTACTCTTAAGTTTTCAGACACTTCATTTTCGGAAATACAGGTTTTCGTTAATAATTTATTACTCTTAATCTAATTAATAGTTAAAGGGACATTATTATTATTATATTAAGTATTATACTTAACTATACTTAACTATTATCCATAAGAGTTGTCTTTATATATGAATATGCTATACAGTTTGCTGAACACTTGTAGCTTGGACATTACTGAATAAACATGTAGCCACATACGCCTTGAGTTGTATTAACTACACCGGCTAGACTACAACATGGTGTCAGAAGTGATCACTCATTGCAATATTTTTCATAATCATATGTACATATGAGTCCTTGTCTTGACAAACGTCAGTCTG
Source organism: Dreissena polymorpha (assembly GCF_020536995.1). Lineage (NCBI taxonomy): Eukaryota > Metazoa > Mollusca > Bivalvia > Myida > Dreissenidae > Dreissena > Dreissena polymorpha. Next base: position 34,620,470 of record NC_068358.1, read on the forward strand.
TTTGTCCAGCAAAACATTGCGACTTAGCATGTCTGCCACTGGAATCTGTTTTCCAGGTACTAGTATATGCACTATATCATAGTCATATTTGGTCTATCTTAATAGCATTTTTTGCAATCTTGGCGAAGCTGCTAGCAAACTTTTCCGTGTTACGCTTACAAGTGGTTTATGGTCACTTTGGACTACTATGTGTCGTCCGTATGTCATTTGATGAAACTTTGTCATGCCAAATAATACAGCATAGAGCTCTTTTGTGATTTGCGCAAAGTGTTGTTCTGTCTACGTCAATGCTTTTGAGGCAAAGCAAACAGCTGCTTTGTCGTTTTGAAGTAAAATGCAACCAAGTCCATTTTGTGATGCATCAACTTGCAAACAACATCAACTTTTGGATCAAAATACGAGAGTATTTGTCCTGGTTTTTGAGTGATAACCCCTTTTATATTGTTTGAGGCAGTTTCATGCTCCGGGTCCCACCGGAAAATACTTTCCTTTTTCAGAAATTGTTGCAGTGGACTAGTCATTTCAGCAAGATTTGGTGCAAATCTTTGCAAATAGTTTACCATTCCAAGTATTGTCTCAAGTTCAGACTTTGACTGGAGATGGCATTTCCTGAATTGCCCTTACTTTTGAAGGATCAATTTTCAGTCCATTTTCTGTCAGTACATGACCAAAGAATGGAATTTCTGTCTGTCCAACTTCAGTTTTGTCGGCATAGAGCTTTAGACCAATCTGTCTACACCTGTCCTTTTCTTGTCATGTTCTAGTCTGTTACGTCAAAAACAAACAATATCATCTACAACGACCTTGATGCACTGTAGACCTTCAAGACGTTCGTCCATTTTCCTAACAAAAATGTCCTGTGGGCAGTTTATCCCATATGGTAGTCTCAGTTACCTATATCTCCCAAATGGAGTATTGAACACTGTCAAGAAAGATAACTTTTTGTTCAATTTGACAGACCAGTAGCCTGTATGTGCATCAAATTTTGAAAACACTTTAGCGCCAGTCAGGTCAGGCAAAGTGTCGTCAATTGATCTTGATGGATAGTGCGGTCTCATAATAGGGTCATTGAGGTCTTTCGGGTCAATATACATCTGCAAAGAACCACTGGGCTTTTCAACAGTGACCATACTGTTGACCCATTCAGACGGTTCAGTAACTTTTGGTTATAACACCATCCTTAACTCTTTTTTGAGTCTGTCTTTGATTGCTACAGGAACACGTCTAGGTGGGCGAATAACTGGAACAGCATTGGGTTTTATGCAAATGTCAGATTCCCCTGGAAGAGTTCCTAGACCAGTAAATACATCAGAGTATTTAGATACAACTGTGTCCTCTGTGTAAAAATGTTTTGGTTCAATTTCTGACACAAATTTGATTAGATTCATACACATGTATGTGTCTAAACCTAATATGGGACTGGAGGGGCTGTCTACATTGTAAATCTTTTTAAAATGAGCAGAAGTCACAATAAGCACAAATTAATAAAATCCTGGAAATAAATGATTGTATTTAAATCAAAATTTTTATTTGTTGTGTCTGAAGTTTTTTAACTTCTGACACCATGTTGTAGTCTAGCCGGTGTAGTTAATACAACTCAAGGCGTATGTGGCTACATGTTTATTCAGTAATGTCCAAGCTACAAGTGTTCAACAAACTGTATAGCATATTCATATATAAAGACAACTCTTACGGATAATAGTTAAGTATAATACATTGATGTCCCTTCAACTATTAATTAGATTATGGAACACATATGAATTGCAAAATTGGGTAAATAACCCTGTATATGGGTAATAAAAAATGGTTATGAGAGATAACTTTGACAAATAATCAACACTTCAGAACATAATGCACCCTATAACTATACAAACAATTGAAGGTGAACAACTGATGAACAAAGAAAGAATTAAAATTTTTGCAGATTTTTTTGTAAGTGCATTAATTACAGGTTCATATTAGAGTTTTCTGTGGTCAAATAGAGCATTGGCTTAACTTTCTATACAAAAGAGCATGATACATTATTTTTAATGAAGTACAAATATATGTATAAGTAAATTATATTATAAGGCAAGTAAATAATACTAAACAGCTTGGTATTTAACAAGAACATGCTATATAAGTCCTTAATACAATGGACGTTTTATATATTGCAAACTTGCATGCGATTGGCAATGCAATCTTTTTAGTTTGTCTCTAAATTTTCGACACCTGTATTTTTATACACTCGTTTTTAAAACAGGACATATTATAAGATCACCCTTGGCCGCGGCGTGCAGGCGGCGGCGTCCCTAGCTGTGCCTGCTCTCTAATTCAAATAGTCTTAATCCAATCTTCACCAAACTTGGTCAGAAGTTGTATCTAGACAATATCTAGGTCAAGTTCGAAAATGGGCCATGCCGGGTCAAAAACTAGGTCACAGGGTCACTTAGTGCATTTCAATGATTTAGCATGGTGTCCACTCTCTAATTGAAGTAGTTTTCATCTGATCTTCACCAAATTTGGTCAGAAGTTGTGTCTAAATGATATCTAGGTCAAGTTCAATATGGATCATGCCGGGTCAAAAACTAGGTCACGAGGTCACTTAGGGCATTTCAAGCATTTAGCATAGTTTCCGCTCTCTAATTGAAGTAGTTTTCATCCGATCTTCACCAAATTTGGTCATAAGTTGTGTATAGATGATATGTAGGACAAGTTAAAATATGGGTCATGCCGGGTCAAAAACTAGGTCACGAGGTCACTTAGTGCATTTTAAGCATTTAGCATGGTGTCCGCTCTCAAACTGAAGTACATTGTAGTTTACATCTGATCTTGAACACCAAATTGGTCAGAAGTTGTGTCTAGATGATATGTAGGTCAAGTTCAAAGATGGATAATGCCGGGTCAAAAAATAGGTCACAAGGTCACTGAGTGCATTTAAAACAATCACAATTGTGTCTTTTACCCTTGTCCATTAGTTGTGATATGCTACACTTGTTTTGCCGCCCAAATGGTAAAATATGTGTTGCTTAATTTTCAAAAATATATCATTTTGCCACTCAAATGGTAAAGTTATCAAGTTGTCCAAAACCTTTAAACGGGCCTTGTGACAGTTTGGCACTCTTATTGAAAATATTTTTTGTATCTAAATTTTAAGACACGAAAAAAGATTCTAAAAACTTAAGAGTAATAACGGTATGTCAATTATATCATTTTACATGCATGTATCAATGACATCAATATAAATGTTTTATAATGTTTAACTTTTTTAACCATAAAACTTAATATTATAAATATCAGAGTGAGAAACGTACCAGGAAGTCAAAATTAGTACAAAGCTGCTTAGTAATGTCCTCATTACAATGATTTGTGATTACATACTCATAAATCATGGGTCTTAAAATTACTTAAGATGCGCTTTTATATTTTATTGTATGCTTTCAGGTGCATTTTTTATATAAATATAAATTATGTAAAACTAATAGTGTCAATGTTTTGCCATTTTTAATATTCGTACAATAGTCCTCAGTTAAACCTTTCTTGAATGTAACAATCTGTGGAAATGCACGCAGTAGGTACATGATGTTTAAGGTAGATTTTGTTTTTATATTCATGCATGAAAATTAAAAAATGTTTTTGCTCCATTTCACTATTCATGATAAAACTATTTAGTTCTCTTATCGATTTCATGATAAAAATAATATTTACTCTTATCATATGTGAATTGTAATCAATAACCTACCCAAAACCAATCAATGCAAATTTATTATTTATTACTCTCTTAATTTCACTATGGACACCAACAAACCTTATATCATCTGTACATGAACACAGATGGAGCAGAAGTTCTGGGCCCTGGACATCAGCCTGCAGTACAGCGACAGCCTGGCCATGTTCCAACTGATGTCCTTTGTCAGTAACGGCACACTCAACACCAAGACCCATGTGTTTGATGTGCCGCCACCGAGACAGGAGGCCAAAAAACGCAGGAGAAGGCTGCATGGACAAGATGAGGAGGTGGGTGTCCGTACTGTGGCAAGTTTCCCGCTCAGAGGCTAAATGAAAATAGCTATATGCAACCAGCATAAAACCAGAACAGCCTGCAAGTTACTCGCAGCCTGTTCAGGTTTTATGCTTGATACATTTCAAATGTTTACTTTTATTGGGTAGGGTAGCCATCTAGATTTACACAATTTATTTCCCTTTGTAAACAACAAACCTTCAAAATAATCATCATGAAGAAACATTTTATTAAAATATACATTCTTTAAAACAGTATTTCATAGTAAGGAAGGTAGATGTTTTCCATTTGGTTATCATTGATCTTAGAAGCAGATGCCACATTTTCAATATCAGGGTCATCAACCCGACCGGTAGCAACTTAATTTTGATCTTCATAATCATCATCAGCATCTTCCTTTATAATCATCAACAGCAGCATTTTCCTTTTGATCCTCATCAACAGCTATTACCTGTTTTTTTCAATTTCAGCAACCACCCAATACAAACCGGTTTGCAGTCATGAGTACACGTCTTCTGCACACAAACCTCTCAGTAGTTCACTACAGCGTGTTTTTCCAGATGTGTCGAGCTCATGGCATTGGATATGACATCAAGGTAGTGGAGATGTTTTTATGTATTTTTTTGTTTTACTTTATTTCTAAAATGAATCAGGTTTATTGCAACAAATAGGTAATCTTTGGATGAAGGTTCAAGATTGACCAATTTAGAGCCCTCATGTTTGAGATCAATTGCAATGAATTAAAAAAAAAATGTACAACATAATACAGTGGAAACCCTCTAAACAGGAATGCTCTGTAAATCAGACAATTTATCCAGTCATGTTTTTTTCCCTATATTAACAAACTTAAAAAATCTCAAAACTAGGATTCCCTCAATTCCTAGTAGCAGCCATATCTTGGATTAGGATTGGACCGGTCAAGACTTTGGTTCTTGCACATCAGTGTTTAACTTCCGAATCTCGGATTAAGGACACGTGCATTTAACAAGTTGCTGAAAAACTAAACAGGTTGTAAAAACCCCTAATCATTTTAAAGAAACAATTAATTCATATGATCAGCAAAGAGGCAATCAGTTTTTCCCAATGATAATCTTTGTTTGTATTAACAGAAAAAATAACAAGGTTTATTGTTGTGTACCACAATTGAATTATTGATAGTCATTAATAAACTCCTTAATATTTTGAAATTGGCTGCTTTCCACAACAGACTATCTAGTTAACCGTCTGTATATTAATCTGCTCCTTACTATCTGAACCCCAATCCCGTCTTTACAGGAAGTTGTTAATGGACCTATGTGTCCTGTTTAGAAGGGATTCAACTATACCTACTTTGCACATGTGCAGTGAATGCACTATTCAGATTGAAAACAAGTTCTGTAACAAATAATTCCTTAACAGATTTATCTGATATGGCAAGAATGGGTACATGAGTAAAAATTGACTAGTCACCATATTAACTATTACTCCACAGCTATCATACATAAAGTTATTATGCTCATTCACTTGTCAGACAAGGTGATATCTTATTTTCTTCTCAGTTAAATTGGTTAATTGACTACCACACACTTCTGGCTTACTTAAATGTGTAATGATTGTAAACTGCAAATTATAACTGGTTATGTAATGCTGCGTTTTTTTTTCTTATTTGTAGGAGAAACAAGGGACTGTATTTACACTCATTGACAGCTTTAACAGAGAAAAGCTTGGAATGCTGTAAGTAATTTACACACAGAGTTATATACTTAACCATGATGTCACTACTTCACTGTAATCTGTATACAGATTCATATGCACACTACATGTGTGTAAAATAAGATATAATCGGCTGATAAATGAATATATTTCTGAACAAGAATACTGTTTTGAACTTTTATAAAAAATACGTGATTTTACATGATAATGTTTTCACTGTATGAAAAATCATCAATAAAAGCAGTGTTTTTAACTTTGTATACATATATTTGCAACAAAGCGTGTGTGCATGCTTTGTCATACTGCTCTTACTTTCACTTCCAAAAACCTATACAAGCATATACATTCGAGATAGAAACATCCTTCAAAGACACAATAAACTAACTTTGCCGCACTTGATTCTAACAATTTTCACTTGTGTTTATTGTAGAACTATAGGGGAGACGCTACAAGGTGCTCTTGCCAGTTTTGCCAGGAATCTGTCTGTGATTCACCAAGAAATCTCGGCCCCGAATATGCAAGGCGATACAAACTTTCAACGTGCAATAACTGACATAGAGGGCATTCTGGGTACGACCATACAGAACGCCGACGAGGAAGAACCCTCATCTGACCCCCAGTGACTCACTTCCTGTTAGGGGCAGGGTTGAAATATTGGGATGTTTACTTGACATCCGTTTGTTGGTTAACTTAATTGTTATGTAAATTGCATTTTATGTTGAAAATTTAACTATTCAAACAATGAAGAAAAAATGTGTATATGTATAAATATTATCATTTGTTATTGTTTTGTACAAAATATCTGATAATGTAAACAATTATGTTTAGGTAATGATTATTGTTACTTGGTTATTTTGATGACATTATTGAATGTCCATTGCTGTATGCAGTATTATTTTAGCGGTTTATGATTCTTGTGTAGGCAGGATATTTCTGCTGTTGTATTAGTAGTATATTATTCTAAATTGCTTTTTTTCCCTACCGGTTTCACCGGAGGGGACATATGGTTTGCGCTCTGTGTGTCTGTCAGTCTGTCAGTCCGTGAGCCTGTCATACTTTTCTGGATCCTGCGATCACGTTAAAAGTTCTTAAAAATTTTTTTCATGAATCTTGAAACATGGATAGATGGCAATATGGACACTACGCATGTCATTTCATTTTGTTCCTATGTCAAAAATTCTGGTTGCTATGGCAACATATAATTAAAAAAATCGGACAATGGTGGAGCTGGTAGGGGACATATATTGCTTGGCATTAGTCTCGTTTGATAAATGTTTTAATACATGGTGTGATTGTATTTTTGGTGAGCTGTTCAATGAACAGTTATGTCAGATTTGCCATTGGGGTCTTATGTAATTTGGGCAAGCCTTTTTGCAAGTAATTTTTAATATAGCAGAGAAAAAACCTCAATAACATGTATAACAGGTATAACATGTGATTTGATTAAATGTGCTTGTAAAATAAGGATGAATATTATGATCCTGAATGTTTTTGTAATAAACTCTACCCAAATATTGGTTAGGATATATTTTTATTTACATCATAATACATAAAGAAAATACTCTATGCTCTATTTTTTTCAAAGTGTTTACTTTTTGATTTAAGTTTATGCTTAAGAAATGGGAAAATTTTTACTGCAGCATATTTGTAAATTGTGCTTATTTATTATTTTTCAGTTAATAAATTCTCCAATATTTTGATTTTCTTAGAGTTTATTGTTGGCATATATATTACTGTATAATGTATATATTAAATAATTGTTATTTATGGTTACTAATAAGAAATTCATAGCTATTAAAAATTACCACAATTAAAATGCTGACACTTTGCCCAGGCAAAGAGTTGCTGTGATCTGATATAGAACTGTGATAACCTATATAACCTTATTTGTGTTTATCTAATTATGTTTCTTAATCTTGTTATAAGTTTTAATAATTTATGCATAAAATATAAACTTTTCATCGCTCATTATGTATTGATGGCTAATCTGTACGAAACAAATTAGGATAAATGTATGCTACATTTTAAAAGCCAATTTCTATGTTTCTACATTGTTATTAGAATATCATCCAGTAATCGGATTGAAGAAACCTCTAAGATAAAAACATATTGTATTATATCTTAAAATAGATTGGTTAAATGCTTAGAAAACGTTCCAGAATTATCTTGCATGTATGCTTTTTGAAATATTGTTTTCAAAGCGATCTTCTCCAAATGTTGGAAACATACAACTACAACTTTTGTTAAAATTTTGTATTCTAGTCTACACTGTTCGTCAACACTTGTATTGTATATATGTCCTCGTGGGCTTAAATGCCTTATTGGATTGAAATAAACTGTCTGTCTGTCTGTCTATAAAGGCTGGGTATTCATGAGCATTTTATAAGTTTTATCTCACTGCATATTGTATTTTATACATGTATACAATTGTGCAAGGCATTCGTTGCATAATAATGAACATATGTCATGCCAACCTAGTATAGCCATGATGTGCATTTTGAATAAACACTTTACTATGAAATATAAATGCGTAATCTGTACACATAATAAAGGAATAAAAAATCTAAGTGCCTTGTTGTTAGGGAAAGAACAAGCTTCTCTTGAAGTTTATATGTTAATTGGTTTCCTCATGTAGTGAAAGATTTGCTTCGGACAAACCAAGGGGAAACTGTGTACAAAAGTATGTTGCATTGTCAAATAAACGAAACAATCTTCACTGTTCTGGAACTTTGATATTTATTCATTTCTTACGCCAAAGATTATAGAACAAAACATATCCAGCTACTCAATTTTGCTGCCATCATTGTTACAGTCCTTATTGTTAGACGAGTCTTCGTTACCGTCAGTCTGCAAAGAACAAGTGAACAAACTAGATACAGTGATTATTCACTGTTCATTATTTATATAATACAACACTATATTGTAAAAGAGAAGAAAAAATTGCTACATTTTTTTAAATTTGTAAATCTGTTATTTGGGCTGTTATAACAATAACTTCAGTAGGCCCTACACTAAAATTTTGCATGGACCATGTAAAATAAAAATGCTTAAAACATATATTGAAACAAAACAAAATCAATTAAATCTTTATAACAGAACAATTAAATAAATGATCCAACAAAACAGGTATTTATATATTTCAATCAAAAGATTGAAGTGCATGCTTTAAAAAAAACAACATATCTGATGTTATGGTCCTGTTTCATTTTACTAAACATCTATAACGCAAAAATTACCCCAATTCCAGAATGCCCTTGCATTACAGAGAGCTTATTTTTATATCATAATTGCTTATTTGCAATATAATTTCAACCCACCCCCCATAAAAGTTCTAGTCTTTCCTTTACATACCATCATCATTATGTCAATAGTGTATTGCAGATTGAATTGTCATTAAATTAATAAACGAGAGTCTTTGATAACATATATCGGTAATGTGGGTTCGACATAATATTGTTATTAATGACTTGATTTACAATGGTTAGACGCTAGCATAAAGAATAAAGCTCTGCTGTTTAAAACACATTTTCAATCACAACAGTACAAAAAGATCTGCATTATTAGAAGTAATTTTCTGGTAGATAATGTCCATTGGATTTCACCTTTAAAAATATGCAAGTTTTTTAATAATGGAGCTTTTTTTTTGAAGAAATGACACAGCTATCAAAGATATGAGCATGTGCATAAATTATTGTCCCCGGTGCATAAATTATTGTCCCTGATTAGCCTGTTAACTTCACGCTTTTATGGAATTGTTTGTTTAAAATAACATCTAAACCCAAATTTTCCCAGACAGGCTCATGTGCTGAAGGTTTGCAATTGATTAAAAAATCTACCCTGTGTTATATTTATGTCACATGTGTATGCGTAAAATACAATAAAAGTACACATGCATGCCATATTATTCAACATGCTTGTGAACTAAAATCATATAATGACATAGTGCATTGTTTATAAACAACAACTATGTTTATTAAGGATACATTTTAGAGACAGTGACTCACACTTATAAGTGTGTTACAGTTGTTAACTTTACAGCTCTGACACTTTGATACTTTCCCACTTTACAGAAGACTCAGCTGACACTTTGATACTTTCCCTCTAAACACGGCATTTATTTTGGTCTTTGTGATGTCCAGTTAAATAAATTTCTACTCATTTTGATAATTCTTTTGAAAATAAAATAAACAAAGACAAGGGACAAAATTGTCACAAAACCATGTTTTCATTGTGAAAAAAAATCTGATAAAGGGAGAAAACTCAAACTGAACTTTTGAAATGAACAAACAAAATTAACCCCCTTTGTAAGTTTGTTTAAAAAAAAAATCTATTTTTAGTCGTGGCGACCTTGACATTGGAGATATTGACGTGATTCTTTCGTGCGACACACCGTCCCATGATGGTGAACAAATGTGCCAAATAATTTTAAAATCTCACAATGAATGACATAGTTATGGCCAGGACAAGGTCATTTATGGCCATTTTTGACCTTTGAACTCAAAGTGTGACCTTGACCTTGGAAATATCGACGTAATTATTTCGCGCGACACACCGTCCAATGATGGTGAACAAATGTGCCAAATGATTTTAAAATCTGACAATGAACGACATAGTTATGGCCCGGACAAGCTTGTTCCGCCCGCCCGCCAGCCAGCTCGCCCGCATTCGCCAATCTAATAACCAGTTTTTTCCTTCGGAAAACCTGGTTAAAAATAACTCTGAACTTACATTTAAAGCAATCTATCATGAAGTTTAATTCGTATCCCTTTAATACATGTACTTCCAAAGTTAAACTCCACACAAGAAGCCTGACAGACAAACGGACAGAAGGACATACAGACAGACAATGCCATTACTATATCCTCTATTCAGGACCATAACTATCATAATGACATTAGAGTGCCCAAACTAAAAATTCCTTACTAATGTTAATACTCACCAATTTTCGTTTTTTCTTCCCTTGATTCTGCAAGCGTCTGTTGACCATGGCATCGTCGTCTCCCTGACGCTTGGCACGGGGCTTGGGGCCCCAGTTCTCCTGGGGGTTGGGCTGGAAGCGCAGCAGGTTTTGGGCACAAGACTTCGGTACAGCGTCTGGGTGGGTGTCAAAGTTCACCTCCAGGGATGGGGGCACACTTAGGATCTTGTAGCCAGGGGTGCCTGGTACATTCCTCTTGGTCTTGATATCACTGTTTTTGACGTGAGCACGGATGATGTCCTGTGAAAAATGTTTGATTATGGAATGATGTGGGCATAGTGATTTTAACATTACAGTTAAAAAAACTAGAGCTTTGTCACAGTCGTGACGAATACCCCCACATGCCGCATTGACACAGAATATTTTGCATGTTGTCTTCACAAAAAACAGCAAACACCATGCTCAATGTTTAAAACACACTAAGTGACCCAGTGACCTGGTTTTTGACCCTGCATGGCCCATGTTCGAACTTGACCTACACATCATCTAGATACAACTTCTGACCAAGTGTGGTGAAGATCGGATGAAAACAACTTGAATTAGAGAACAGACACCATGCTGAATGTGTAAAACATACTAAGTGACCCCGTGACCTAGTTTTTTCCCCGGCATGACCCATATTCGAACTTGACCTAGACATCATCTAGATACAACTTCTGACCAAGTTTAGTGAAGATCGGATGAAAACAACTTGAATTAGAGAGCGGACTGTATGCTGAATGTTTAAAACGCACTTAGTGACCCCCGTGACCTAGTTTTTAAATGCCATGACCCATGTTCGAACTTGGCCTAGGCATCATCTAGATACAACTTCTGACCAAGTTTGGTGAAGCTCTGATTAAAACTACTTGAATTAGAGAGCGGACAACATGCTGAATGTTTAAAACGCACTTGGTGACCCTGTGACCTAGTTTTTGACCCGGCAAGGCCCATGTTCGAACTTGGCCTAGACATCATGTAGATACAACTTCTGACCAAGTTTGGTGAAGATTGGATCAAAACTACTTGAATTAGAGAGTGGATACGGACGGACCGACGGACAGACAGACTGACCAACACACCGACCGACCGACAGACAAGCTCACTCCTATATACCCCCCTAAACTTCGTTTAGTGGGGGTATAAATATTACTTTGCTAAAAGTATTTGTATAAAATAAATATATTGAAGATCAAGTAAGATTTACTAGAAGACATTTAATTACAATATACATTGACTACATGTGTAAATGTCTGATTCTTAACCTATGTGCATACATGTATGTCATGAAAAACATGTACGAGTGTAAAACACGGATCATTTTTAATTCCAACAAAAATAAAGTATTTAAAAAGGCATGGAATGACACAACATTTTCATAGTTATGAAAACATACCCAAATCACAGAGTTTGGTGCATCTGTTTTCAGGGAGTTTTTGCAGGCATGGGAATAGGACACTTGGTAACCTGCATTGAGCACAGCCGACCTGCTCAACATAGAAACAAACACAAACTGAAGTAGTCAGGGCCCTGTAATGTATTAAACAGTGACTTAATATTTTATAGTGGAAAAGCAGAACAAGAGCACCGCATAACTGGTGCCACGCTCGGCTGCGGGTGCAGTTTTGAACAAGGGCTGTTTGTAAAACATGCATGCCCCCCATATGGCTGTCCGTTGTAGTGGCAGCCATTGTGTGAATACGTTTTTTGTCACTGTGACCTTGACCTTTGACCTAGTGACCTGAAAATCAATAGGGGTCATCTGTGAGTCACGATCAATGTACCTATGAAGTGTCATGATCCTAGGCAAAAGCGTTCTTGAGTTATCATCCGAAAATCATTTTACTATTTCGGGTCACCGTGACCTTGACCTTTGACCTAGTGACCTCAAAATCAATAGGGGTCATCTGCGAGTCATGATCAATCTACCCATGAAGTTTCATGATCCTAGGCGTATGCGTTCTTGAGTTATCATACGGAAACCATTTTACTATTTCGGGTCACCGTGACCTTGACCTTTGACCTAGTGAACTCAAAATCAATAGGGGTCATCTGCGAGTCATGATCAATCTACCCATGAAGTTTCATGATCCTAGGCGTATGCGTTCTTGAGTTATCATTCAAAAACCATTTTGCTATTTCGGGTCACCGTGACCTTGACCTTTGACCTAGTGACCTCAAAATCAATAGGGGTCATCTGCGAGTCATGATCAATGTACCTATGAAGTTTCATGATCCTTGGCCCAAGCGTTCTTATGTTATCGTCTGACAACCACCTGGTGGACGGACCGACAGACCGACATACCGACAGATCGACCGACCGACCGACATGAGCAAAGCAATATACCCCCTCTTCTTCGAAGAGGGGCATAATAAATGAAAGCTTGTCAGAATTTTTTTTTTTAGAGGTCACAGTGACCTTTACCTTTGACCTAGTGACCCAAAATTGGGTGTGGCTTGCATCAAGGTGCATCTACGTATGAAGTTTCAAAGTTGTAGGTGGAAGCACTTTGATTTTAGAGCAAAATGTCAAGGTTTTAGCACGACGCAGACGTCCCACAAAACGACGAGCTGGCTATGACAATACCTCAGGTTTTCTCCGAAAACAGCCAAGCTGAAAATGGCCATATTTCTACATAAACTCACTTTAGGCCAAATTCCTTTCCTTACGACCACATACAAATAAAGGATTTTCAACTGTTACAATTTTGGCGAGATCCACCCAGTATTACATTGTACCATTACTCAAAAAAGATTTTGCAAACTGATAGACAATGTCAATGCTCATAGTGGTGGTGCTGTGGAGGGGGGGGGGGGGAGGGAACTTTACACATGTGACAGGACAGCTGATGCTTTTTATGAAATAAATTCAAAGTATTAATTTAAGACTACAACTTATTCATATCATCCAAAGTTCTACAACAAACACTCACATGATGGTGACCAGTTTCATAGGCTCGCAGTGAACAGTCTGGTAGAGGCCGTCTATCTCCCAGTACAGCGGGGTATCAAGCTCCTCCCCTGCCATGGACAGCATCCCCTCGATCCTCTTAGCCGTCCCGAACTTACCTGGCTCTGACAACACATGGCCTATCACCCTCTCCATGTAGCCACGATCATGTAGAGGTCCCAGATACATCGGCCCACCTATGCGATGGTGAGATCCACAGTGCACGCACACTTCTGATACTTTTGGTCCTTTCGCTGCTGAGAATCTATAGTTGTCACCCTTTGTGGCTGAGACTTCACTAAGAGGCTGTGTTATGAAGGACCCACAACCTGGGCAGTGGTAGACCATACCAGTATGTGCGGCTGAGAATTTGGCTTTCAGCTGGCCAGTATAGACTTTAACAAATATTCTGAAGTAAAAGTCTACGCTAAGGGATGCCAGTGGTACGATGTACCTGGAATACTTAGAGGCGTGCGCCTCCAGGCATCTCAAGATTACTCTCAGTGCCATTTCGTGACAGAACCTGCTCTTGACTGGCATGGATCCGTACATGGTGAAGCATTTCTCTGGCACATTGGCTCCACACAGCACGGCGGCGTCGGTGCACGTAACACACAGCAGGCCACCATCGCGAACCGCTTGAACAGCGGCATCGAAAAAAGGCACAGCAGTACCGTAAGGATCTAGGTCTACAACATCGAACCTGTCCTCAAATCTCTTGTTCTGATACATCAACATCGAGGCATCAGCACAACTTGCTTCCACAAGGTGCTGCAGATTATTTCTATCAATGTTTCTCTGTATCACTTCTGCAGCTTGTTTGTCAAAGTCATTGCACACAATTTTCTTCACTCCAGGAATTTCCAGTCCAAACCTGACAGATCTCAATCCCGAGGCCCCTAGTCCCTCCAGTATCCGCAAGCCATTGGGGTGGCTTTTACCCACAACTAGTTCTGCCATATCATCTGATGACAAAATATATAATCTAATTAAAACTTTATTAAAATACCATGGTTCATTTTGCCATTTAATAAAATTCTTACAGACAAATTTTCTAGAAGAACAAGAGATGTGTTTGTAAGAAACAAACTGCCCCCTTCTGCGCCGCTCTGAAGCCATATATTTGACCTTTGACCTTGAAGGATGACCTTGACCTTTCATCACTCAAAATGTGCAGCCCCATGAGATACACATGCATGCCAAACATCAAGTTGCTATCTGAAGCGACATAGAAGTTATGAGCATTTTTCGAAACCTAAATGCGAAACCTAAATGCAAGGTGTGACGGAAAAACAGACAGACGTACAGACGGACGGTCCGATCACTATATGCCCTCCTTCTGGGGCATAAAAATAACACACAAGTGTAGGAAATCACATTCAAGGAAAAACATGCAATAAGCCTGCTTAACAAGAGCTGTCCCAAAACAGCGTGCTACACTATTCTTTCATGTTCATAGTATAATGTATATTTTCTGTCAGCCATCTTATGTCTACAAAGTCACATTTGAAGCTCCATACCTGTTGTAGTAATACAATATGCACGTATATAAACTGACACAAAAATCAAGAAATTAAAACAAGAAATATGAACATGCCAAGCAACTAGCTTTTCAACTTTTTACCAATTAATTTATTTGACTTTATTTAACTTTTTAAGCAAGGTCAGCATCTAAGCTACCTACGCAGACAATTAAAGTAAAACACCTCCATCCAAACAAAATATTGAATGGAAACACATGTAAATGACAGGTAAAAGTTTTCGGTCTTGGTTATTGCCTGTTTATAAACACCATGAACACACATTTCAAGTTTTATTTCAATATTACTAGACACAGAATTAACTAAGTTACCAAAGGGAAAAATTCTGCTAAACTGCAGGTTAGATTTAAACAACTTGGTATGTTACCTCACACAACGACCCTAAAACATGTTAAGTTTCAATTAAATACCTATAGTAGAAACAGTGATATGAGTCGTGTTCTGAGAAAACTGGGCATAATGCATGTGCGCAAAGTGTCATCTCAGTCATCCCAGATTAGCCTGTGCAGACAACACTTTCCGCCTTAATTGGAATTTTGCTAAGAAGAGACTTCATTATAACCAAAAATGTCATAAAAGCAAAAAATGTCGTCCCTGATTAGCCTGTGCGGTCCGCACACTTTACATGTACAAACATGCATTAAGTCCAGTTTTCTCAGAACGCGACTCATATAGTTATGTAGCATGTTTAACCAGTGCATTACCCAAATGCCAACAAAAGAGTGAGTGGTACATTTATAGCTCAAACTATTCAATGAATAGAAGAGCTAAAAAAATCAAAATGACAATTAATTATCAGGGCTAATTATCAGATCAGAGTTAGTTTAGTGTTTAATAAATGAATGATTTACGGTAAATGTACACTCACAGAACAAATTATGATGAAAAATGTACACTCTCATGAATGTTCATTATGAATATTCTAGCTAGGTAATAATTAAAATTCTAAAAACACAGCACCATACCTGTTACAGTATCAAGTTCATTTTTCTTCAGTCTTTGTTCTTTAACATGCTCCAGGTGGTCTTTTGCAAACTCTGATATAAATGCAATAGTGATATCCCTGTTGAATTGTTGCACAGGGTTGTAGAAGACCGACTCCGGCTGCACAATTGTGGCCTTTCCTTCAGACACCTGTTGAAATTGTGTAGCCTGTACTGTGGCATGTGGTGAATCATCTTGATTTGGGTTATCCATCATGAACTGAAAATTAAAAGAAAACTAAATGTATATAACTTGGTGATGTATAAGTATTTAACTAAACTTTAATTCACAAGACCCTAAACAGGATTTTACTTTTTATTGTTAAGCATATCAACATGTATACTATCGTTTTAAATCATTTAAATTGTAGTAAAGTATCATAATCTTTTTACTATTTGTTACATTTCCTTATTTTTTCCTCTTCACTTAAAGACATTTTATATTTAACCAATGTTTTCCTTTTCACTTAAAGACATATTATATTTTAAATTATACAATTACCATTATTACTATAAAAATACGAAAATTTCAATCAAATGATTGTCATGTTTACACATTACATAAAACTGTTTAACATTCAATCAAAAATGAAGCATGGTACCCTTTTACTGATGTTGTGAAGACTAGAAATGATCAACTTCTCATTAAACAGGACATTTGGTCTGCAAATTCCAGACCATCTACTGAGCCTCATGTGCTGCAAGTGAAGTCAGTACATAATGGTTCTTCAAAGAAACAGTTCCAGAATCTAAATCTGTCAGAAGTGAAAACAACCTTTATTATGTAGTGGTGGAAATGTGCTCAGGTCATTTAGGAAGCCATAATAGGTTCATTTACTTATAAAACGAGCAACATGTATGCCAGTTATCCAATAGATTGTATGCATGTCATATGATAATATGATTGATTGTGCAAATCTTCAAAGTGATCTAGATCATTAGACCTCGGAACTGAAAACTTAATATTTATTCTGTAGGGGTGAAAATATGTTACGGTAAACCGTAATTATTCAAGCAAATAAAATGTTAATTTATTTATGAAACTCATTAGTCTGAACTGCAGTTATCTAGTAGATTATTTGCATGAAACATAATAATATTATTGATTGTGCCAATGTTCAAATAAATCAAGATCAATATAACCTTTGGTCTGATAAATGGCTGTTAAAAAGCAACAAAATGTCCATGTAAATGATGTAGGCATCTTGGCAAATCAAGTCCATGTCATCAGTACTGTATGTTTGGGATTAACATAGCAATACACCAGAAGCAAGAAATTTGTGAGTGACATGAGACAATCATTTTAAATTTACTGCCATGGTATTAATAAATCGAATTAATCCATTTAAAATGACACAAACAACTTTTTCAACAATTACAAACATATTTGTTTAAATCTGGCTGGAGACTAAACTAAAGGACATGAACTTTACTACAAGTAGAAATCAGTGTATCTTATGTTATTATAGTATTTATACCCTATGTCAATAAACAATTAAACATTGAGTAGAGACATATTGTGTACAGGTATAAAAATTGGGCCACCAGAAAGAAACCAGCTCACAGGAGGACCAACATGATCAAGGTAAAAGAAGGTAGATCAAGGCTCAAGCCAGGTAATGTCATGTAATGTAAAATTTGCAATAACCAATAACATATAGTTCAGTCCTTTCATTATCACTTTGTACAATTTTCGAATTTCGCGAAAATCAGAACATTTTTGTAAATATATATTGTAAATTTCATGTATCGCTGGCAGCCAAAAATGTTTAAGAAAATTCCAAATTAAAACCATACCAATATGTATTACATAGTGCTTTGTAACCTTTGTTTACAAGCGTTTCCTGACGAGGAAAATATTTTGGAAAATGAAATGTTATGTTATCGTGCTTAAATGTTTTTCAAACTGTATATATGAATACATTTATTTTCGAAAGACTTTCCATACCTTTTTATTTGAAAACGATAAAACCTAATAAATTCAAACACCTTTAAAGAAACGTCACAAACACGTTGTGTCAAACTCCAGCGACTGATCATCGTCAGCTGAATGCTTTGTTTACAAAATGTCGCAACCGGCGTGTGTATTACTTTTGAGTGGAAAGAGAAAGTCTGGGAAAGACTTTATTGCAGATCGACTCCAATGCAGGTAATTGTGTGTGTTTGGTATTTAAAATAAAATGTTCATATTCAAATAAGTTTATATTTTTAAAACTGAGTTTCATCGGTTAAGGGTATGACTAAATAGCGGGAATGGTTTTAAGGGGTACATGCTTATCTAGAAACTATTAAAGGGGCCTTTTCACAGATTTTGGCATTTTTTAACTTATTCATTAAATGCTTTATATCGATAAATGTAAACATTGGATCGTAAAAGCTCCAGTAAAAAATCAAGAACAAAATTAAAAAAAGGAAAAGAACATTGCCCGGACTAGGTTTCGAACCAGTGACCCCTGGAGTCCTGCCAGAGTCCTGAAGTAAAAACGCTTTAGCCTACTGAGCTATTCCACCGAGTACATATACTTGAAGTATTTTATACCTTATATAAGCAATCTTCGTAGTTTCACAAAATTTAACGACAAAAACAGAACTCTCCAAATTATTCAATCGTTTCGCGTTGCAACGCTTTATAATTTTTAGGTTTTAAAATCGTCAAAAGATGCATATAATCGCTATATTAGACCATGGTAAATGTTCAGTATTACTGTTTCCTCACAAATATCATAACTAAAACGAAAATTTGCGAATCTGAAACAACTTTTTTCAATTTTGTCAATTTACCAAAGCGTGAAAAGATCCCTTTAAATACATTAAATATTCGTGTTCTTTTCATTTCCTGATTTGAACATAATTATAGACTTCGTTAAATTAAATATGACAAAGGGGATTTTGGTTAAAACGGGGATTTTGATATTTCTACATACCGGTGTTTTGGGTGCCTCTTTTCTCTCAATACTGTACTATATCCATCTCTGGGACAGCGGCGATCAGTTCTGGTTCAATTTAATTTTTTTTTTAAACGTGTCTCAGTTGAAAGGCCCAAAGAAGGCAAACTATTTATTTTCAGCATAAAGCTGCATACAGTTTGATGCGTTTGATAATTTCAAGGCAGTATATATTACACAACATTTTTAAGTAATTTCTATATGTGGTTATTAGGCCTTTAATACATATTCACAGTTTTGTAAAACTAATACAATTAAATTATATAAGCAAATGCAGATAAACAATTTTATGTTAAGAAAGTGGCTCGTTTGTACCACTGCCTAAAACTTGGGCCATAATATGGCTTCCTGTTGTCGATATAGACGAAATGTGGCCGGTTTTGTCTGGGTCCGTTGTTGCATACTCACTTGAAGTGAATACATCGGTCAGCAAACAAAGACGTTACCGTTGATACCGTGTAATTTTGTATTGCATTAACATTGGAAAAGACTGTAACACAATCTTCGAAGAGTTTTGCTTACAGATCTCCGGATGACAGTAAAATGTACATGCTTGATTGATAGTTATCTCGGACGGGGGAATGTCAATCTCAATTATTTGTTCCTTTCTCTCAATTATTCACGAAGAGTGGACGATACAGATTTTTGAAACAGCATTTTATCTTTTCTTATAGGATTGGACCTGAAGTTTGTCAGATTCTGAGGCTGTCTGGCCCTTTGAAGGAACAATACGCTCTGGTAAGACCATGACTCAAATTGCTGAATTTAGAACGTGATGAAACGAATCCATGCACCCATTTTAATGATAAAACCATACTTTGATGCAATTTTAACACGACTCAATAACACATGTATAGAAAAAAGTTAAATAACAGTGTTCATTGTGGTGTGAATTCAAAACCCAGGAGTGTCGCGAAATGCGTTCGAAACTGACTGTATTTGATAAGGGAGTACGGATATGTTATATATTAGTAATAAATTATGTGACAAGGTGTACCTTGTTAATAGTTTTTTTGTTTGTGCATTTGGTAATTGCTCGATCCAAGTATAGGGCACGATTCTTTTCATTGAAACAGAATTAAAAAAAAAACAACGACATAAACATTCGACTATCGAACACAACCAATATATAATTCTTGAAGTCACATACACACTTTGCAAATGGCAGTTCTACTGTGAGGTATTGCATTATGTCAGGGTTGTAAAATTGGTATGGCATTTTCCGTAAACTTTACAGTTTTAGTTGATTCAAAGTTGATATCTTTTTTTATTCAAATCCAACAATTTCACCCATTCATAGTTCACACTTACGATGAACTCATAGTTTACACTTACGATGAATTTCGGTTTTGCAATTAAACAAAATAGTATTTAAACAGGACAACGGACTAGATTACCAGCAACTGCTTGACTCAACCACCTACAAAGAAATGTACAGAGCCAAAATGATAGCATGGGGAGAAGAAAAACGATCGGCGGACCCGGGTTTCTTTTGTCGTAAAACAATCGAATTAGCCCAGCCAGATCGAAATATTTGGATAATATCCGATGCACGACGAAAAACGGATTTAGCGTTCTTTAGTGAAAATTACCAAAAGGTTCTAAGAACAATACGAATGACATGCTCGGACGATGTCAGAAAGCAGCGCGGATTCATTTTCACACAAGGTTTGTTTTAAACTCTAGTCCGCCTTTGGGCATATACAAAATAAAAACCACCACTATCCGATGTGTTCCAGTTGAATTAATTTTTACAAATTTAGCTGTTGTTGGATGTAATATGTACTGGTCTTGCTCTCCTTCTTTACTTAAACAACATATCGCATTCACGCTTATCCGATTCTCGATCGTTGACATTGGTGCTTTAGCCCATGTTACTTGACATTAGACATTTCTTTCGCAATAAAGAGATGCTCAGTTGCGATAAAGGTTGTGCACTTTAGGATAATTTTCAATCTTTAAAAACTGTCAAATGGAATGCTTATTATTGAGTTTGAATCAAAACTGTTGTCAACATTAAGTAGAAAACGATGACATAACCACCAAATATTGTTGTTTTTGTTTTGAACTATACGGGAGTTGCTTTGGAAAAACGGATTACACAAAGACCTATAGATTACACAGATTGGAAACTTCGCGCCTTATCGGGCTATCTCTCGGCGGGGTCACGTGGTCGAGAAACTGATAAGAACACTTGGGATCAGCAGACGATTTATTCCATGAATCAATCGGAGTAGTCCGGAGATAGCCGGTGTATCACGATTGCGATAAGATAGCGACGCGTCAGTAGCAACGGCTACGATTATCGAGCAAAGTTATGCGAAAATGTTACGGCGCTGTAGAAAGGCGGCTGTAACTTGGTCAATAATGATCCGATTTTCATAAAATAAAGTTTCATAGAAACATGAGTAATTATGTTTTTATAAAATCTCGATTTTATTTACCTACAATAAGAATTTATAATGCCGCGATCATTGAAGCAATTGCGCTAAGAACTTCCAAATCGCGGCGAGAATGCTGTTGAATAATTTATTTGAAAGGCTTTTGCTGATAAAATATTCTTGTATAATTTGGTATTTCAATCAATTAAAACCTTATAAAATATTATTATTTCAAAACGGATAGATATATGTGGACACATAGATCTAGGTCTCTGATTAAAACAACATTACAGTATAATAAATGCTATGATCGTTCGATCCAAAACCGGGTTTAGTTCGACTTATTTCAATATTGATTGTGTAGATTTTTTTCAATTGTTTAATTCTCTTTTTATTTAGATCTTATTCATGAGTTATAGGTTATGAAAGTTTTGTTTGTAATCCAGTTTTTTTCTTTTGGTTATTAAATTAAGCTTTCAGTATCGTGGGCTAGGATTTCGCGAAAAGAAAAAAACAAAAACATTTCACGCGCGTGTTAATCGTCGAATCAATTAGCGAACTGAAGATGCTTTGAGTGTTTTTTCTTTACTCTTGAGAATTAATTAAAAGAAGGGATTCTTACTTCAATTATCAGTTTGCGTTGTTGATTGATTTTAATTGTGTGATCAGTGGTCGCGGCCGGCGAATTCATTCTTTATATGTCATTGTGATGTCCAATTAAGGTAAGTCTTTGTTGTGAATGTGTTAGATTTTAATATACTTGTTTATAATAGTACGTTATAAACACAATGAAATGCTGTATAAAACTGTTTAAAAAAAGGCTATTCTCGATTGTGTATCTTATAAGTTGGACATACTAGTACATATTTTGGAATTTACATTTTTTAAATTCTGTATCATTTGTGCAATCATGTCGCGTAACAGAGACCCTACATTTTTTAAAACAAGTATCTATTAAGCAGCAAAAACTTATCATGGGGTGCAGAAAAATGTGACAAAAAACCAGAATATAAAACTGGATGTAATTTCACTTGTTTAACACAACAATGGAGATTATAACATTCCAATTATAGACTTAGAGATACAATCTTTCAATAACGAAACTAAGCCCAAAAATGTGTCTGTAGATATTTAAACCTGCAGTTACATGTAAATACATGTATATGTTTTTACAATTAGCAAAAATGCATGAAAGAGGAATAAAAATGCAGAGGCCCAAAAAGATGGGACAGACTATAAAATTATATATAGAGAAAAACACTGGTGAAAATTTAAATTATATATGTACCGTTATAAAATTACTCTTTTTTTTTAAATATATCAAAAGAGTAATTTTATAACAGTACATATATAATTTAAATTTTCACCTGTGTTTTTCTCTATATATTTGCAAAAAATTAAGTGTTGGGGGGGGGGGGGGAATGCAGAATGCCTTTTCATCATCTGTGAAAGGGGACATGGATGCATCACTGAATACCGGTAATTTGAAATAAACTGGGACTATAGGTCTGTACCAGAAGTTTAACATCAGGACTATCAGTATGGGAATATTGAAACTAATAACGTGTGCTCTGCTATTGCTTACGCTTTTAACAATGACAATTTGTGGTTTTTATAGTCATCTCACAGCTTTTGTTTGTGTTTTAATAGTAAGCTCACAGCTATCTGTTAAAATATGTTTGTATATTAGCTTGCATGTGTAACATTGACAGGAAAACTGGTAATACTAATAAAATAAGATATTAAATGAGAATTTAAACCCATACCGTGTACTTTCATCTAGTTCTTTTATTCATACCAAGATAAACATATTACACAGAATACAAATCTTATTTCTTCAATTTGAGGTGAATAATGACAAAGTTTTTCACAATGAACCAATGCACGTTTGACAACATGTGTGTATAATAGGGTAAAAGAGCTTAAAATTGTACCATCTTTGTACAAGGCCAAAATCCTTTAAAATGAACATTATCCTTCAGTTTAATTAATTCATACCTAGATTAACATATCACCAAACATAAAAATCTGACTTAATCTATTTGGGATGAAAAATGAAAAAGTTTATCAAAAACACGTTTGACAGATATCTTGTACAACAGAAGAAAAGAGCTTAAAATTGTACCAACATTGTATAAGGCCAAATCCTTTAAATTGAATATTTTCTTCTAGTTTGTTTAAATCTATACTTAGATTAACATATTGCCTAGCATAAAAATCTTACTTCAACGATATGGGATGAGAAATAGAAAAGTTTTCACAAAGAAACAAACCACTTTGGCGACAGGTGTGAAAAATTATTGAATGAATTAACAGTATAAAATTGTACAAAGGCAAAATCCTTTAAAATGACTTATTTTCGTCTACTTTTTATTAATCATACCTAGAATTACATATCACCAAGCATAACAATCTGACTTAATCGATTTGGGATGAAAAATGAAAAAGTTTATCAATAAGAACAAAAACACGTTTGACAGCAATCTTGTACAACAGAAGAAAAGAGCTTAAAATTGTACCAACATTGTATAAGGCCAAATGCTTTAAATTGAATATTTTCCTGTAGTTTGTTTAAATCTATACTTAGATTAACATCTTGCCTAGCATAAAAATCTTTCTTCAAAGATAAGGGATGAGAAATAAAATAGAAAAGTGTTTCAACAAAATACAAACCACTTGATTGAATGAAATAACAGTATAAATAGTACAAATTGTACAAAGGCAAAATCCTTTAAAATACCTCATTTTCGTCTACTTTTTATAAATCATACATAGATTAACATCTCACCTAGCATAAAAATCTTACGTTATCAATATGTGATGCTTAATGAAGAAGTTTATAGAAAAATGCTTCGGGCCTTTCAATTTTTCAAAAATTATCGAAAATGAACGAATCCAGTGTTCTCTTTCAAAATCCGATAAATTAATAATTAATTAGAATAATAACTACCAAAACCTAAAGAATTATCAAGACAGAAAATAAATACTTATTTCTTATCACACAAAGAATATTCAATATGTCTTTTTTCGGAGACCGACTTTGCTCACTACGTAAAGTTCGTAACGTTGCGCTTTCAGGCATTCATTGCTCTGCAAACTGACAACCGAGCGCTAAAAACACTAATTAACACATTAAAATTGTTAATAACAATATCAAAATAATATAAACTTACCAGATCATGCTCAGAATACCCTACGACATCAAATATTAACGACTAATTACGAAAAATAATTGTTTGCTTTATAAGAAAATGGCCGACAGCAGCTGGAACAGGGAAGATTCTACAGGTACACCGGCATCTCCAAAATCAATGTCACGTGATCCGCGTCCGCCGATAGATATTATCGCATATCGCTATAGCGGAGACGAGAGATTCCAATCTGTGTAATCTATAGGTCTTTGGATTACATGAAAAATATTAATTTTAAGCAGTTTGGATTTTTGAAGGGGTAGTGGAGTCATTTATTTATAGCACAATTTATCCATTGCATATCGCGAAATTATGGCCCAATACCAAATAGTCGAAACGACCCCCCTCCCAAAAAAAGATCAAATACACGTTGAACTGAACTAACTGATTGTGTGTGTGTGGGGGGCGGGGGGGGGATGGGGGGGGGGGTCGGTTAACTTCTTTTCTAAATATCGTTCGAATACTTTTAATTTGTGCGGATTAGGGCACTGCGCCAGTATATAAAATAGCCATCTTCTTATAGAATGAATCCAAGGAATATCCCTATAGGGTTTCCATACGGATCTTTATGAATACGCGCACTGAGCATTGTGAACACAGAATACTTCAGAGGTTAAGATGGTCGTTCATTTAATTCGATGTTCTTGCATACAAATTTCTTTCTTACTATTTTTTTGCTCACTATTTTCTTGCTTTCTATTTTCTTGCTGTTTTCTTTCTTGCTTACTATTTTCGCGCTTAATATTTTCTTGCTAATTACTTTGTTGCCTACAATTTCAATACAGGTATAGACGATGCCGAGTCCGAGTGCGGTTTAGACGAATGCGTAACGTGGGATATAGTTATCAGTAACGATGGTGATGAAGCTTTGTTGGACATGGATATTGATCACGTTGTTCGTCTGGTTCAATTTATGTACGAACAAAATAAGTCAACATAAAATATCCTAATGACTCGCGTGTTTCATATGCTTGTATATGTACTTGCCACATACAAAGGTATCTTAAATGTTTTACATCTTTGTCTACGTCAGTGATTAAAAAAATATATTTTACATACTGTGCCTTTTGGATTTGGAAAAAAAGCACGATAAACCATACAATAGGGAAAAATGATTTATTAATAATACATAGATATTCGTGGATTCGGTGGATTATCGATTTTAATTCGCGAGTGTTCATAGAAAATAATATTTTCACGAGTGGCGCAGCCACGAAAGAAAATATATCTTTTCTTATGATCACGAGTCAATTTTCTTTATATTTTATGCTTTTTTCACAGTTTATATTCATTGTTAAAGAGTTTAACTAAATAATTTTGCTGGGATAATGACGTCATTTCGTCAAAAAATGACGTCATTTCACAGTAAACAGTGAAAGTTTTCGATAATTTTCACTGTGTGAAACAGTGAAATTATCAGTTTTAATTTACTGATATTTCTCTATACTCAGTAAACCACCGGAAAGCATAAAATAAAAAAAATGTAAATAACAGTATTCCAAATTGTTTATACCTGATAAGTGCATGTTTAACTGCATTTTCAAATTTAAATTGTAAAGTGCTACCACTGTATAATAAACTCAATAAACCAATTAGTATACCCCCACAGACGAGGTTTAGGGGGTATATAGGAGTGAACGTGTCTGTCGTCTGTCTGTCTGTCGGTGGGTCGGTCCGTATTAAGTGTCCGCTCTCTAATTCAAGTTGTCTTCATCCGATCTTCACCAAACTTGGTCAGAAGTTGCTACTAATGTGATTGTTTACCCTCGGGACTTCGGTTATAAACCATTGCCCGAGCACACTGCTTAAAATGGACAGCCCGATTTTACTGGGCTGTACCATTGATATAAATATAAAACTTTGCAGTGTTGGTGCGGTGCCTTAATAAAAATCTATTGGTTTAAAAAATATCTAATCTTTATAAGAAACGTTAAAAAGACGCAGTACTTTACAATGCCTAACGCTGTTAAAAAGCGGCGTTTTTATTGGTTGATGCACTTATAAAACGATGGCGCTGATTGGCCGAAAATTCTTAGAAGGTCAGAAGTTGTATGTAGAATAGATTATATATAGGTCAAATTTGAATATGGGTCATGCCGGATCAAGTAGATCAAGGGGTCACTTAGTGCATTTTAAACATTCAGCATGTTGTCCGCTCTCTAATTCAAGTAGTTTTCAACCAATCTTGACCACACTTGGTCATAAGTTTTATCTAGATGGTCATTAGGCCAAGTTTGAACATGGGCCATGCCGGGCCGAAAACTAGGTCAAGGGGTCACTTAGTGCGTTTTTTAACATTCAGCATGGTATCCGCTCTCGAATTTATCAAGTTTTCATCCGATCTTAACCAAACTTGGTCAGAAGTTTTATCTAGATGATCTTAAGCCAAGTTCGAACATGGGCCTTTCCGGGTCAAAAACTAGGTCACATGATCACTTAGTGCGTTTTAAACATTGAGCATGGTGTCCGCTCTCTAATTGAAGTAGTTTACTTCCGATCTTCACCAAACTTAATCAGAAGTTTTAAATCGATGATCTCTAGGCCATGTTCAAACATGGGCCATGCCGGGCCAAAATCTAAGTCACGGGGTCACTTAATGCGTTTTACACATTCAGTATGGTGTCCGCTCTCCATTTCAAGTACTAATCATCTGCTCTTCACCAACCTTGGTCAGAAGTTTTATCTAGATGATCTCT
Source organism: Dreissena polymorpha (assembly GCF_020536995.1). Lineage (NCBI taxonomy): Eukaryota > Metazoa > Mollusca > Bivalvia > Myida > Dreissenidae > Dreissena > Dreissena polymorpha. The sequence goes on from NC_068358.1 coordinate 34,647,806, forward strand.
AGGCCATGTTCGAACATGGGCCATGTCGGGCCAAAAACTAGGTCACGGGGTCACTTAATGCGTTTTACACATTCAGCATGGTGTTCCCTATTTGAAGTACTTTTCATCCGCTCTTCATGTGGGGGTATTCGTCTCGTCTATGATAAAGCTCTAGTTGAGTTTATTGGAAGAAAATCGGAGTCTTTTCAGGAAATTGTTTTCATATTATTTTTTTTTTTTACTTTTACCGTTTGGAAACAGCCTATTAAAGGCTATAAATTAGTACAAAAAATCACTGGTTATTTGAAACGTTTTCAAATGGTAAATAACCGGGTTTGAGACGTGTCTGCAATTACCAGTACATGTATATTGATTTCAATGTGGAGTTGTCGTTTTTTCGAAGGGTATCTTGCAAGATGAAAGTCTGATACTTTTAAGATAATACATTGGAATAAGTGAATGCCTTGCACATAAACACGTTACGTGCGCCATTGCCTCACTTTTACCAATCCAAATGATAGAGCGATGTAACTCGAATCCGAGGATCGTGCGTTCGATACTCGGCTCGTTAACATATTTTGCTGGCGAATTGGTCATGCAATCCTTTCTACGACCATTCTCCCCCATTCTCGGATTAAAGTATGACAGTTATAAATTACTGGCATAAGTATATGTGCTGAGTGCTGGTAAAAAACGGCTAACCATGGAAATTTTTGAGTGGGTACCTTGCCGTCGTGACATGAACGTTATACTGTCGTAAACGGCGAAATGTCACGCTAAAATTAACAACAAACTACCCGGTAATCCGCTTTCTTTTCTTGCAAGATAGTCTGTAACACATTATAATAGGAAATAAATCTTGAAGTCTATTATAATGTTGTTTTTGGTTCACGTAGTAATTAAATTTTATATCAAAACAGAGAGGATTTCTCATATGAGCTTTGTAAATACTATAACATGCATATGTATTGTACTTTTTATGTATGTAACAAACAGAGTTTTTTTATTAATATAAAACAAGTTTTGCCATCGGGAGGGACCAGTACTCGTATTATAAATACGTTGGAGAAAATAAACAAAAGTGATTTAAGCGTTTCATGTTTTATTTGTTTTAGTTATTATTCACGAACGTATAGAGCATTGATAGTTTCTGTTTACGTGGATACCATCTGTTACCGGTCGGGTATAGAGAATAGTGTTTGCTCATGAAAGTCAATACAGCAGCAGCCGTGACAATAAAAACTAACTAGCCATCAATTAACAGCGATCACGCGCATAAATAATTGGATGGTGCAACTGAAGAAAATCATGTGCATTTAGAAGGTCCATGTTTAGCTGTTGCATTCTATGAATTTATATCGTAGACAAATGGATCTAATATACAAATTTATTTTGGCAAATGTTTTTGTAGCTGTTGTTCTAAGCAAGGATAATAGAGGTGAGGTCATTTTATATAAAAAATTATAGCGTTTATGAATATGAACGTATAAATGTTTTAATTTGTCGATCAACACTTTAAAAAAATGGCATTATAAAATCATAGGTCATGGCGATCCGACAAAAAAATCGGCAGTTTTGATTAATTATAAACAGACAACGTTGTGTGTGTATAGTCTGTTATTAATTTCAAACGTATTTGACAGTTACCTGTTATTTTAAAATGATAAATCAAATGTTGCTCTGGGATATTTTGCATACCACTCACGCGGTGCACTAGAATCGTGCTCTAATAACTCGTTAAACAAAATGCTAATCAGCTTCTTATTAAAATAAATTACAGAATAATTAAACCATGGAAAATTATCCTGTCGATATATTTGTAAGACATGAAAAACTGTATCAAATAACATGTGGGTTTGTCTCAACTGCTATTTATATTCAGTAATAATTATGAATGTTTAGAAGTCACGAAATGAAATAAAACGAGTTACCGTTATATAATGTTATATTGTTATAACCATCACATTTACCATTAAACATGTAAATATCAATCAGATTTATTTACAACACTATAACATTTGATATACACACTGCGGGGAATCACGTGATCACAAAAGTACATCGCACGCACAAAATGGCGGAAAAAGCTCTCGCTTAATGACGAAAATCAAGGTATTGTCATATTTTATAACATCTAAATTAATTCAAGTTTCAAAGTTTCAAATTTCAAATTTTAAATTAATGATAACTATGCGCAAAGTACCCTCTCAGTCTCCTTATGTACTCTGGTAATTGTCGTTTTTCTTAGATTTCTGTAGTTTTCTCAAACATTCAGACACAATAAACAATGAAAATTGTACATCGTCTGAACATACTTTATTTTGACGCGTTTGCTATTCAAGATGACAAACAAACAAATAAATACAACAGTTTTTGCTTTCTAACATGCTTAGAATATTTCGTACAAGGTTTTCCACGTTGTTTAAGCTATTTTTTTATAGATCTGTGGCGAGTAATTTGGAAAATAGTACATCGTCTGAACGTTTTTTTGTTTGAGTACATCGTCTGAACGGTTTTGAGTACATCATCTGAACTGCTTCTGTTTTTACTTTTAATGCGATGTTTATCATAATAAAATTGTAATAGCATCTGTGAACAGCCAAGCGTTTTTTATTCCAATTGACGTTCCGTTCTATGATCAGAAAACACAAAATCCTGTGTTATTTATACATGTTTACATAGTATTTAATTTTATTAAATTAAATTAATTAAATTCAATAGAAGTCACGCTCGAAAAAGGTTGTTATTTATATATATAAAAGCATGAACATAATGTAATAGGAGGTATGTCATTTGGACGCAAGATCCTTGGCTTTTCATATATTTATATTTAAAAAAGACCAAATGTAGCTTGCAGTAAAACTAAACTGAACTTAACATTTCTATTTACATACTTGGCGCATGTGACATTTCTTTTTATATACTTGGCGCATGTGAGAATTTATTAAAAGTATAATGCTCGGCTCGAAACAGTGGCAGCTTTGAGCTTGCGGTGATTTTTGCCAAGCTTCAATAATATATGTAGTATATAATATTTTATGTAAATGTTAGTATGAATTACATATAGGTGGTTATCGATATACATTTTTAATCATTTTTGTGAAGATAAAATATTGATGTCATAAAATAAATAGGTATAATTAGATGTCTGTTATATATAGCTGTTTTGTTATTTCAGAATGCGCCAAAAGTCAAGTCTATCGCTTCATCGCTTGAAGAGAAAGCGCTTGAAAAATCACAAACAATACGATTAGTTACACCAAAATGCATTTCGTCACACAGTCGTTGCATGTCACACTGGAGTTTGTCTGCAACAAATTACACCTGTGTTAACGCCCATTAAGTCACCATTCGTTCACCATTGTATAAAGTATCTTCACCAAAAAAAGCGAGCAAAGAAAAGCATTTCTGCAAGGGCTCTTTTTGAGCAGCAGCCATCTTGTGAAAAATATGCCGTGGCATTCATGACGCTTCTGAATCAGATTTTCTTCTAAACATTAACAATGGATCAGTCAAAACGAAAAGCGAATAGTTAAGTGGAATCGATGTCGTGTGAATCTCAAAGCTTTGAGAATACTACAACACAAGCAGACAATTTAACGAGATACATATTCGTAAAATAGTTTGTACTAATGTATCTAAGATATGAAATAGTTGTATATCTACATCTCAAATATTAACTCTTATCAGATTCTACCACCTCCTTGTAATACAAATTTTATGCATTGTTATAGACTTTCCGAATGCTTTAAGAATGCTTTGTGCTATTTAATGCCAAATACAAATTATGTTAATGTTATGTCATGAAATAAAGTTTAATGTTAATAAAGAAGTCATTATGACCTAGTGTTATATTGTATATGCAACATCATATAGAGGCCCTCGAATACATGTATTTGTTATTTAATCTTGACTGTGGTCAGAAGTTGCCACACGCAGGAAGTAAAATATTTTATTGAAGGTAAATAACTGATAAAATAACTTCCTACCGCATGTGCCAATTTTGATGGGGGGGGGTGCAGATATAAGACATTGGCAAAAAACAGCAAATACACTTTACAAAAGTTATGATGCTTCAAGAGAAATCTACTGGATTAAAGCATTTTGAGGACTTGTATCTTATTATATATTTTATATCTATTATACCCGGTACATGAATGTCTTCCTATCAGAATAAACTGCTGTTGATAGCCTAGCGCAATGTTGAAATTATGCATTTGTACACTTCAGCATGTGGTGCATTACAACTAGTGTTTTGTGTATTTTCTTCATTGTCAGATATAAGTTCCAAAAGACAACATCAGTGCAGCAATATTTTTTTAATAAACGATAGTGTTAACAAGGTTTTGCTATAGCCATACACGGTAAACTGCCCCGCTTCCTAGTGGCCATGTTTTTCAACGGACCGTAACAATTTTCGAATTAAGCCGATGTATCATAACAACAAATGTTCGGACCAAGTTTCATGAAGATTGAAGTATAAATGTGACTTCTAGAGTGTAAAAAAAGGTTTTTCTATAGCCATGTGAGCAAAAGCCCCCCCCCCCCCTGGCGGCCATCTTTTTCAACGAACCTGAACCCCATTTTCAAAGAAAGCTGATATACCAATAAGACATAAAATGATTGAACGATAAATGTGAATTCTAGTGTTAACAATATTTTTCTTTATTTTGACCAAGTGACCTAGGTTTTGACCTGGTGTGATCAAGTTTCGAACACGACAAAGATATCACTGGGACAACTTTTCTTACCAAGTTTCATGACAATCAACACTGTCTCTCATCACCACCGGAAATAGATAACCAGCGAAGCGAAATTAAACATCACGCAAGAGGTAGTGCTCGTGAAAAGAATAAAGTTTACCATTTTTATCGCGAACGTTTTTAAAAAACTGTGTGACAAATTAATAGTGGACATATCAAACTTATATCGTAAGTAGTTGGGAGTTCTTTATTAATACATTCGAGTGTTGAAATAGATCAATCATCAGCTACCTGGTACCGAAAATTAAGTTCATTGGGACATCTTTTTTCTTTTTGTCCGAGGAAAATATAATAATTTTGCCGAAGTTTTCAATGGTGTGCAAATAGAATTATAGAAACTATCGATTTTTGCCAGCTTCAGCCCAAAAATCAAGTTAGTATGCAAATGTTTGGCTAAAATATGAACTTCGTTGTGAACGGCGAATAGAACCTGACGTGTACGGCGTATAGCAATATAAAATTAAATTGTGTACGGCACATAGTTTTGAGTCTGTAAGGGAAAATAAATAAAAATTTCGCAAATACGTGACCATCTTGGTATAAAACAAATAAATACACTTATATTCTTTACGGTGAGACCGTGTATGACCAAAGAATACGTCTGATGTATTGTTGATATTTAAAAAAAAAAGCTTTGTTTTACGGGCACCTGCTACATAGAGAATAACAGGTTACTGTCCGATCTTTTTGTAATATATCAGGCAAGGCGTGGAATAATATATCGGCGAGGCTTGCCAAGCCGCTTTTTTATTCGTGCCGAGCCTGATATATTACAAAAAGAGCAGGCACTAACCTGTTTTTCTGTTTATCATACCTCTACGTCCCCGACTTTTAAGAAATAATGAAAAAATCGCTATAAACAGAAACACAGGTTACTGCCTGATCTTTTTGTAATATATCAGGCTCGGCGCGAATAAAATAACAGCTCGTCAAGCCTCGCCGTTATAGTATTCTAAGCCTTGTCTGATATATTACAAAAAGATCAGACAGTAACCCGTTATTCTTTATAGATCAGGCAGATTTCAATGCGGTGGTATGATAAATCGGTCGACCATTGTTCAGTCCGTATTCTAGTTTAATACGATTCTAGTGTATTTCATCGTAGTTATGTTTCAAAATCAAGATGAATCGATAAAATATTTACTTACAAGTGGATTCCAATCAGGATTTTATATTCAACTCGTGTAATTATTGGAACTTGGCTGACTTTCTGTTCAGAGCGATGTAGCGTTCAACCGCAAAGTCAGCACATGTGCTGTGTTTGCGTATTTATTCGGGGGCAAAAACAAAGTTTAAAATTAAGATTTATACATCATTAAATCGGGCAAAAGTCCGCCTTTAAGAACATATATGTACATTGAAAAAATATTTTCTTAAAATCATTTTAATTTGCGACAACTTTGGCCTATACGCTGCAACTATTCGCCGTACATGACTTTAACTATTCACCGTACACGACTTTTGCCATAAACAACTATTCGCCGTACACTACAGTTATTTTAATTTAATAGATTTCCACGAACAATAATCAAACCAAGACAAGAAAAAGCGTTAAGATGGTATATATTGCATATAAGAATAGGAAATCAACTCCATACCCGATGGCAAACCATGTAATCATGAAAGAAAAGCTGTTTCTTCGAGAAGTTCCTATTCAACCCGGTACCAAGCAGTCATAAATTTGTGTAAATAGCGCTTCATCAATACGAATTGAAAGATAGATACACAATTTTCAATAGATTAATCTTTTTGTAAGATGCCTAACACGCACTGGTTATCCAGGAGCGAGTTATTATTAGATATTTTAGGTAAATACTGACTGCACTCCATGGTTGGTTTGTTTACTTTCGCTTCGCTGGTAATCTATTTCCGGTGGTGATGATAGACAGTGATCAAGCAATAAATGTTACCTATAGAGTGCTGCCAAGGAAAAATGTTGACGACGCATTAATAACAAATGGTGATGCTAAAAGCACACCATGAGCACCTTGTGCTAAGTTGAGCTAAAAATAAGAAACTAAACGTTATATGTTTTATGTAACTAATGTAATTTTTATTTGCACTAAACTAAATTTCCAGTGCTTTGTATTGGTTATGTCATAGTCAGAGAGGTAAAGATTATGCTCGTATACAGTACATAGATTGGCATGTTCACAAATTCAAATATATGACTGTTAGATTAAATAAATTCTTTATCACAGTCATTCTCAAGATTTATTCAAGTCATATCACGGTGATAATTTACTCATCAATCCATTGACCGGTTCGGCTGTTCGGGAGATGCGGCAACAATACAGAAATCCTTCTCCAGTCAGGTCTGTTGTGTGCTACTTAGTTCATCCATAGAAAGGGATGTCCACTCTTACATTATCCATACAGCTTTTCTTCTGACGGCATCGGCGTCGACCTCCCTATAACGTGCCCTGGATAACAGTCTTGCACAGAGATTCGTGCCTGGTGACGTTTCCAAACCAAGCCGGCTGTTCATAAGCACAAATATTCGTGGTCATGGTAGTGCAGTTATAAAATTGCCCTTACTGAAGATTGTTTCATTCCGTTCACTGTTGTCTATTTCTCAATATGAAACAATCAAAAGCAATCCAGTGTAATTTGTCCACTTCATATTGAGGGCTTAACTTATTTGCCCATCGATATGTAGAGAGAACATTACCGGAATCGATTTGCTGTTGGCATACATGGTAAAGTCTTCTTGGACCTTGTGTAGTACAATCTGATCTCAGTTCTGAAATTTAAATATAAAAGCATACAGTTGACAATATAACAGCAAATACATTTTTAACACATTGAATAAACACACATTCACAGATGGGCATGAAGGATTTCTTTGCCTATTGATTTTTGTAGTAAAATTAAAAGAATACTAGCGTTATAAATAAAGTTATTGGCTGATCACCGATGTTATTACAGTTTTATTATTATAAGCAGTTCAGATGATGTACTCAAAACCGTTCAGACGATGTACTCAAACAAAAAACGTTCAGACGATGTGCTATTTTCCAAATTACTCGCCACAGATCTAAAAAAAGCTTAAACAACGTGGAAAACCTTGTACGAAATATTCTAAGCATGTTAGAAAACAAAAACTGTTGTATTTATTTGTTTGTTTGTCATCTTGAAAAGCAAACGCGTCAAAATGAAGTATGTTCAGACGATGTACAATTTTCATTGTTTATTGTATCTGAATGTTTGAGAAAACTACAGAAATCTCAGAAAAACGACAATTACCAGAGTACATAAGGAGACTAAGAGGGTACTTTGCGCATAGTTATCATTAATTTAGATATTATAAAATATGAGAATACCTTGATTTTCGTCATTAAGCGAGAGCTTTTTCCGCCATTTTGTGCGTACGATGTACTTTTGTGATCACGTGATTCCCCGCAGTGGATATACATGTAATCAAGAAATAGTGTTTTCCTCACAAATTAAACTGTATGTGGTAAAATAAAAAGTCCACAAGAATTCCCCCGTACCATTTCACAGTCGAGATCTGTCCTCCCTCCTCGGACATGTCCCCCACACCGTGTGAGGACGAGTGTTCGAGTCAAGCTGACTGCCCCTATCCCCTAGTCTGCTGCCCGGGTGGATGCACACAAGGCCGACCTAAAGACGACAGAACGTACCACGCATGCGTGTACCCAGGTAGGTGGCGCAAAGGCTCGGTGTAAAGAACGGATACAATATAATATTATGCCGTCTATATGTTTGATTATTTCTCCGAGGTGAAATGTTTCCCCCTTCTTGACTAATAACGTTTGGATGTCAATAAGTTTTCTGACGCATTGCGGTAAATTACATTTGATGAACAAACTGATATATATATATATATATATATATATATATATATATATATATATATATATATATATATATATATATATTTATATATTTATATATATATATATGATTTTGTTCATGTTTACTGTGTGCGTGCGTGCGTGTGTGTGTGTCAGATTACGTTAGCGAGTATTCTATAAATGTATCCAATCAAATTCAAGGTTAATATCACGTGATGGTTGTCAGTCAATCAGATAACGCGATAGTTCGTTAATTGCATGTCCATAAATGCCATAAAAATTCGACCAATGCATGGCTACATGTGAAAAATTAATGCTAGGATAAAAATGCCTGCATTTTTTGCTGGTCATATTTCATAGAACATAAACACATGAATGTCGTCATTGTTAGTATGTGTTCATGCAATATAAAAAATGTATACGCCATGTTATCGTAAGGGAACTTGTCACTTTTTTTGTATTTTTTTTCAGATTTGCAAATTTTCGTTGTAGTTATGACATTTGTGAGATATTTGTGACACTACAAGGATTGCTTATAAATTATATATGCTTGCATCAGTCATTGTATGAGCACGGATGGCCGAGTTGTCAAAGCGTTTGACTTTTACTCCAGGGGTCAGTGTTTTGAGCCCAGTTGAGGGTTACTTTTTATCTTTCTGTAATTTCATTCTTGTTTTTTTAATGGAGCTTTTTAGATCCAATTTTTACATTTATCAATATAAAGCATTTCATGACAAACGTCAATACATGCAAAAAATCTGTGAAAATGTCTCTTTAAATGTCTTTGCTAATGGTATATTTGTTTTAGTCCCCTACCGGTTTCATCGGTTTGCTATACTCAAAAAGTACTTAAGCTAGGTTGATGTGTTTAGGTATGTTGATTGAAGGCTATATATGGGAATATGCACGTTGTTTCTGTTGGTCACGTAAGGAAATAAGTCTGGTTGCTATGGTAACAAAAATGAATGAAAACAAAAATATAGATTCTTCTCAAACTAAAGAGCACTTGAGGAATGTTGATGAAACTTGGCGGGGAATAAGCACGTTATTTCAACTTTTGTCGTCAGGCCCAACTTATGGTTGCTGTGGTTACAGAAATAAGTGGATACTAAAATACGAATACATATTGTATACAAAAAGTCATGTTTTTTTTTCAATATTTGGTCACACCAAGATTGGGGTTGCTTTATTTACAGAAAGAATAGAAAACTAAACTTTGGATCCTGCGATAATTTATAATGCACTATAGGCACGTTAATCAAACCCTGTGTGTGCATAGGGAGTCATATGCATGATCCTACTTTTTTACGACAATATAAACCTGGTAGAGGATTGCTGGTTTACATTGATCAATCTTAATGGAACTTGAAAATAACATGCTTGCAATCGAGATGGCAGTTTACCAGTGTGGTAAAGGTCCCATTTACTAAAAATACTGTTTCCGCTCAGTACCAAGAGTAAAAATTGTATTCCGACGCGAAAAGAATGTGTATGTAGGTAATTAACATGCATACCAAGCTTGGGTGTGAATATGGAATCCGACGGGTCAAGGTCACTATAAATTAAGCATTTTCCGCTTAACAGTGTTTATAGCCACTGTTACTAAAAGATACAAAAATGGTTTCTCTCAATTACTTCATCAAAAATGCAGAAAATGTGCTCACATTTTGTGTGTTGCTTATCTTCAGCTTGTTTGACATCAGTCAGGGCATGGTCAAAGTCACTGTTATTAAACACGAGTGTTCTTGTTAAGTTTGGATAGGATAGGTATAGTATGATGAAAATGTGTATGTAAGTAGCTTGCATGCAGAGCGAGCTTGGAATTACAAGTAAAATAAAGTTATTGTATGAGTACCATGTAGACGGCCTGATTTCGTGACATTGCCATGCTTCTTGCTAAGCCAATTTTAGCCACGTTTAATTGCGCATACCATTAGCAAGTTGTTATATTTAGACAAATACAGGAATTATATTTGCTGTCCTGGGATTGGTTGAATTTTTCGTCGATTCAACGTGCGTACAAGTATATAACAAACTGCATTTGGGAAAAAACAGTGTTTTATGATGACATGCACGTTGGTATGAACAATATACTAATAGCGCCGAGCAGTCAGAGCGAAGACAATTGATGTAAGGGCAAGATATCAAAGTTATCGAAAACAATACGAATCCATGCCAACTGTTTGAATTCTATATGTGATAAGCTCATTCGCCGCCGATCTTAATTAACGTCACAATTAAGTCCGGCTCACGTGATTGTTGCGCAGTGGCGTTTATGGTACAACGTCAGTAAACGCCCCGATCCGGTTGTTTTGCACAAAAATCCAACTTCTGTTTACTGCGGTATTATTGAGGGAAGTTATTTGCCTCAAGCAGAATAACACATTCAACTAGATAATAGTACAGTAACACAAGATGAGGGCTAACGCTATTATTGCAGGTATTTATAGATTTTGTAAGGCTTTGTTATAATAATAATAATAATAATAATAATAATAATAATAATGATGATGATGATGATGATGATGATGATGATGATGATGATGATGATGATGATGATGATGATGATAATAATAATAATAATGATGATGATAATATTTATGATAATAATGTTGATTGTAATTTTGTCAATACATGTGTTAATTGCGCAGAAACGAATTATTATTCCAGTGACAATAACTTACTGAAAATTCACTGTAGCGGAACGTGGCTTTGCGCTTATGTCCATCATTTAGGAATAGTATAAATTGTCCACCCTATAGGGCTGCTTAATATCATGTTTAATCTAAGTCAGATCCGTTTACGGCATCTGCGCGGAACGACTTCCATGTAATTAATAAAATGACGATTACTTCCTAAAAATCATTGGACCGGAACGGCGTGATAATGTTGCGCCAGTCCACTCTATAGGGATAAGGCTCATCGAGTTTAATCAAATTCGGATTATAAGTATCCAAGATCTCGCGTGGAAAATAAAAGTGAAAAGTGACGTATTAGTATCGAAGGAAAATAACTCCATGAAAAGTCACTGGACCGGAACGACCTGACAATGATGCGCATGTCCACCCGTATAAGTGTAATCCATTTTAAGTTTCATCATATTTGGAACATGAGTGTCTGAAATCACGTACCATAACGAAAATTGCAGCATACAGAGCGTCGGACGGACAAAAAAGAACATCGAGTAGGACGGAAACAATATGGAAGAAACTCGTTTCAGACCCGCTTAATTCCGTAAAAAAGAAGGACGGACGCGCAAAGCTGCAACTTTATGCTTCCCCTTTGTCAGAGCATACACATGCTTGTTTAACAATTTGTGTTAAATTTCAGGTTCTCTGTGCCTTGCTTTAATATCCGAGATAAACTGTCGACAAGCTACCAACGGGCTCGGGGTCAATGCCCGTGATTTTGTAGCACTGATGACTTTTACGGGTCGAAGACGGTCTAATAGGACCGAAGCCCTTGCTACAGATACCGGCCAAACCTTTCACTTATATTGGATACGATGCACGATCGCGCTTCTAGCACCCCATCGGCTACAACGACCACGCAAGCGTTGCCAATCGACGCTCTTGTGCCTGAAACTTGGAACGCTTCTCCTCCAGACTCGCTGCCAACGGCACAGACACCTGGTCCAGTACTAACAAACGACTCAGACCAAGTTAGCCAACGGGCAGCAGACATTGAACAAATCATTACACAAACGACGTTGGTTCCAAAAAAGATAACTACAACTACTACTACTACAGTCCAGTCGGTAGAAAATACACCGTTTGTACAGCAACCCGCAGGACTCAGTCAACAAAACGGTGGACAAAATGCTTTTGTTCCAGAAATATCAATCAAAACCCGGCCTTCGGACAATACATTGGTGTCGGACGCACAACCGGCTCTGATACAAAGTGAACAAGACTTTAATCAGCAGACGCCCATTGTAGCGCAAATGAAGGCGCCCGCTACAAGTGTTCCAACAATCATCCCACCAACAGTGTTGCCAAAAAATGTCTTCATTCCTGAAGTCCAGCCAAATATTTGGACTAAACCACAAGGTGACGCTTTTAATTGACATTTCAGGTTGGGTGAATCTTAGGGTTGTAACAAAAGACCCTTTTCTAAAAAAAACAGGATTACACATTTGTTTTGCTTTTGCTTTCGACCACATTCGCTCTGTTTTCTAATGCAAAATCTACTATATCGTTAATGGAGTCTTCGATAAATTTAATCTCATTTAAAACAAAGTCTTCGGTATGTTCGGTCTTATCTTCATATGTGAAGCTTTCATTACTTTAAGTGGTCGTGCTTTTGTGTACAAGTCCGCCTTATCAAAGCATGAATTCGTTCAAATGTCCGCCCTATCAAATTTATTTCTTCTTAGTATTTGGTATCCGAGCTCTGTATTAATCAAAGTCCGTTTATGCTTAATTTAATAAGGAAAGTATGAGGCAATGAAACGTACACAAACACGTGAAATAACTGTTAAAATATCTACCAAATGTGACACGTGTCTTCACCGCAGTGCATTCTCTTGAACTATCTAGGTTGTGCGTTGTTTTTAGGGTTGCATTGACATACCACTTAAAAATCTTTCATATAAATTGTCAGTAAATGTATTTTGTCTGACTTAAAAATGAAAAGCTAATATTGTCATGTTGCAACTAGCTATTGACACGTTTGTATCATTATAGGGCGTGGCCGACGTTTGCGGGTTCGACAATGGGATGATTGAAATCCGCCATACCTACATTAGTGTTATCTGTTCTGAACTGACTGTGAACTGTTATTATTTTTTTAATAAAATATGAGTTAGATTTGTCAGTGTGTTACGTGTCAGTTTTGTGTACTGTGCGAAATCAGTGTTGTATACATGTCTTTTGAAAAACATATGGGGTTTCATGGACAAATGGACCACCGAAATTGTAACGGTGGAACTGTTCAATAAATTTATCGTAAAAGAAATATAGTAATGAAAAACGTAAAATAGGCATATATATATCTTTATTCCTAAATTAACCTTTTAACATATAAAATCACAAAGAGCCTTAGATTTAACAATAATGATTGCATTGTAAAACAAGCAAAATAACACTCTGACGCCGAACAAATTAAACTTTTCTTTGGTATTCTAAATATTATAGACTATTCTGAATATTATAATTTGGTTAAACCCTAAATGGTATATTTATCACGTTCGAGAATCATTTTTTATTAAGGCGTTGCTACTTTTCACATCTAAGCCAATCGGTACTTTTACTACATATGATGTAACCTTACTATGCAAAAGGTGGAGTATTTGTTATGATAATGTATTACATGTATATCGAAATAATAATAAATTAAACTTATTTTGAAATTGACCTTTTAACAATCCATACTTGTCCAAAATCATCAACACATTGCAGTGTTTTGGCACCTTATCGATATGACTGTGTTTCTTCTCCGATATAATAATGAATACCATTGGGCTTTCAACTTCGATAACTTAACTTCGATAACTTAAACATGATGATCCGGTTCAATGGCTGACTCGTTTCTATTAAGATACACAAAAAGCATAATAAATTAAGTATAACATATTCTACGCTCCCTTAACCACATGGCTTTCTCTGTCTAAGTGATTCTGACTCAGTACCGATGCGTTTATTCCCTAGTATCATTGACACTATGTCCATCAATCATTTTTAAGTACACAACTTGTCATGCTTATAGCTTTTCAATATTTATCCCAGCTCATTTATAATTTACTGTTTGCAATACAGTTGTTTAAGGCTACAGGACATGCCAGTATTAGGCATACTATGGTATTTGTTGTTTGGCAGGGGTAAAGTGAGATTTAATTTATGTGGTCTGACTTAATTAAAATAACACCAGCATTTTGATTGGATAGGCGCAAGTGTACCGTTTTAATAAAACACAGTTGACACCCACATATCACAGGTGGTTAGCGTGTGGCTATGATATTTATTAGTGAAAACTTCATTTTGAATGAAAAATAATCAAATTATAACGAAATATCCACTTCTCTAACAAAATATTTCACTATCAAGTATATATAACAAGGTATTCAACTTAAAATGACCCGAAAACAGAGTGCATCGCTTTGAATAGCCATTACTTCATCAACTGTGCAGCGATTTCTACGAACTTGGTCTTACTAAACGCAGAAATGAATTCCCTTTTTGGAAATGTATATATCATGCAGTATTTTTACAAATGCTGGGTCAAATTTTTTTCCCAGAGAAGTTGATATTTCGTTATAATTTGATTGTTTTTCATTCAGAAATGATGTTTTCACTAATTAATATCATAGCCACACGCTAACCACCTGTGCCATACTGCCACATATGGTTAAACTTTCTTAAGAATCTAAGTAACAAATTCAGATTCGTTTTTTAAAACCAAAACAGAGGTGCGTTTAGAACAAGCTCTTAAAGTAATAATTGTGAAGTGTGTCAATCATGTTGTTCAATACAGCTTTTTCATTCGATTTGAATCTATGTTATATTTTGAATCATTGCCAACACTTTATGTACTTTTCCTATCAACATCAATGCATCATCACCCATATGTGTCACACTCAACTCGTAACTATAAATCACGTTTACAAAACGTACAAACTGTGTACGCTTATCATGAAAACACAATGTATAGTCTTTTTATATCCGAATCGTACCTAAAACATAATGAAAAATTATCCAGATGTACAAGATTTAATCAAATATACATACTGCCGTCTGGGCTATATTTTAAAATAACAGACTAATATGAATGTATAAACACAATTAACATATTCTAAATCAGTTTAAAATAAATACCGTATCAACCGTTATTATTTTAATGCATGTATCGTTGGCGGTTAAAATGTGTCAGCGCTGATTGTGTCTACAGATTATATGTTTTTGTATACGCCAGTTAAAAAAAATGGACGTATCATAGGAACCCCTTCAATGGTGTGGCGGCGTTCGGGCGGCGTCCTGGAGGACGGCATTCGCTCTCGTTTTCGAATAGATAATATCGGAGCATCGTAAAACTTGATCATGTTTGTTGGTGTATTGTATAGGCCAAGTTTGATAATCAGGCAGATATTTTGAAGCACTTCTAAATAATGACCGTAACATTATACCAGAATTTACCAAATTAACCATGTCAGCTCTCAGATTAAAATAGTTATATAAAATCATCAGGAATCTTGGTCATAGTTTTTGAGAGCATAGAGTCTGGCTACGTTAGATAACCAGTCTTGTCGCTTGAAGTACTTCTGAATAACTTTCCTTGAATTATGAAAATAAATGACAATATTAGCCTTGTGTGCCCTTTAATTTGTTTGTTTCCGGCCAATATCTTAAGTTTTCATTGACACATTTGGATGAAACGTTGGATACCGCAAAACTGGCGTTAAAACTAGCCTGGGATTGAATGTATGGTCAGTCAGATAAACTTAAAAAGGAAAATTGATTTCCGCTCAATAACTTGAATTCGGATGAGGTTATTGTTCTAAAAGTGTGTATTTATGTAGATAACATGCAGACCTACCTTAGTATTGTATTTGGAGCTCGTCGGATAAAGGTCACTGTAGCTTAAAATAATAAATAAACAGTTCCCACTAACACCTTGCGTTTTATAAGGACACTTATTGTATTTAAGTTATGTGTGTTGGTAGCTTACGCGCATGTCTAGCTTGGGATTGCATGTTCTGAACATCGGATCAAGATCTTACTAGAGACAAAGCTTCAGATCATCAATTTGAGTTTCGGTGGAGGTATTGTATGTTTTGATTGCACACCTGTAGTCATAACCTAATAGTACACGATTATGTGTATTGAAGGATATAACTAAGTGAAGCATTAAAAACTGGTTTTGTGCAATAGCCATGTTTCTTATTTTCTTCATTACTTTAAGAATTTAACGTGCCAACGTTTTTACAACAAATTAATACGTTCTCAACTAATTAATGTAACACAAACATTCAAACGGGCGTAGTTTGTTACAAATTGGCAATCTTAATCAGACGTTATGGAGATCTGGACAACATCTCATCAACGTTTTTATATCTTGGATTTGTCTGCGCTCCATTTAGACTACAATTGTTGTTTAACATGAGCAACATACGTATTATGGGCGAGTTTTAATTGCTAAATATGCATAGCCGCATCGTTGTTCTGAGGTCCAATACTTAACATGTATGATTTGTTTCCTATGCCGTTACGCCTCCGGAATAAATTCCCCGAATACCCTTTTTTCGAAAAGAAAAAACACGACCAAATTTAAAACAACAACAACAACAACGATAACAACAAAGCATAAACACGCACACACACGCAAAGACCGTTTACAATAAATACATTACAACGACAACTTCAGCAAACAAACAAATGGACTAACGAAAACACTAAGCTTACAAACTATCAAATTTTCGTCACCTATATTTTTTTTGTTTTAGTTTCAACACACCAGATGTACGTTTTTTACTCTCAGCTCAGTGCCTCCTAAAGAACCATACACGTTATCGGGAGTCAGGCCCAAAGGCGGTTCGAAACAAACCAAACCAATAAGTACTAATCCTGTCTACGAAATGTACTAGTGTTTCAGTTTCGACACGTAAGCAAAAGTACTATGTTCCTAATAAACGAATTCGCTTGTTCACAAAGTGAACTAATTTAGTAATGCTTCCGAATGTCATGATCGTGACATAAATGGGCGGTCTTTAAGATGACCTCATCTAATACTAATACAATATTTATGAATCACTGAAACTTTCATTCGTTGTTTGCCCTTTATTGCATTTGTACTTCCATTTCAATAGTTTCCTTTACCTACATATGGCCAGGTGCAATATTTCTTCAACTATTAATGACATTTATACCCTGCATGTGTTTTTCTTTTAATTTGGATGTAAACAATCACAAACAAACATATTAAACCACATTACATCAAATATCACTTAAGATCAACGTCCTAAACTATTAGCAAACAAAGCGATGCCTTGTTTATTTCGCTGCATGTTTTGTATTTATTAAACCGGTTCTGAAGCCCTTGTAACCTTATGTATGTGAAATCCATCATATGACAGATATCATACATGTGGCATTTATTTAAGAAAAAAAAAGTTCTCACGTGAACATATTAATACGAGGGACGGTTCATGAGTATTGGCAGCGCATTACGCTTGTAACGTACAACGAATTTTAATGACTTGACGCAACGTCCGTTTGTTTTAAAACTTTTCTTCTTAATCTGAAAGTCTAAGAAATTAATTTAATGAATGTAAACGACAAATATTAGCTTGGTTTTCCAAATTTTATATTTCCATGTGTGATTGGTACCTGATTCAAGTGGGAAAGTTGTCCGTTAATATACTGAGATAAACTTGTAGGTGAACTTTTTTATTACCCAGTTTATCCAGGAAAATTGCATATAGGCAAACAGAACATACAACATAAAATGACTGAAATAATGATGCAAACGGCACGAAATCGAAACGAACAAAATACACATTGTCCGTTGGAAATAGACCAACAGTTACTTGAAACAAGTAACAGTTAATCGAAAATCATTAGCCATAAATTTATATTTCTAGTTGTAAATGAAAGCCGAACGTTTTGCCATACTTACAGAAAATAACAGAACCGAACATCAATAATTGTAATGCCATAATTGTTGGCAAAATAGCTGCAAATTGGTATAAAAGAGTATGTATGCTTCTTAACATTGACATAGTTTCTTATTAATATCCAGCTATTTTTCGGATGCATTTGAAACGGCCCTTTTACGTCAGGCACTTAACGGAGCTTGACGTCGTAACAAAGTCTTGATTACGCACTTTAGCAGTCAACATCATGTTGATATTTATAGAAATAAACAAATTATGACGAAGATTCATTTTACGAAATGGTATTTAACGGATGCAATTTCGAATATTTATTAAATTGCACTAGTTCATTAGTATAGGAAGAACGCGTTGATTTTGTTTGTCGTTTTGGAAGAATATGGCGATATTAAGATTATTTATAGGTAATATATTAGTGCTTTAATTATAATTGTTATTATTAATAGCAGTATAAGTGTTTGAATAAGTTTTATATTTTTTTCTTAAGTTTTTTTTCTGTATTTAGAAACACTAGTTGCGTTTAAACCATCTGACGTTTCCTACAAGTCGATAATACTAGTGTTATTTTAAATATTTTTAAAAAACTTAATTTATGTTTAATTATTGACCTTCTGGACAAAAATGACGTATGATTAAGCTTGTGCAGTTTTAGGGCTCATAAATTAAAGCAAATTAAAGTATGTGTGTTAACTGCAAGCCTGTGGTCTTATAGATTAATGGAGACTGAATGGTTTTGGATTATCGGTCAATGAAATCAAACTATTCAAAACAATGGAGCCTATAGTGAGTATTTCATATATTTTATTTACAATTACGTTGCCATAACCTGAAAAAAAGATCTATCATTTACATGACTTTATTTTACAGGTATTGTAGCTTGCCTCCTGCTTCATGTTTTGCATGAGATAAACTGTCAGCCGCCGTCACACGCGGGGGCGTTTGCAAAGATTAGGCCGAGTGACCTTCGCGCTCTTCAGACGTTTCGAGGCAGGCAGCGTCTCACTAAGCCGCAGCCCGATCTCAGTGCAGAGGCGGATGTGAAGTCTGACCAGGCACTGGCGTCCCAGTCGACCGGTGTCGGAAACGAGCGTGAAGCGGCGGGCGTTATCGCTCCAGTAAGGTCAACTACAGTGACTCCAATAACGACACCGAAGTCCCCGCCCATACGTTCTCAGAGAATAGACCCCATCGTTGTTTCTGATCGTCGTCTTGAAGGAAATGTCGTAGAGAATCCGCAGATCCCTTTCCAGGCGCAGGAACCGCAGCAAAAACAAACAGGCCCAATCCGTTCTTCACCATTGGGCGATCCAAATGTTGTGCCGATTAATTTTCCTTGGGGTTCCGCCCAGACCATGGACTCGGTACAAAGATCGCCAGATAACTCTATATTTTCATCAAGTAAGCAACAAAATATCGTACCGTTTGATTCATCTCGGGTTCCTTTGCGAGGGCCGGAACCGGAATCTCGTGTGCCTGATGTAAGAACTCCACAGCAATCACTACCGGTTGATTCTGCATTTCCTGTTCCTCCAAGGCGAAGTGAGCCTAGACCGGATTCATTTGAACCCCTCGTATCTGCGTCAAGTAATCCACAGTTTTTACCTTTCGACTCTCCGAGGGTACCTTTAAGAACAAGAGAACCGGAAACCTCCGCGTCTGTCCCATCATCTACACAGGATGTGCTTACGTCACCAAATATAGCGTTTGACCGCGAACGTGCCTTTAATAATATAATGGCGCCCAATCAGCTGCAACCGGAAGTACCAGATGAGCAGCCAACAGCTCTGATCTGGGATCATCCGCCACAGAGCAATTACATATTTTTAAGAAAGGTCATTGTAAGACGTTACCGCGTTAATCCCTGCCCGGGTGTCGCGTTCGGCTGCTATTATATGGAACCGGTTTTAAATATCGTTTATGTTCCTGTCTTGATGGCATAAACGTAACAAGCTATGATTTGTTGTATTACAACAAATCGACGACTTTTGATTGTACTAAAGGGTCACAAACTAAGGTCAGACAGCAATAACACATACATGTCGTACATGTTTATTTCAGCGGGATGTACATTCCCTTCGTCGCAGTTTCTCTTAATGGTTTATCACCAATTGAGTGTTTTTATTAGCTGGAATTACGAGGGAAGCATTATATTTTTACAAATTAATTTCAGTCATTCTGTTCATACACTCGTTGTATTTCACGTGTCCGTTATTTCAGGAGAAAATCTGATGTTAAACTACAAACCTAAGTCGTAACTTAAATCTGTCGGTTGATTCCTGATAGGACCATTATGACCTTTCCGAGCACAGTCATATTTGTTCTAATTGAAAATGAGTGTTCGTGCTGAAGAATGAGGGCTTTCATGGTGTGCAGTTGTTGATTTTTTGTTGTCTTTTGAAATATATGCAAATTGTGAACACTGGTGCCTGTATGTACAAGTTGTCAAGTAAGTTGAATTGCAATCCGCTATGGTGACATTTTGTTTTATTGCCAGTTAATGTCGTACAATAAGTAAGAAATCCGTATGCATGTATCGCCTGTCATATTTTCGTGATGTTTTCCCTTGGTTGGTTCTCTACAAAATTGTGTATTTTTTTTACATATATTTAAATTTGAATAAAAGCTTCTTTTATGTACTTGTTCTGTTTTTGTTTGATATTTTGATTTCGCATTAGGTGGTATAAATATTGAATAAGACAGACCGATAACTACTGAATATAGTTTAAAAATTACCACATAGCGGACACAATAACAGACGCATTATTAAGCAGACAGCTAATACATTGATTTAACTTCTCGTTGCTGCATTTTTATTAATTTTTCCCCTACCGAATTACATAACTTTATGTGATTTATCTTATAATGTATTTAAAATTACATTTATGAAACACACTTGAATATGGTTTCCACTCCTAAAGACCTATCTCGTGTTGCGGTCGTATATTGTTAAATATGTTTTATCTAAAGATATTATAAGCAACAGTGGTTTATTTGATTAATCAATTTTCATTAATTGAGTTAGCTCACGTGATTTTCGCGTCGAACTTTTAAATGCGGTCGACAAGTCCATTGCCTTTCGTGCGTCAACATTTTACACTCAAACAATATCTCTTAAACCGCTTGTCAATTTTTCACCCAACTTTATTACGTATGGATCACGATTTACTTGTATTATTACGTCGGGTATTTTTGCGGTAAATAGATTAGATATCACTAAAATTTGTAGTTTAAACAATTGGAATGTGAGACACGCAAATAAATAAATATCACAGTTATTTTCAAGCGCTGTCCGATTTTTTTCTTAAAAAAACAATAAGTATAGAGCAAAGTCGGGTAATTTCGACACCTTAAGAGTAAAATTTGATTTAGTCCTGATGTCGAAATTACCCTCCAAGTCCCCAAACTTAATGAAAAACACCGTTTTGATATTTGCTAACGAACGTTATTATCGTTGCCGGCATAACTCAAATCTTCAAGCGATTTAACTAACTGCGGCGGAGTGTAATTTCGACAGTAAGCGGCTAATTTCGACAGTTAGCGGCTAATTTCGACACTTGTCTTTGTATTAATTTCCAACAACTGTTTTAATCAGTTATTTACATTGTATCTCTCAATTAATAGAATTTCACGATCTCTTTAATGTCTAGTGTTAATTAGGCTCGATTGGTCATTGTCGGCTCGGGTACTGCTAACAGTTAGTTAAATCGCTTGAAGTTTTGAGTTATGCCGGCAACAATACTAACGTTCGTTAGCAAAATCAACAAGTCAAAACGGTGTTTTTCATTAAGTTTGGTCACTTGGAGGGTAATTTCGACACATCAGGACTAAATCAAATTTTACTCTTAAGGTGTCTAAATTACCCGACTTTGCTCTATTTAAGATTTTCCTTTAATTTTTTTTAATTGGATGTAAACAATAACACATGAAAAAAAACACTACAACTTAACAACACGAAATAAAATATCATTGAAGATCAACGCCCTAAATATTCTATAAGAGACACTTCACATGACAGTTATCATATAAGAGACATTTATTCATTGATATACCAAATTAATTATTTTTCCCACGTAAATATATACATACGAGGGACGGTCTATGAGTATTGGCTGTGCGCAAACGCTTGTTACGAATACTTTATTCTAACTTTGTCTTACTGCCATTTCATTGCAAACGTTTGTTCCAAATATGAAATTCTAACAAATGAAATTCTGAAGTTTAAGTATGTTGCCGGATTCTTTGGAAAATATAACTTGTAGCAAATTGATGAATCGCTCTGTGATCTACAACCAAGAATAAGTTAAGAACATAACATACATTTTGATCCAATAGAAATGCGAGGATTGTACCCAATAAGTGAAAGGTCTAACCATGAAGAGCATGCTTTGGTCGTATTTTCTAAACAAACGTGGCTCGCTTCGCTGTGCTCGCTCTTCTTAACCTATAAGATTTAACTTCATACATCATAGCAATCAATTTAGACCGCAAAATACATTTGACAGTACATTTCTTGTAGATTTATTCCGAAATTTACCAGATTTTGAAAAAAGCAAACTATACTATGAAGGTACTTCAATGAAGCTATCATCGTACAATAAAGTGCGTTAGCGTTGTTTACACGTTACATAGTAGATCGTGTTTATGAATAACAACTAGTATGAATGGTATTATACTGGTAAAGTAGTATTAGTCCGTTTGATTCAGTACTAGTGCGTATAGGGAAACAGACCGCCGTTATATGAGTGGAGTACTGTTAACAACGGAATAAAATCGAATTAAACAATCAAACTAACAACTAAACAAGCAAACAAACAAATTGTTAGTCGCAAAATTGACCAGCACATACTTTAAACAAGTAACTGTCAATCAAACAAATTGTTAGTCGCAAAATTGACCAGCACATACTTTAAACAAGTAACTGTCAATCAAAAATTGAGTTCATCAGCCATTAATGTATATTCCAAGTTGTAAACAAACGCTCAGTTCGTTTTGGATACTGCCATAACCTTGGCCAAACAACAGGAATGTGTCAATATGAATGTTTCGGTCCGCGTGTGAGGATCGACCAAGCCTCTGAATGGCTAACTCTATTTCGAACGCATTTCAACGCACCCCTGTACGTCAGCCACTTAATGAAGCTTGACGTCGTAACACAGTGTTGATTGCGCACATCAGCAGTCGACGTTACGTATCTTTTTTAAGAAACAAATTATGAAGAAGATTCATCTTACGAAATGGTATTTAACGGATTGTGTTTTTGTTGATTCAGTTTATTTCGCGTACTTATTAATAAGGCAAGGACGCGTTGATTTTTATGTTTCTCGTTTTGACAGACTATGGCGATTGTTAAATTATTTATAGGTATTGTATGATTGCTTTTATCACTATTGTTATTTTATGTATTATACCAAGTATTATTGTTTGAATTAGTTTTATACTTTTCTATAGTTTTGTTGTGTTTTAAAGACTTAAAGTTGCGTGAAAACCAATGGATGTTTCCACCTAGTAAATCATTAAAGTGTTATATTAATTATATATTCTGAAAGGATTTCATGTTTAAATGTTAACCATGTTGAAGTGAAATTGACGTATGAGTTTTCATCGATTTATGACAATTGTAGCGGGTGGTCCTATATTTTAATGAAAATTGAATCATATGGGATTATCAGTAAATTAAAATCAAACCATTTAAAGGAACTAAGCTACTGGGTAAAATAAGACACATATCCTTAATGTGTCTCTGTTTTGCAGGTATTGTATGTTGTCTACTACTGAATGTTCAAGAGAAGGTACACTGTCAGCCGGCGTCACATGCGGAAGCGTTTGCCAAGATTAATCCGAGTGACCTTCGCGCCCTTCAGACGTTTTCCGGCAGACGGCGCCCCACCAATACACAGCCAGATCTCAGCGGGGAAGCAAATGTGAAGTTTGAACAGGCGCTGGCGTCAATATCGGCCGGTAACGGAAACGCGCTTGATGCGACGGTTGTTAGCACTTCCGTTAGGACAACAACAGTGACTCCAATAACGACACCGGCGTTCCCGTCGATA
This sequence comes from Dreissena polymorpha, assembly GCF_020536995.1. Lineage (NCBI taxonomy): Eukaryota > Metazoa > Mollusca > Bivalvia > Myida > Dreissenidae > Dreissena > Dreissena polymorpha. The sequence goes on from NC_068358.1 coordinate 34,672,020, forward strand.
GGTTCAAAACACAACCAGAGAATAGACCCCACCGTGGTTTCTTCTCAACGTCTTCAAAGTAATATTGCGGACGTTCCGCGGGTAACCTCCCGGCCTGTGGAACCACAGCAACAACAAACAGACCCAATCAGTTCCTCTCCACTGGGTCATCTAAACATCGCGCCTATTAATTCTCCTATGGATTCTGGAAGCGCGCGTGAAGCGGTAGTTGTTGGAGCCTCCGCTTTGCAAACTACAGCGACTCCAATAACGTCACCGGCTATACCGTCAATAGAACCAATGAAAAGTCGGCTATCAGACCCTTCTGCTTCCAATCTTCAAGGAAACTTATTGGAGATTCCGGGAGTTCCCTTCCGTCCAGTGGTATCGCAGCAACAACAAACTGGTAAAATTAGTTCTTCACCATTGGGTCATCAAAACTTCAAGCCGACTGATTCTTCTAATGGTTCCATCCAGAGAATGGAATCGGTACAAGGGACTTCAGACGTTGTACGTATCTCGAGTCATCAACAAAATGCCGTACCATTTGATTCTTCTCGGGTTCCTGTCCGAGCACAGGAACCGGAACTACGTCTGTCTAATATCATAACTCAACAGCAACCGCTAACGTTAGATTCTGCACCGCCTGTTTCTGTCAGTCGAAAAGAAACCAGAAAGGATCCTTTTGAACCCATTGTGTCTTCATCAAGTGATCAACCGTTTGCACCTTTCGAACACACAGGGCATATCAGTTCTTCTTCATTGGGCCAGCAAACGATCGCGCCGATTGAGTCTCCTAAAGATTCAGTCCAGACAAAGGAATCGTTACAAGGATCAGCAGATAGTGTTGTTGATTTAGCAAGGCCTCTTCAGAATGTCGTACCAATTGATTCTTCTCGGCTTCTAATCCTGGCGCCGGAACCAGAACCCCATGTGACGGATGTCAGAACTCTTCAGCAATCATTAACGTTTGATTCCGCGTCGGCGGATCCGACCAGGCGAATGGATGCAAGAAAGGATCCATTCGAACCCATTGCGCCATTGTCCAGTAATCCATCGCTTGCACCTTTCGAACAAACGGGTCAAATAAGTTCTTCTTCATTGGGTCATCAAAACACCGCGCCGACTAATTCTCAAAAGAATGACGTCCATTTAATGGAATCGGCACAAGGTTCTTCAGGTAACGTTTTACATTCATCTAGTAATAAACCAGAGATCGTATCACTTGATTCCTCTCGGGTTCCTGTCCGAGCGCCGGAAACGGAACCACGTGTCCCTGTTGCCAGAACTCAACATCAATCATTACCCTTTGATTCCGCATCGTCTTTTCTTCCCAGCCGAGAGGAAACCAGAAAGGATCCTTTCGAACATATTGTGCCTTCGGCGAGTAATCAAACATTTGCACATTTCGAACAAACAGGCCTAATTAGTTCTTCTGAATTGGGTCAGCAAAACTTATTGCCAATTGATTCTCCTAAAGATTCAGTTCAAACAATGGAATCGGTACAAGGGTCAGTAGAAAGTGTTGTTCATTTTTCGACGTCTCTTCAAAATGAAGTACCAATTGATTCTTCTCGGGTTCTGCTCCGAGCGACCGCAACGAATCCCCGAGTGCCTGATGTCAGAAATCAACAGCAGTCACTACCGTTTGATTCTGCATCGTCTGTTCCTTCCAGTCAAATAGAGTCCAAGCAGGATCTGTTCGCACCCATTGTGCCTGGGTCAAGTAATCCACCGTTTTTACCTTTCGATTATCCGAGGGTACCTTCACGAGCAACAGAGACGGAAATCTCTGTGTCTGTCCCATCACAGTCACAGGATGTGCTTACGTCACCAAATATAGCGTTTGACCGCGAACGTGCCATTAATAATATAATGGCGCCCAATCAGCCGCAACCGCAAGTTCCCGCTGAGCAGCCAACAGCTCTTATCTGGGATCATTCGCCACAGAACAATTACATATTTTTAAGAAAGATGATTGTAAGACGTTACCGCGTTAGTTCCTGTCCAGGTGTCGCAGTTGGCTGCTATTATATGGAACCGGTTATAAATATTGTGTATGTTCCTGTGTTGATGGTATAAATGTAATAAACCATGGCTTGCTTCACGAATTTGACCACGTTTCAATGGACCACAAGCTTACAAACCAATGCCGGACAATCTAGTGTTTGTTTATGCTAAACAACAAGAACGTTTATGATGTGCAATTTTTGATTATTTATTGTCTTTTTCAATATACCAATTCTGACCCATATTGTGTGTGATGTTTATGTTGTTAATTAAGTTGAATTCAACCTGCTGTTGTGGCAGTTTGCTGTTTTGTCGTAGGACTATTACGAAATCCGTATCGTGTACATGTATTGCCTGTCAGGTTATCGTCTTTTTCTTGTTATTTTCACTGGTTCGTTCACAAAACAAAATTTGTTTCAGTTGAATAAAAGCTGATTTTCTATGTTTTATTCTGTTTTGAATTTTATTTCACATTGTGTGGTATCGCCAATCAAAGCCATATCGGACACGACCTACTGTTTACTACAACGTAAACGAACCAGATTGCAGACAATATCAAATGCACATTATTAAGCAAACAGCTAAATCATTTTTTTAATTACTAATTTCTGAATTGTAATTACATTTCCTTAAGAAATAAGGTAATTTGATGCGATTTATATTATGCTATATTTAAAACACATTTGATTCGAGTTTCCGCTTCTAAAGACATAGCTCAACAAATCGTTTTTAGGGAGTATTTTGTTGTATATGTTTTGCATATAACTAATATAAATAAGAGTGGATAATGCCATTTATTTTCTTAATTGACTTAGCTGACGTGTCGTTCGCGGTCAGCTATTAAATGGGATCGAAAATTGTGTCCCCAGGCGTGCGTTAATATTGTTCTCTCAAGCAACGTCTTTTAAACCACTGATCCGATTTTCGTTATACTTTCAAAACGTATGGACAACGGTTTCTATTCGCCATACCCTTGATGTCTTATGGATTAAGAAACAAAATGAATTCATACATCGTTGAAAACGCAAGGTTCAGGGGGTTCAGGGTTGTTTTATGATATGTTTAGATTGCGCAAATGCTGTTAATTAGTTTCCCCTATTATATTGTACTTATAGCAGTCCTTGACAAGGATTGTTTGAGTTGTGCCCCTACGGTGAACTGAATCCTCGGCCGATTAATGTCATAGTTTACGATAGTAAAAAAAAACTCGTACCCTGAAATTGTAAGGCGCATATGTTAAATGTGTTAAATGTGTAGCACGCAAGATATAATAGTAGATCATTACACAGAGTTTTTAAGTTAAGTCTCTTGGTAAAAAAGCCAAAATGTGATTTAAATAAATATATGCGAAAGGTCGAACGTAAATGAATATGTTTACGGAACTTACGTGATCTGAGAGCCTTTTGCATATCAATTATACTTAATAGCACATCGTTACTTAAATTGATTAATACGCTGTTAAATAAGATGAGTGTTTTAGCGCCGCGCAGCCCTCTTTCATAACCTATTGTTGACATTCCCAAATTTAAAGTTTTAATAAGCAAACTAGTGATGTAAACCAAACTTCGTAAATAAGGTCAGCAAAACCACCAAAAACACGTTCCGTTTGCGTCACTTGAAATACCAAAACTTTAGCAGTTAACCAAGAAACAACATTGACCTGCGTACTCGGTGGCTGTATACGATACAATTGTTCAATTAAAAGACACGTTCAACGATTTCAATCCTAATTCATCCAATCAAAATCAAAATTAAACCATGTTATGTGGACCACATTTGTTCTAGGATTGACGTACTTACGAGTTGATTGTGTTCAAAAGAATGCGTGTCGTTCAATGATAGACTTACTTAGTTGACATTAATCGGTCATTATGCACGCCAAAAACACATAAATGACACTTAGACCTATTAACAGATACGATAAGACATGTATAAAAACATTAAGTGGATATAACATGTTTTTCATTGGCTAAAATGACATGTGTCTGAACAAAACGAACTAACTCTCCTTATACTATTATATGTGTAAATATGTCTTGTTTCCAGGTTACAAATTATAAGTTTTTTTTAAACATGTACGCCTTATATTTACTATTTTGTACTAATTTGTATTTGACAGCTTAAAGTAAAATAAAACTCCAGCACAATTGCTACTTATCACGCATGAAATCTATCTTATTTAGCGTACAATTTAACGTCTCATACTATCACTATTTGATTGCAACATGCTAGGTTTACCGTTTGTTTAAATTTACCTGTACATAATTAGATGATGCGTTGCAAAAAATATAGGTTCATGTTGATCTAGTTTATTACATTTTGTAGATTCGATGTATCGTAAAAACTATGCATGTAGTTCAATATGCATTTTAGAGACGAGTTTGTGTCTATGTTAATTGCACAGGTTTAGATGGTACTTCAACAATGAAGTTTTGAAATCCTCTTGTTGAAATTTAGAAGTTGTGTGATTGAATCACCATGCGTTTCACTTACATAGGCACATACTCAATATTGATACATTTGAAATATTTAGCATCGTCTGCTCATTCAAATACTTATGATACTTATTGATCAGAAAATTAATAATTACAATTGGTAATTTAAAAATTCTTTTAAATATCGTTTGTGTTTAGTACATTTTATAGAGATTTCAGCAAGATTTTTTCCCATACGGATTCATAACAGGAAAGGTTTGAGTTGAGTTGTGTGGGAAAAGTGCGAGATACATGAAATGGCCCAGTCCAGAGACGCGTCTGCGTCTATTAGTAACCGATGTACAGAACATAGTACACTGCGCATTGATGTTCCGTGTCATGCAAAAGACGATGAAGTTACATGTATGTGTAGCGGTGAATCGAACTTGCGCCCCTTGCATGGCCCACCAGACCACGGATCCTTTATTCTTAACATTTTTAGTTTTTTTTTCATAACTAGAAACCTCTTTTCTGGCCACGTATCAAAAGTGGATTGCTCATGAAATCCTTTTTAAGGCCATTGCCCCTATCTCTTATTAAAACTTACAAGTTGTCAGTTGCTGGCATTGGTATGCGCACTTAGTACTGGTAAACTTGATCAGGAAAGGTGTGGTTAGTTTACTGACCGCAGGGATATGACTAAAATGCATATTATACATAACCGGGAAAGAAGAAATTTATACCAAATTAAGAAAAAAATCATACAAGCGTTGTTTACTTGCAGACATCTGCGCCACCGGCGTCTGCAAGCACGGCGCCACTTGCATCCGCGGACAGGGTCTGGAGTACGAGTGTCTGTGTCCGCCAGGACTCGAAGGTCCCAACTGTGACACAGGCAAGTAGCAGCCTCCGCATCTCTGGGAACTAAATTCTAGAATAGCATATAGTATAATAAGTACGGCTCTTCACAATAAATATTTTTCACACACCCTTGTGCAATATGATCTCTTTAAAAAATAATTTTTAGGCCTGCAGAATGTAATTGGTCTAGCATTTTCAAATAAAATTTGGCGAATAATAAGTAAAGGTACATAGTGTGGCTAAAATGAGTAGGTAGGCAACCGGGCTAGAGGAATGAACATTAATGCTTTTTAAGTTCACGTGCAAGAGAGTGAAAAGGAATTTATGTACATGTATACCATTTGCTTCTTATCGATTGTTTAAAAATGTATACTTATCAATAAAGTATGTAAGCGTGGCCAACAGGTCTGCATTTTTGTTGGGGGCAATAAAAAGCAGGTTGCAACACACTGAAATGGCATTCTTAATCTTGAAATAATATGAATTTGACGCATTTCATAGCATCGTGTTTTAACAATTGCAAGGCTGCGGAAAGTTTAAAATGATTGTGTCATATTCCATAACAGATATTGATGAATGCTTGAGTCAACCGTGTCAACATGGCGGTCAGTGTATCAACCTCCTAAACGACTATACATGTTGCTGTCCTCCAGACTTCACAGGCAAATCGTGTGAATCAGGTCTGTCATGGCATGAGAATCTTATAATTCGTTGCCTTAAATCGGGTAAATCATGGCCTTTGAAAAAGCCCTAGCTAGTATATCAGGTAAACCATAGCATGTGAATGAGGTGAGCCTTTGAATATGCATATTAAAAGTAAGCCATTGTCTGCCATTCAGTTAGACCATATTCTGTGAATAAACGTGTTCATAGCCTGTGAATCAAGTCTGTTATGGAATTTAAATCAGGTAAGATTTGGTCATTAAATCAGGTAATTAATGGCCTTTGAATAAGAAACCGATTGACAAGTAAATCAGAAAAGCTATGGTCTGTGAATCAGGTAAGTCTACGTCTGTGAATCAGGTAATTCATGGTCTGTGAATAAAGTTATTCGTGGCCTTTTCTTTATTTTAAATAATAACATGTGAATCAGGAAAGTCATTGTTTGTTTATAAAATAAAATAAATCGAGTAAGTCATGAGCTTTGAATCACGTAGTTCATGATCTGTGAATCATGAAAGTCACAGTAAATAGTAAAGCAAGTAGGTTATAGCCAAACAATTAGGTAAGTCATGACCAGTAATTCTCGAAGGGTATGCGTGGTGAATCAAGTAAAAAATGGTCTGCATCAAAGTCTCAGCATGGGATATACAGTATAACTGGTTACTTCCCTATAGTTTTTTAAATTATTACAGGCGAGGCTTGGAATGAAATAACGGCGAGACTTTTTGATTTTTATTCGTGCTTAGGCTGATTTATTGCTAAACGAAAGGACAGTAATGTTGTCCGGATGGTTTTACTGCGGACAAAATTCGGTTACCGGGTATTTTGGATGATGTTCGGATATTTCGGCTTTGGAAGTCTATTGGCAAGATAGAGGGAAGTTCCTGCTGCAGTTAATGTTAGAGGAACAGTTGACTGAATGAAAGGCTATACAAATATTTTTTATAATAAGTACAAATAAATGAAACAAGAAGTGGTGAAATATTGCAAACCATTATATATCAATCGGAAAATCCTAAATATGTATCAATGGAGCTTGGTATTTTGCGAGCGAGCAAATGCCCGGATGTACATGTTATTTCTGATAGTTTAGAGGTTTATTTATGCTCTTGTTTTAATTAACGTCATCATAACATCATTACGATTAAGGAGACTGAACGACTTTTTCAATCGGAAGTTAAAGACAAAGTTAAATCTTTGTTTGTCTTGTTTTGTTTGTTAATATTCATTTTGCTGTTACGATCGCTTCATTTTCAATTAAAGCCCAAGTCTCGCTTTTGCCGGTAGAGCCCCGGTCCATCCCGGTTTGCTAACGCCGGTCGACCGGCGAGAGCCGGGGTGATTCGTAGAATTTTTGTAACGCGGTCACACTATTTCCCGGTGCCGTTCCGGTCAACCCCGGACAAGCTAAGGTTTATCCCGGTGAAGCCCCGGCAGAGCCCCGGTTGTCGCCGGTAATGCCCCGATGGAGCCCCGGTGAAAGCCGGCAGAGCTCCGGTATACCGCAACTCCGCCGGCACTCACCGGGGCTATACCGGCATCAGACGCCGGCAGAGCTACGGCAACGCCCCGGTTTGACCCCGGTCTTCGCCGGTAATGCCCCGGCGGAGCCCCAGGTGAATGCCGGTGGCATCCCGGCAGAGCGCCGATTTACCGATGCACCGTAGCTATACCGGGACTCTGCCGGCATTCACCGGGGCTCCACCTTGGCACCACCGGCGACAGCCGGGCGTTGCCGTAGCTCTGCCGGGGTCTGTATTAACCCGGTGGAGCACCGGTGCCGTCCCGGTTCCGCGCCGGTCGTTGCCGGTCCTTCCCGGTGACTTCCGTTTCATCCCGGAGGTATTTAAATACTTTCACAACCCTATCACAAAGCACTGTGTTTTCAGAAAATATCTGCAAAGCCCGACAAGACCCGTGTTTCGGTAAAAAATGTAGCAAGTACACGGAAGCCAAGTGTGACGTCACGGCGTCGTTTTCGTTGATGAAGAATGGAAAGACCAAGGACGTCACCGACCAGTGCAATAATGGAAACAACTAAGAACATGGGCCACGTGATCTGTCAGTGTGTGTGTGCACAATCTTACAAACGATATAGTGTCATAAATACACTGCATTGATACAATTAAAGTCAATTAATCCATATCTCTATTTCATTTAAAAACGGAATAAAAGTTAATTACGTGCGGCTTGTAAAGAGTGAGCTAGGTTTTTAAATCACCAATTAGATCTAATTTTCGCGTGGGTATTGAAAATTATAAAATCTCAAAACATGGTAAGGTTCTAATTAACGATGATAAAAACTCGTGAAAAAAAGTGTTTGGTGCTTTTTCTATAGTCTAACCCTTTTCCTATGGGCTGTAAAGCTGTGGTTTCCTTTAACAGCATATAATATGAAAGAAATAACTGCTTTTTCGCCAACAAAAATGTTATTTAAACAGTTAGCAACACTTCAGAAAACACCGACAATCAATTGAGACGTCAGTTAGCTGCATGTCAGCGACTGACGATAAGAACTGTCAAAATGTTCTTTGTTTTAATAAACTTTTCCTCACGGCAATGAGTTTTTGTTTGCTAACAAAACATACCGACTGTCTTATGCTAAAGGTTAATGTGTTTATCATTTCATTATACCGCCAATTAAGTCATGTTCCGGTAAAACATTCACGAAGCATATGGTGAGGCTATTGCCTTCTGAAGTTTATCAGAGAATGCTCTTTAAACAAAAATCGCAGTTTTAAAGGTAGGTTTGGGAGTTAGTCACATTCACATTTACTTCTTTCGCTTCAAAGTATATCGATCGCATTGCGCATTTAATATATGTACCACATTTTTATATGAAGTTGCATCCACAAAATAATCAACAAATGATTACAACGGTAATCAAAAGATTACGCATCAGACTTGATTTTGAGAAAATCATTATAAAAATATCAATAATTACATATTGATTACTTGGCGTCATTCCCGTATTGCCAATTAAGTCAGGAACACTAAGAAGCTTGCTATCCTGGTGCAGAGTTAATTAATCGTGCCTACAACTTCGCCCTTTTACACCAATTACACTATGAGCTCTAAATAACGCTTGATCATATTACACTGATTCCGAATAAAAAACACAATATTCGACGACGTTAAGGATGTCTCACCAATGTCGTGTCAATTAGAGATCTCATTTTACAAGCAAACATCAATATTTTTTTAATCTATTTATCCTCTACGGTTGTCTTTGTCTCATTATTAAGTTGCTTGTTGCATCTTAGTACACCAGAGGCATATCTAATATTAAGTGAATGCACATTACTTGGAATAATACCTCAACTACCGCGAGGAAATGTGCACCCTTAATTTATTTACAGGTAAGACATTTTATTTGTAATGTATTTATTAAATATATATTTAAACAATTTAAGAATTAAAAAACAAAACAACATTTGATTAAATAAGACAACCGTGTAAGATAAGGACTCACATTATTAAATCAAAATAAAATGCAGTAATAATATGTGTCGTGTTCTGAGAAAGCTGGGCATACTTTAATGCATATGCGTAAAGTGTCGTCCCAGATTAGCCTGTGCAGTCCGCACAGGCTAATCAGGGACGACACTTTACGCACATTAAGTCCTGTTTTCTCAGAACACGGCTCGTATAATATCCATAGTTCGTTCAAAGCCACATGCCGATTTTAATACAGATGTTTAAGGGACTTGTACACAGATTTTTGTATTTTTTTGGAAGTTCGTCATTTAATGCATTAAATTTATTAATGTATACATCGGTTTAAAAAGCTCAGTATAATACTGTAATAGTATTAAAAAAATAATATTTAGACAAATTTTAATTTGAATTATGTACAGTAAATTGATTACGAAATGTTTGCAGGTATATACAGTATTTCAAATGTCGGTCGAAAAAAAAGAAAAATTGTTAATGATAAACCACATCTACAATTTTACGATAAAAATCTCCCAAACACGTGATACTTATATAGACATATTAAATAAATAAAGACAACATTATAATTAAATGTAATATTGGTTCGTAGCACTGAAACATATTTTACTCGACCAGTCGACTGTTCTCTTATTCTGCAAATCATCTATTTAAGGTTTGCTCTTGCTATGCAACGACTCCCTTGCCAAAGTTAGGCATACACCCTATGATCTACTGAAAACTCTTCCTAACGACGTCACATCGGAAGAAATCCTGTCCTTAATGCACTTCCTGGGACGCAGAAGACAAACGTTGGCGCCTAATACAGCCGACGGCGATGGAGCATTTCACAACACGACTACGGACATCCCCGGTTTGGTAACACCTGTGGTTATAACGACAACCATGCAGTTAGCGAACACAGAAGAAACGGAGGTCATCCCGGACATATTTCTACCAAGAGAAGAAGTTGTGCAGACTGCAACTCATAAACCAACACTGGAAAGGACCACACCTATGTTAAAACTAAAAGAACTTCACCAACACAAATTTTCAAGGAATAAAACAAGAACTGACGTCAATAATAATGGTTCACCTCAATCAACCACTGATTCCCAGCATTCGACCACTATAACATCTATAATACATTTGCTTGAAGATGGCAGTTTTCCAACGGTCAGACGCCAATTAACGCCAACAACCCCGAGTTTAGGGTCGGACGGTACAGAACCTACCAGCGAACCTTCGATGCTTTTTCAAGAAATAACGGGTGCAAATCCGCGAACAGTAGACATAAATATCACATTTCTACCACTTGGAGCTACGCCGGAACTTAATCCCAAAACACATTCGCTTGAAGATGGCAACAACCAATCGGTAAGGCCGAATTTAATGCCAATAACCACGGGTTTAACCTTAGGATCGGAAAGAACTGAACCAACCACCGATCCTACGCTACTAGTTCGAGACATAACGGATTCCAACTCGAGAACGATCGACAGTAATAACGCATTTCCACCCTTTGGAGCTACGCCAGAAATCAATTCCAAGCTGAAGTCGCTTAAAGATAACAATACCCCAACGGATAGGTCGCTTTTAATGCCAATAACCACAAGTTTAATCATAGCATCCGACGGACCCGAACCAACCACCGATCCTACGCTACTAGTTAGAGACATAACGGATGCCAGTCTGCGAACGGTTGGTGGTAATAACGCATTTCCACCGTTTGGAGCTACGCCAGAAATGAATTCTAAAACGCTTTCGCTTAAAGAAGTCAATGACCTGACGGTCAGGTCGCGTGTAACGCCAATAACCACGACTTTAATCTTCGGGTCGGAAGGACCCGAACCAAGCAACGATCCTACGCTGTTATTTCAAGGCATAACAGATGCCAGTCCGCGAACGGTAGGCACAAATATCACACTTGAACCATTTAGAGCTACGCCGGAAATGACTTCCAACATAAATTCGCTTGAAGAAGGAAATACCCCACCGGTCGACCAGCGTTTAACGCCAACAACCACGAGTTTAATCTTAGAGTCGGAAAGAATCGAACCTACCAACGAGCCTATGCTGTTATTTCAAGGCATAACAGATGCCACTCCGCGAACGGTAGACACAAATATCACACTTCCACCATTTAGAGCTACACCGGAAATGACTTCCAACATAAATTCGCTTGAAGATGGAAATACCCCACCAGTCGACCCGCGTTTAACGCCAACAACCACGAGTTTAATCTTAGAGTCGGAAGGAATCGAACCTACCAACAAGCCTACACTGATGTTCCAAAACATAACGGATGCCAATCCGCGAACGGTTAATCATCCCAATGATTCAGAAGTGGTTGACAATTCTTTTGTTACTGACCCCCTTTCTCAACAAGATCGTAATGAAATTGTTGCACCGTCCAAACTTCGTTTTCCGGGACCAGAGAAACGAGCTGAGAAAAGAACCAAGAACGCAACAAAGAGTGCAACAAGCAAGACAACTGAAATTATTTACAGACCGCAAAATGAGAATATTCAAACGCGCAGGGTTGTTTTGGGACCATTAGGATCGTTAATTTTACCAAGAGCTCCTCCAGCCTTGCTTCATGTTGGAACATTTCCGGTTTTTATAACACAACAGACATACTCTTCGGGCAGTTCCGGTCTGCGTCTTCTTCCCGGAAATATGATTCTCAAACAAATATTTCTGCATGCCCCGGCGCCCTATCCAATAATAGATGGAAGTGGTCAAAGGTGGATTTCATGCACATTCGGCGGTCAATGTGCGCCTCACTCAAGAGGTTTCAATCAACCTACACATGTTCTGCACGTTGGATTAGACGATAAGTAATGATGTAATGGGTGCATACGATGTTTGATAGTGTGTTTTGTAACGCTTATTTCTATAAAGGACGCTTCAAAGCTTTTACACAATGTGATACATGATGATGACAAAACTGAAGACGACGAAAATTTTGAAGGAAATCTTGATGATGGCGACTAAGAAGATATTTACTGATTTTTGTTATGTTCATTTTACGTTTTAACATAGAGCGGGTGTATAATTATACCCCCATTATTGGTAATTGGGGCCATATAGGAGTCACTTTGTCGGATGTGTGTCGGTCTGTCTCTCTGTCTGTCTGTCGGTCTGTCTGTCCAGAAAAGTTCATCCAATCTTCACCAAACTTGGTCAGAAGCTGGATCTAGATGATGTCTAGGTCAAGTTTTAATTGGGTCATGCCAGGTCAAAAACTAGGTCACAGGGTCACTTAGTGCGTTTTCAACCGAAAGTTTGTCCGGACCATAACCATGTCATTTATCGTTAGATTTTAAAATGACTTGGTACATTTGTTCATCATCATGGGACGGTGTGTCACGCGAAAGAATTACGTCGATATCTCCAAGGTCAAGGTCACACTTGGAGTTCAAAGGTAAAATGCTTGTCCGGGCCATATTTATGTCGTTCATTGTGAGATTTAAAAATCATTTGGCACATTTGTTCACCATCATTGGACGGTTTGTCGTGCGAAAGAATTACGTTGATATCTCCAAGGTCAAGGTCACACTTTGAGTTCAAAGGTAAAAAATGGCCATAAATGAGCTTGTCCGTGCCATAATTATGTCGTTCATTGTGAGATTTTAAAATCATTTGGCACATTTGTTCACCATCATTGGACGGTGTGTTGCGCGAAAAAAAAAATACGTCGATATCTTCAAGGTAAAGGTCATACTGTGAGTTCAAAGGTCAAAAATGAGCATAAATGAGCTTGTCCGGGCCAAAACTATGTCGTTCATTGTGAGATTTTAAAGTCATTTCGCAAATTTGTTCACCATCATTGGACGGTTTGTCGCGCGCAAGAATTATGTCGATATCTCCACGGTCAATGTCACACTTTGAGTTCAAAGGTCAAAATGGCCATAAATGAGCTTGTCCGGACCATTACCATGTCGTTCATTGTGAGATTTAAAAATCATTTGGCACGTGTGTTCATCATCATTGGACGGTGTGTCCCGCGAAAGAATTACGTCGATATCTCCACGGTCAAGGTCACACTTTGAGTTCAAAGGTCAAAAATGACCATAAAGGATCTTGTCCGGGCCATAACTATGTCATTCATTGTGAGATTTTAAAATGACTTTGTACATTAATTTTGTTCACAGTCGTTGGACGGCGTGTCATGCGAAGGAATTGAAGAGTTCAAAGGTCAAAATGGCCATAAATGACAGTGGAATAATAATTCTTAAAAATCGCCATAAATTAGCTTCTCTTGTTTTGTGAAGACAGCATGCAAAATAGTCTGTGTCAATGGAGGATGTGGGGGTATTCGTCACGTCTGTGACAAAGCTCTAGTTAATGTTAATCTTTGACTCGAATAATTATGGCTGCAATTTAAAAAATAAATCTTAAGTGCAACATTATTAAAATATGATGGATGCAATAGCGTCTCTGTCGAACCCTACCGACATGGTCATCTCGCCACTAATAGTCAGACCAGAGTATTACTTTATAATCAGGACGTAATGTTGTGCGGTACACGATTCTAAAGAAAAGAGGATTTGAACGTATACGCGGTATCCCCAGTATAATGCATGAGTAAACATCATTCTTAATCAATTAAGTTGTGCGTTTATCTAATTTAAACAAAAATAAAAACCACACTAATAATTTAAAATAGCATGTCCTCAGTGTTAATAAGGGATACAAATATGCTTATTTAAAGTTCAGCACGTACAGAGTTGCGTCCCTTTCCGATAACCTATACGTAAATAGTTAAAATTGTGTGTGAGATTTATGCTTTTCGATTATTTCCTGATATGTGATGCACATGAAATACACCAGGGAAAGTGAACAGTGTCAACAAACAAAGTACAAGTATTATGGTATATACCAAAAGGTCCATGCTGATTAATTATTGCTAACAAATCATGGACTTTCATGTGGTCGCCGATAGACAAATCCAGCTTTTGTCACGAAAAGTTTTAACTTCCACTTGCGGGTTTGAAAATCACAGAAAATAACAAGGGTTTAAAAAGGTGCGGCGATAACTTAAAGTTAATATCGCATATTTTAAATATAATTGACATTTGTTAAGGTGTCGTTTAGTCCTTACGCTAAGCTTTTGATCAGGTTTAGCCCATTCTATACATAGATGGCGACGTCACTACGTTATTGTCAGTAAGACCGGTGTGACACAATGGGTTTAGCCTTGTTAATTGTTATGTTGAATCGTTTATTCGCAAATCCATCCTTTACTTCTGATATTTTTCTCTCAAGCATAATGGACAAAAACTCGGGTAACTCGTCAAAGCTGTATAGCGTATCTTACGATACACAAACTGTAATATTTATCCAGAAAAGATGATAGTATGGAGCATAAAGTATTGAAAACACGTTTCCGTTAAACAATCATCGTCAAAATGGTTTGTATCATCAATCTTTGCACTTAGTCGCACGTCCATCCATCTGTGAGATGTTGACTCAATATTAACCCATTTATGCCGAGTGGACTCTCACATCCTTCTTAATTGGAACAATTTATTTCCAAAATTAGGGATGTCTAATATATTTGTTTCTATATTTAGCATATTACTTACTGAAATTCCTGTAAGCAAACAGCGCAGCCCAGATGAGACGCCGCATCATGCGGCTTCTCATCTGGGTCTACGCTGTTTGCAAAGTCCTTTTTTCAGGACGCTAGGCATAAATGGGTTAATATATTGTAATATAACCTGATTTCTCCATCAGTCTATTTACATATTCATCAGTCTTATTATAGATATTACTGAAAAGCTGATCACTGCATATAGAAAGCATCAGTCTTAAATAAACTTTTAAGAAGCAACATGTGTTACCTCTTGAGTTTATATATAGCCTTTCACAAAAGATATCATTGATCATATCTCTATAGATACCAAACAGAAATACGCATGAAGAAAGGAAATGAGCCTCACAAGAATCATCCGTACTTATTTGAAATATTTTTTACGCGTGTTCTTCGAACAGACCTGTTTAAGTGGTTTGTCAGACATGAAAACACATTAAGAATATACATTGTATTATTGACATACTATAATAATATCGCCGCATGTCTTAATTTAATATTTTTCTAGTCAAACAAATTAAAGATAGCGTTTACATAAAGATTCTTTTACTGACCGCGAACTGACATTGATTCTGTGCGGGATGGAATGCAATGCATTAAAGTGAGGTCACGATTCAACTGCTGGAACGACGGCTTGTTAAATCTTTATACTTTGACGTGTTTTACGGTCAATTTTGAAACTAATTAAAAAATTTTTGGTCAGAACGAATATCAGGAGAGAACAATACATATATGATCTTAAATATACTTGTGCGCAAAATGCAATATGGAAGTAATTACTAAATATGAGAACAAAGCCTTTAAGTACAAACGTTTTGGCGATGACAATCTTCTAAGTATAAATATAAAGGGACACACAAAAATGTATTGATGTCGAGAGTTGGGTGTAAAACTGTTTTATCTCTCAAGCCTTATCATTAGAGATAAACTTGTTTCATGCTGAACACGCAGACCTATCACTCTCTGAAATGGTCAGAAGTGGGTGGAGTAATGTCAAATAATAATTACCCATATTAGCATTGTATCTTAAGTTTGGAACAATATGCAGAACTAAAATAACATATAATTCAGTGATACATGAACCAGTTCTTATGAAATCTGTCAAAAAGAGTAAATAATCACACGTTATCACCTTATAAACCACTTTTTTCTTGGGCGGTGTAAGTCCTTATTTTCTTATTTTGTTCATAAATCCATTGACACCAGCTGAAACCTACACTACCTTAGAAGATAATGTTAGAGTATTATTAAATATAACACACTAGAAACACAGAAAAAAAGGATCCTTTCTTGTAAGAAAAAATGTAAACAACCCCTTATCGAAAGTCAACCAGAGTCGTAACATATTTATGTCACGCTATAAATAAAAAAAAAGCTCATTTTCTTGGATACATTTCTACATATATTGGTGAATGAATATAAATTACTGCATCGGTGAATAGTTTAAGGTTCAAATGTTTCAAATGCATCTTATAATAGATGAAAATAACGCTCATCAGTCTGAAATTCACAATTTTGACGCCATTGTCGCTTTGTCACGTGACGAATTTTCATTTGGATACTTTCGGATCGACCTTGACATTTTTTGCTGAAATTGTAAACATTAATTTCGTTTTCTGAAATCTATTATTTGTGATTAACAACTTACGTCTAGTGGATTATAAGACTGATTCCAGTCACAGGCAGCAGTATCATAAATTTACCCCCCCCCCCCCCGGGACCCTACCCCCCCCCCCCCCCCCCCCTCGAAAACACACATGTTCCCATGCAGTTGCCGACAAAATCCAACTGGATTTGTTAAAAGACAGTAAAAGCAACGTGATTATACAACTAACCGATCTCCTGCTCGGCTTATAACTCTAGTATTCAATTAAATTTGACTTTCTCGCTATATGTCCAGGGGGGCACGCGTATACGGGAGCTTACCGCGTTTAAGTGAGAAAGTGGTTGCAAAACTTCAAAGATGGCGTCGTTTGTTGGATTTTCTTAAAGGAAGGGAGGATATTTTCACCCGGTAAGCCCCTTTGTATTTATAATTATTTTAAATGAATACGCCGTTTCGGCTCTCCGGTGTGTGTGCTTCCCTTGGTTTTTTGTTTCAAGATGTAGACGTCAGGATAAAAAAGTTATTGAAGGAAAACCGTCCACAAATCTGCTGTCTACTTACGGGACGTTCGAGAAATTGGATGTACAAATATCATTTTCTCTTATAATACACAGTATTGACACACGTGAACAGTAAAATATAAATAAAATCATGATTATTTCATTTTACCGACGCCGTTTTATCACTGATAATTAATTTATTGGCAAACATTATTGGTTTAACCCCCTTATTTGGAACTGACTTCCTTTTAAGCACATTTTGGGACCTGACTTCCAAATGTCAAACAGCTCTTTCATATGTAAAAGAGCTTGATATACCTACCCATCTTAAATAAAGTGTATATGTGTACTTCAATATTATAGTTTTATAGCATGTTACGTGGTGCAATATAAGTGTTTTCTTAATCACGTTACTTACTGTAGAATAATAATAATGCTGTTCGAAAAACCTGCCGACCAATTGAATCAATTCACCTATTTTCAAGAAGATGGGTTGTGTGGTGGCTGATGTACGAGATAATAGAACGTTTATCTTTCAGTAATATTATAATTAATTTCATGTATTTTATGACGTGTCGACCTTATTCTGCTATGAACTTTTTTTAACCATTCTTTTACTGTCTTTTCAGATGATGCAGGTCAAAGGGCGAAAATAAGTGAATCTTTCGTTGCAGTATATGTAATGAGGAATTTTACATCAGGGGAGGATTGAGATATCATGCCCCATTCATGGACCACATGAGTTTAAATGTAGAATATGCAAGAAAGAATCCTTCAACAGAGCCGGACTAAAACAGCAAATAAAAAACACGAACATAACAAAACATGTACAGCTGATGTTTGTAGTGTTTTTGTTTTATTTATAAAGTCTACATAGACACGTCTGACATATACTTGCTATGAGTGCTACTTACTTACACGTTTTATTCCGTATATGTCACGATGCTAGTTTATCACTTTGTTATGAAAATAAACCATTATCTGTGTTACGTCATTTCTTCCTACGATGTCTCTGCATAAATTTTCAATTGTATTCAGCACTTACATACATGATAAAAAAAAGATTTGGGTCGGATTTAATTCGTTATGCATTTGACATATTAACATTACTTACGATTAGAAGGCAATGTTAGGAACAAACGAAATAATCTTTCTAAGTGAACCAATACTTTATTCCCTCAATACAACAGTCATAAATAATATGTATTCACATAGGTATAAAAGAGAAAAAACATACATGTATAAAAATTATATTGATCACTTCTACTGAAATCTTATCGTGTAATGCATTTGCACAAATCTTTCTATCCACTACGAATTCACTTTTTGCGATTATAAGATAGGTAGCAACTCAGAACTGGTTTAAAAGAAGGTCGTCCAAAATGTGTCACATCAAAGTCACATACATGTATCAGTATCGTTATGGTTAAACGCGTCAAATGTCATTGTATTAAATAAACAATTCATATTTAAGTATCATAAAAAAAACATCCACCGATATGCATCTTCTAAGCAGATGTCAGGTATTCCAAATTGCTTCATGTATTCCGAATCGCAACAATGGCAGTATTTGGTTACATCAACCTTTTACTAGTATCAAACCGGCTTTACCCTCTTCTGTTTTTCATTACACTTTTATTGCACGTATATGTGATTGTTTGGCAAGGCACTTCGACGTAATCTTTTTTGTTTGAATGGTGGGTTTTCATGTACCTATCGCATTCTAGAGCGGTACACACTTCGTTACGCCGTCTTTTTTAATCTTGGCATCCTCAACATATATAACTGGCGTCTTGATATCTGGAAATAGTAAGCATAGTATTCCGTTGGATGCATATTCAAACATAAGTATGTCCATATGTGTTAAAATAAACAGGTAAGAATTACACTGTGTTTATAATACCGTCGAATGTCTTCTTACACACACTAAATGTTAGCGTTATGTACGCGATAAAACATATAATAATACAAATTAATAATAAAACAATTAATAGAAAAAAGAAAACTCTTAATTTCTTCCAAGTGAAAATGTTTTCCAAGACATTCGCACCAATGCGGAATTCATTCACGAAAGTTATTTCGAATAAAACCTTGTAACATAGGAAAGAGCTGTTAATCATTTGGAAGTCAGGTCCAAAAATGTGCTTAAAAGGAAGTTTAGTTCCGAAAATGGGGGTTAACCCGTTATAATTCGGCATTCAATGAATTAATAGACATAACAACGCGTCGAGATAATAAAATATTCGTGATTTATGTTATATTTTACTGTACACATGCACAAATACTGTTTTTTATGAGAGAAAATGATATTCGAACATCCAACATCTCGAAGGTCAAGAAATTAAACTATAAATTTGTCGACGGTTTTGCTTCAATAACTTTTTTATTCCGACGTCTACGGTTTTGAAACAAAAAACCGAGGGGAGCACAAACACCGTAGAGCCGAAAGGGTTTATTCATTTTAAAGAAATATAAATATAAACTGGCTTACCGGGTGAAAATATCTGCTACTCCTTCACGAAAAACACTTAAACGACGCCATCTTTGAAGTTTTGCAACAACTTTCTCACTTAAACGCGGTAAGCTCCCGTATACGCGTGCCCCCCCCCCCCCCCCCCCCCCCCCCTGATGTCACTCGGTGTTTCATCTACACATGTACACCATTTTAATTTTATAACGCGTCATCTGGTTGGTTGTTTTCATTGTGTTGGTCAATGATATGGCGTTTTAGAACCGAGTATTCGATCGACAAAATATGACAGCAAAACACAGACATGTAGCAAGAAAGTCGAATTTAATTGAATATTAAAGTTATTAGCCGAGCATGAGATCGGTTAGTAGTGTAATCTCGTTGGTTTTACTGTCTTTTAACGAATCCAGTTGGATTTTGTCGGCAACTGCATGGGAACATGTGTGTTTTCGATGAAAAAGGTCACGCCCAGTGTTCCACAATCTTTCAGCAATAGGCATATAGTGCGTTTCATACCTTGTGTATATATAATACCTATAAGAGGGTTATTTTTTCAAACTGTGTATTTTTGTCAAGATGCGTTGTTGAAAAGTCAAACCATACACAATAGGTGTACATTTAACAATCTGGAACCCCTGGGGTAAGCTCGGGGGGGGGGGGGTAAGGTCCCGGGGGGGGGGGGTAAATTTATGATACTGCTGCCTGTGATTCCAGTGTGAATCAGGTAGTTTTAAATAATATTAACTTTGAGTTTGTATTTACACTACAATTTGTTTACAAAACAAGCCAGAATAATCCAAAATACCGGGAAATGTCATTCTGAATTTGAAAACACTTGAGCACATGGTATGTTTCTAAAAATAGAAATAACGTCATATGACCGTGAAATCTCGGGAGATTCGCATATCAAGAAAGTCTGTCACATCGCTGTTTTTCTCGATATGTAAGAGCAGAATAGATAAATTTTAAATGTTTAAGATAGTATTTTGTTAAAGAATATATCAGTTAAATGTGAAAAATGTCAATCTTTCCGATCAAGTGGTTGATTTGGGCCAATAACTGCATTTAAAAGCTGTTTTGGACCGGTCTTTGTTAACTGTTAACTTTTCGGGAATTTCTGGTTGACTTTCCTAATGGGGTTGGTCCATAACTATAAAGTCGCGCCTGTCAAAAATCATAAAAAGCGACATTTAAAGTTAGGGTAGCCAGAACTAGTGACTTATAACTGATAAGTATGCTTAATATCAATGATAATTGTCGAACTAAGGGAAGAAATTCATTTGTTACAAACGGTATATTATGACATTTCTGACGCAGAGTTAATTACCTGGACGGTGGGAACTAAAACGGCCTCAGTCGGGGCTAAAAATCCGCTAACAGTTTGAATTTATTATGTTAATAAATAAATAAGCGTTATGATTTAAATAGTGTACACTGCATAAGTTATAGGTCAACGTGTTCGCAAAATTAGAGGAAATCGAACTTTAATATAAGCCGTGTTTTTTTTGTGTGGTGAAAAATTAAATCGATGAGTATTAAGCTCCAAAAAGAAAAAAAATTCTTATCAAAGAATTACATGTCCCACCGACGATCAATGAAAAATATATCACTATCGCAGAACATAAAATGATATATATATAAAGTTAACATTTGAAACCGCACAATTGTGCATGCGTGTTTGCAGAGTTGAAAGAATTTAAAACAGAATCGATTTGCTGCATGTATAATTGGTAATTTTCACAAATGAGCATCCGAGTGGATGAAAATTTTAAACGCTTTCGCATTAAAATTCCTTAAAGAATCATCCATTTATTTTTTTTTCCTTTCGAGGCTTCAATTAACGTCGAATGTGACGAATACATTTTTGAACTTAAATCTACCGAGATAAAATAATTGAAAATCACGAAGAGGATATGGACACATGTCAATTTGCCATGTAAATCATTTTAACAATGTATCAGTCATACTTTACAGAAGGCTGTTGTTTCAATAGGACACGTGTTTTGATTTTAGACTCGATAGAATTTGTTTGAAATAAAACGGGACACACTGTCGGCAATACTATTATCGCGGTCATTTAGTGATACAACCAAAGCAGATTGTGTATGTAAATGAACATTTATTAATACAGAGTCATATTTTTGAACTAACGACTGATTCGTACACTTCTACAAAATGCTTAATCACACCGCTTCATATTCCCACTTTTGACTCAACACAAAAAAACTATATCAGTTAATGAGTTTAAAGCAACAGCGAACAATTAAATAAAACATATGAGACTTGTGCATTCATATCTACTGATAACAATATAGGTCCTATTGTAGCAATTTGGTATAGTTATTTTTGGTACTCACTGACCGTCCAAGACAAGAACAACAACCAATAATTCAAACAAATTGTACTGAACGGCCGTGAATCACGGGCGCCACCTCTTTTTTTTTTGCGATGCATTAATAAATGCGCAAATGCTACTTCCGAGGTTGCGCTAAGAACAGTGATGTTTTGACATTTCCCGGATAACCCTACATGTCGAGTAGGTTTTATGTGTTTTCACAGCATATTTCGCAATATTTGAAAAATCGGGCAATGTAGTGCGATGCAGCAAAGATTTATTCATCCACAAATGTACAGCAATTTATAATAACAACCCACTTAGCGCCACCTCAGAAGTAGCATTTGCTCATTAATAAATGCAACGCAAAAGAGGTGATTAACGGCCGTGGTACTGGCATCATAATTATAACTTTCATTTGAACCTCGCTCTTAGAAACTGGGCTAAATCATGAGCGTAAAGTGTCGTATCAGATTAGCCCCTGTGGACTGCTCATTTATATTCTCATACGGTCTCATCAACATCTGTCAAAAGAACGATATAAATTCTTTAAGAGCTACCTTGCATAAAAAATGCGCACTTCACATGTTAATGCTATTGGCGACTAGCGTCCATAACTCAGAGACAAAAAATCGCAATCGATTGGGCGCCACGATGTCGTGTGCAAAAATTACCATAGAAGTATGCAGTCCGGATAAAAAAAAAGCATTTAATGCTAGCTGAAGAGGAAAGCACGAACTAATCCCTCAAAAAATTAACAGTGAACACTTGATTGAGCAAAAGGAAATAAAAATGCACAAAAGCCCCAAACAAAACAATAAACTCGCAATGCTTACCTCCTCTGGTGGGTGGAGTCTGCATTCACAAGTAAAATCCTTCTAGATCTAGAAGAATGGCCAAATTTAATTTGTTTTCCCTATATTTTGAAAATAATAAAGACCATAAATCAGAAATACAATGCAATGTTTCGATCGACCATCAGTCATCACGTGGTGTCGGATAGCTTCAGGGATATGATAGAGTTTGGTTTGTAACCAGTCGTATGTCTTCGGGGAGGTTGATAAAACGAGTATATGACGTGGAATGTTTGGCTATTAGTGGCATTATATTCGTTAGAAGGATGAAGATTTAAGATAACTTAACCCGCAGCTAAAAGTTTGCAGTATAGTTTTTATTTACCTCGTCATGATTTACTTATTTCCTGCTACCAATCATAACACATGCCTGGTTTGAATAATGGTATAGACGTATTTAAAATTTCATTGCCAATTAACGCTATAAGCATTATTACGAACTCATAAAATAGGCGTCACGCAGCGACTAAGTCATCACAATAAATTTACCGCGCAAACTGTCTTTAATACGGTGGCATAGAGCTGACATACACACGTCTTTTTTAAAAATTGCAGTCCTCTTTTTCATTCCAACGAAATACGCACTCGATTAAACGACTTACTTAAGAGGATTGCAATGTAAAAAAGAGCAGTAAATACAGGAGGGATGCATTAAACAAAAGAGGAGTCAATTTCAGCTATCTCCAGGGAACGAGTTAGTCAGCCAATCACACTTTGCGTAACATGTGCACATATTCTGCACTTATATAAATAAATAAATAAATAAATAAATAAATAAATAATAAATAAATAAATATATATATAGCTGGCGTAGTATGATTTACCAAGGATGCTTGTGAGTTTGGTCGGTGGTCACCACACCGGAGAGTTGGGGTTTCTTCCGGGCACTCCGGCTTTCCTCCACAGCACAAGACCACACACAATTTAAAAAACAACAACAACAAATAGCTGGAAATCGCAGCAATAATTCAGAATTCGTCCCACTTTCGTGTGTCAAATAGCTGATTAGGTATAAGTAGTGGAACACAATCCAGGTTCTCGCATAATGCAGCCTCAGACGCGGAAGGACCTCATAAACTTCTAATTATACACATATTTAACACCGAATACTCAAGTAAAACCTGCGAAACCTCAAACAATTTTTCTTAACACCAAAGTATCAATGTGTATCGCATGTTTTTGCTATTAAATAAAGATATTTTACAAAAAGTTTCGATCGTACAAATCTCATTTGCGGTTTCATTTGTATTTGATTTTCCTTTTATTCAATTCGCTTTGAGGCCAGTTCTTTATACCTTGTGTTTAAAACAGCACATCAAACATTTGGCGATACGAAAGTCCTTCCTGAAAATTCCTTACGATCAACCCGTTTTTGTAGGCAATGATGATCATCGGTACAAGTTAAAGTTATATAACTTTTTTTTCTATCTCGTTCCCTCGACTAAGAGAGTCGTTCCTACGAGTAAGTAAGTCGTTTTAAACGTACTTTAAAGGCTTTTGACATGTCATCTTTTTCCCGCGACGAAAACTAGAAACGTCACAGATGGTTTTTGCTGACCAACTGAATGCTTATCGTTCTTGTAACGGTTCAAACAAATTACGTATATATTGTAATAAATAAAGAAAATCATGCTCACGTATGTGACGCTCTAAATATATAATACGTATAACTTTTATTTCAATGAGTCTCACATGTATTCGTGTAAATCTGTACATATACAATTGTCAAATAAGTAGCATCACATTGTAATCGTATGTATTCTTTAAAAATACCAACATGTCTTAAATCTGAACGACACATTATATCCATACACGCTAAATACTTATGAAAATTGCACTTCCATATTTTGTTGTGTAATATTGTGTTCAAAACCTGCAGCATGCAAACAAATGGACTCGATTTAATCAAGATAATTGTCGGCTTATAGGAGATGGTCGAAAAGTTGAACGATCGTTTAAATGACAGGGTACTGATATTTGGTATTAACTGTGTGAGCCGTTAGCTCGCTCGGTAGAGCACTCGCATTGACAGCGGGCGGTCCTGGGTTCGAGTCCCTTACTTTCACAACAAGGTGTCAATAGCGCCTACGGAGGATCTTGGATACTGTCCGTTCGGTTGCGAGAATTCTCGTTTCAAATTTGAAACTTTTGTTTGTTTTCGTTCATTTACACAGGGAACAAACGAAAATGACCTCAATCCAAGATGTTATGTTTTTTTTCATTCAAACAATCGTAACATCATATATTTCTTTATCAAGTTTTTATATTCATGTGTCACAGGGATATATGCAAATAAAATTCGTGTTTACTTCAGAGTTAGCTGAGTTCCGAATAAGACCTGTAACAAACACGTGACATATTCTAATAATTTGCAGGCTACGAAGCACTTGCAAACGATATCTTGAGATAAATACACAACATCGGATTATTTCTCTTCCCATTCGAGATTATGCGACGCGTAAAGTGGTATGGGTATAACATAGCGTTCGCAATAATACAAATGAGACGCGTTTTGAGAAAACTGGGCATAATGCATGTGCGTAAAGTGTCATCCCAGATTAGCATGTGCAGTCCGCACAGGCTAATCAGGAACGAAACTTTCCGCACATAAATTAAGCCCAGTTTTCTCAGAACGCGACTCAAATGTGTTTATCTACCGCGATAAGAAAAATAGTAGTGAACCGTTGAGAATGTATATTTTTATGGTGTAAAATTAGGAAACAGATAATAATCTATGCATTTGATGGTGTAAGGGTTGGGAGTGTTTTTTCACTTTATATCGATAAAATATTTTTTTATTTCTTCTTTTAACAACAATAGTTTTTGTATTATTTTGTTCCTGGGTGGATTTAAGAGTTGAAAACGCACATAATTATATGTTGTGGGCGATGCCTGACCGAAATTGAACTTATTTTGTCATGAAAATGTGAGCAGTCCAAATAATAATAACACGATCGAAAGATCGCTGAGTAAAAAACTATTTTGTTAACATAGGTTCGACAACACAATCAAGTTCGAAATTATGTAAATTGTAATTAAACTATTAAGAATGGTTTAATTGGTGAACGTGTTTTTATAAGATTTCTACCCTCTAATTGCGTGGCATTCAAATGTATGCAACATGTACGGTAAGTGTTTTTGATGACCGTAAAACTAACCTCTTTGTGTTCTATATTCTACGCATTACGTCATCATTTTTTGAAACACAACTCCCGGTAATTGTTTTCTTTGACCATGGCTTATGGCAAGCAGTTCGACGCATAATCCCAAGAAACTAGGTTTCTCATGAGAACCTAAGTTCTCAGAATGAGAACCTAGGTTCTCAGAATGAGAACCTAGGTTCTCGCTTGAAGATTGCACATGGCGTCAAGAACCCAAGTTTTCAAATGAGAACCTAGGTTTTCATGAGAACCTAGGTTCTCATTTGAAAACCTAGGTTTTCATGAGAACCTAAGTTCTCATGAAAAACCTAGTTTCTTGAGATTATGCGTCGAACTGCTTGCCATATCCGTGGTTTTTATTTGGGAACCATAGGTTCTCTGAGAACCTAGGTTCTCTGAGAACCTAGGTTTTCAGAAAACCTAGGTTCTCATGAGTACCTAGGTTCTCATTATGAGAACCAAGGTTCTCATAGAACCCAGGTTCTCATGAGAACATAGGTTCTTTGAAAACCTAGGTTCTCTGAGAACCTAGGTTCTCTGAGAACCTAGGTTCTCTGAAAACCTAGGTTCTCTGAAAACCTAGGTTCTCTGAGAACCTAGGTTCTCACAGAACCTAGGTTTTCAGAATTACGCGTCGGACGGCGTAAACTTGCTCGTTTGGAATACGGGACACATATTATTCAGGGCGCAGGATCAATGGGGTTCACATATGATTACACACGGGCTGGACAGAATGAAAACACGCCGTTAAGAACTTTATTTTTGCAGATATCTCAAGTTATTGAAATATGTTTGCAAAGTCTTTAGCGCATAAGTTTTTCTTGCAGTGTTGCCGATATCTTACTATTGAATAATACATTATTACACATAATCAATAGAGATAAAACTTGTATTTTATACCATAATGATTGCTTCCTACATGTAGGTCACAGATATACTTAAAATAGAAAACTGTACCGTACAGTCGTTTGAGGCCCGAACAAGGGAATTGAATATTTGAAACTCATTTAATGCTGTAACAATATATTATGTAACGATTGATCTGAATTTTTAGTCTCAAAATAATGTTTACAATTAAAGATGTATTTCATAAACAGTTCAATTTTTTATTAACGTGTCAGACCAATGTCGACCGATTACTTTACTAATTTCATTCCTAAATAACACCCATGCATGGAAACATGAACAAGAGGCGGTCACTGACGGCTAATGCCTGTGGTCACAAATATTCAACAGATAAGTTTCGTAGAATATTACTGAGCATTGTCTGAACATTGTTCAGAAAATGCTCTTGGGGAGAAATATTCACGTTTTCACGCCTATTTCTATTCATGTTACACATATGCCGCCAGCGTGTACCAAGCAATGGGAGACAACTGGAGGTTAATTATGGCACGCGGTTCGACGCATAATCCCAAGAAACTAGGTTTCTCAGAGAACCTAGGTTCTCTGAAAACCTAAGTTCTCTGAGAACCTAGGTTCTGAGAGAACCTAGGTTCTCATGAGAACATAGGTTATTGAAATCCCAAGAAACTAGGTTTCTCACGAGAACCTAGGTTCTCATGAGAACCTAGGTTCTCATGAGAACCAAGGTTATTGAAATCCCAAGAAACCAGGTTTCTCATGAGAACCTAGGTTCTCATGAGAACCTAGGTTTTCATGAGAACCTAGGTTCTCATTTGAAAACCTTGGTTTACGCTTGAGAACCTAGGTTCTCATGAGAAACTAGGTTTTTCATGAGAACCTAGGTTCTCATAGACACATAGAACTTTGGTTCTCATGAGAACCTAGGTTCTCATGAGAACCTAGGTTCTCATTCTGAGAACTTAAGTTCTCGTTTGGTATCATAGGTTTTAAACAGAACCTAGGTTCTCATTTGAAAACCTAGGTTCTCATGAGAACCTAGGTTCTCATTTGAAAACCTAGGTTCTCATAAGAACCTAGGCTCTCATTCTGAGAACCTAGGTTCTCATGAGAAACCTAGTTTCTTGGGATTATGCGTCGTACTATATGGCAAGCGGTTCGACGTATAATCCCAAGAAACTAGGTTTCTCTTGAGAACCTAGGTTCTCAAAATGAGAACCTAGGTTCTCAGAATGAGAACGTAGGTTCTCGCTTGAAGATTGCACATGGCGTCAAGAACCCAAGTTTTCAAATGAGAACCTAGGTTTTCATAAGAACATAGGTTCTTATTTGAAAACCTAGGTTCTCATGAGAACCTAGGTTCTCATTTGAAAACCTAGGTTTTCATGAGAACCTAGGTTCTCAGAATGAGAACCTAGGTTCTCATGAGAAACCTAGTTTCTTGGGATTATGCGTCTAACTGCTTGCCATATCCGTGGTTTTCATTTGGGAACCATAGGTTCTCTGAGAACCTAGGTTCTCTGAGAACCTAGGTTTTCAGAGAACCTAGGTTCTCTTGAGAACCTAGGTTCTCATTATGAGAACCAAGGTTCTCATATAACCTAGGTTCTCATGAGAACCTAGGTTCTTTAAAAACCTAGGTTCTCTGAGAACCTAGGTTCCATGAGAACCTAGGTTCTTTGAGAACCTAGGTTTTCAGATCTCTATGTTTTCAGAATTACGCGTCGGACGGCGTAAACTTGCTCGTTTGGAATACGGGACACATTATTCAGGGCGCAGGATCAATGGGGTTCACATATGATTACACACGGGCTGGACAGAATGAAAACACGCCGTTAAGAACTTTATTTTTGCAGATATCTCAAGTTATTGAAATATGTTTGCAAAGTCTTTAGCGCATAAGTTTTTCTTGCAATGTTGCCGATATCTTACGATTGAATAATACATTATTACACATAATTTATAGAGATAAAACTTTATACCATAATGATTGCTTCCCACATGTAGGTCACAGACCTACTTAAAATAGAAAACTGTACCGTACAGTCGTTTGAGGCCCGAACAAGGGAACTGAATATTTGAAACTCATTCAATGCTGTAACAATGTATTATGTAACGATTGATCTGAATTTTTAGTCTCAAAATAATATTTACAATTCAAGATGTATTTCATTAACAGTTCAATTTTTTATTAACGTGTTCAGACCAATGTCGACCGATTACTTTACTAATTTCATTCCTCAAGAACACCCATGCACGGAAACATGAACAAGAAGCGGTCACCGACGGCTAATGCCTGTTGTCACAAATATTCAACAGATAAGTTTCGTAGAATATTACTGAGCATTGTCTGAACATTGTTCAGAAAATGCTCTTGGGGAGAAACATTCACGGTTTCACGCCTATTTCTATTCAGTTTACACATATGCCGCCAGCGTGTACCAAGCAATGGGAGACAACTGGAGGTTAATTATGGCAAGCGGTTCGACGCATAATCCCAAGAAACTAGGTTTCTCATGAGAACCTAGGTTCTCATGAGAACCTAGGTTTATGAAATCCCAAGAAACCAGGTTTCTCACGAGAGCCTAGGTTCTCATGAGAACCAAGGTTCTCATGAGAACCAAGGTTTATGAAATCCCAAGAAACCAGGTTTCTCATGAGAACCTAGGTTCTCATTTGAAAACCTTGGTTTACGCTTGAGAACCTAGGTTCTCATGAGAAACTAGGTTTTTCATGAGAACCTAGGTTCTCATAGACACATAGAAATTAGGTTCTCATGAGAACCTAGGTTCTCATGAGAACCTAGGTTCTCATTCTGAGAACTTAAGTTCTCGTTTGGTATCCTAGGTTTTCACAAGAACCTAGGTTCTCAGTTGAAAACCTAGGTTCTCATGAGAACCAAGGTTCTCATTTGAAAACCTTGGTTCTCATGAGAACCTAGGTTCTCATTGTGAGAACCTAGGTTCTCATTGTGAGAACCTAGGTTCTCATTGTGAGAACCTAGGTTCTCATGAGAAACCTAGTTTCTTGGGATTATGCGTCGAACCGGTCACCGACGGCTAATGCCTGTTGTCACAAATATTCAACAGATAAGTTTCGTAGAATATTACTGAGCATTGTCTGAACATTGTTCAGAAAATGCTCTTGGGGAGAAACATTCACGGTTTCACGCCTATTTCTATTCAGTTTACACATATGCCGCCAGCGTGTACCAAGCAATGGGAGACAACTGGAGGTTAATTATGGCAAGCGGTTCGACGCATAATCCCAAGAAACTAGGTTTCTCATGAGAACCTAGGTTCTCATGAGAACCTAGGTTTATGAAATCCCAAGAAACCAGGTTTCTCACGAGAGCCTAGGTTCTCATGAGAACCAAGGTTCTCATGAGAACCTAGGTTTATGAAATCCCAAGAAACCAGGTTTCTCATGAGAACCTAGGTTCTCATTTGAAAACCTTGGTTTACGCTTGAGAACCTAGGTTCTCATGAGAAACTAGGTTTTTCATGAGAACCTAGGTTCTCATAGACACATAGAAATTAGGTTCTCATGAGAACCTAGGTTCTCATGAGAACCTAGGTTCTCATTCTGAGAACTTAAGTTCTCGTTTGGTATCCTAGGTTTTCACAAGAACCTAGGTTCTCAGTTGAAAACCTAGGTTCTCATGAGAACCAAGGTTCTCATTTGAAAACCTTGGTTCTCATGAGAACCTAGGTTCTCATTGTGAGAACCTAGGTTCTCATTGTGAGAACCTAGGTTCTCATTGTGAGAACCTAGGTTCTCATGAGAAACCTAGTTTCTTGGGATTATGCGTCGAACCGCTTGCCATAGTACTAACTCAAATATTAACACGCAAAAGACTTAAATATTACTGTCCCCTTTCTACGCAGCTTTAATACCGTTGATATATACATAGCACGCTTAAGAAAATTAATGGTTACGATTTTTTAATTTAAACACAATTTTCGACAGTGTTGAGCTGTTGTTTGTAAGGCTTCAGACACCAGCTAAGAACGTTTAACACATAGTCGAATGAATATGACCTCACGCAAATATAACATATAATCTGTCAGGGGAATGAAAACCGCCAAATAATCAATTGTCTATGTGCATACGATGAGTAGTGTTCTATTTGTATTTTTAGAAATATGCATTCGCACGTTTCTAAAATGTAATGACTATTGCAAAATGTTTGATTAATCTTATCAATTACGATATATTGTTAATTTGTTGGTCAACAATAAAACAATGCTTCAAACGGTATGGCGTCTATATTGTTGGTTTATTTGATTTTTTATGTTAACTACTTCAAATTAAAAAACGAAAACATATCAAAAAGAAATCTTCATCAATCAAATTGATTTTAATACGTGTTTTCAAGCAAAAAAAAAACCGAAGTAATTTACTCGTTGAAAATCTTATAAGTTTAAACATTGCACCCAATGCTAAATGAAGACATGGATGAAATAATGAAAACGTGACCAACAGAAATAAATGAAACTTGAAGGCGAGAAAAATGACTGAATGAATACAAGACAATAATACATTTATGTATGAATGTTCAACGATTCATTAGTACTTGAAGTACATCTTATTATTTCAGCAACAATACTGGATTACTTTCATAATTTAAGCAAACATGCTTCCTCAATAAAAAATCAAACAAAATATACACACACATAAAGCCTTACATACCACCTACAAATAAACTAATGTCGGCTGCAACGAATTTTTTGTTTCTAGAAAACAGAACAGTATAAAACAGGATGCAGAAAAAATACAGAGATATAATAATACTGCAACGTGTAATAAGAATTGTCATTACTTTTATTACTGTCACGTCGAAATCCGTCATTCGTGTGCATTTTTTTTAACTTTTAATACTACAATGCTAGTATTCACAAAGAGCAAGTGATTGTCAAACGGTTGTCTTTATTGCGGAAATATATATTTGTTATAATAGAAGTCATTTTGTGTCCTCGACTGTCCCTGTCCATGCAAGTATACATATGTTTGTCATGCACGTGGTTGTAAATCATTTACTTTTTTTTTAAATTAACAAAGCAGCGCTCGCATTCACTTATACGAAGTGCTCACGAAAAGTGTTTGGTAGATTGAAAGCCTTTGTAAAGAAATTAAAATGTTCAACATTTCCATTACATGGATTAAATCACAACCTATTTAGCATCGCCATGGCGCAAAACTGTTTATATCATTTAAAAGAACCGGCGATTTTATCCACTCAAGCATATCCGAAATGGTAGAAGCATACACGTCCTTGTAGCTTAATACTGTGTCAAGAAATTTTAATAGTCCATCCATGTTCTCACGATAAAACCAATGAAACCATATTTGTTTGAGTCTTATGGCAAATGGCGCCTTATTGGTTTTGTAATATTGATTAAAATTGTTCATCAAATAGTCATACGTTTCCTTCGCGGAGGTAGGTTGCCTTGGGCAACCATCTGTAACGTCACATTTCGCACCTTCGTCTATTCCAAGGAATGGTATGATTGGCACCTCCCAAACACCCGGATGTTTCTCATCGGGGCACGTTTCTATTTCGCACTTTTCTTCCCAGCCAAAGTCTAAAGTGAACGGCCATAATTTAGCCTTACCACTTGCGCTTCTGTCTGCAACCAACGAAGAGTCATACATGCTCAAGTTTGACAAAATCTCAAACTGGGCATCTCCCGCGGGTTTATACGACGGACTTTTCCAACCGCGAATATCGTTCTCCAGAAATGCAGAACTGCTCATAATTCGCTCTTTTTGAATCAATATCTCGCGGCGAATTTTGGTAGCGTTTGATTCTGGTCGCGGGTCGAGACCCATCAAAGCCATTTCGATTCCATCTGAACGCAGTACGTCGGCAATGCGGTAACTGCTGCCAGTGTCCGAAACAAAAATAGTTCCTCCGATTTTACAACCGTTGGGATTTACGCGACTCTGCGTGAATAAAGATTTCATTTTGGAATACGAATGGAAATTAAGACTTCCATCCAGGGTTATGTAGATAATTTGTGGAATGTCTTTTACTTTTAGGCCATGCGGTGTAGATTCAGTTTTACAAACGCAGTTTGGAGCGATGCAATTTATTCCTTGAATACAAACCGACTGAAGTTGTTCATTCGTTGACATCACGGGAGTGTTTGATTGTGTCAAAGGCTGGCGCGACACTGATAGTTGTTTTGTTGTCTTCTCGCTGCTTCCTAAATAGTAAGGGTTTTTTGTTATTTGCGCAGACTCCGTTTCAGTTAATGATGTGCGTTTTGTGTTGGCTTGTGTTGGAGATTTTGTTGAAAATAAAACATCACCATCAAATTGTATTTGGGACGAATACCGCGCAGGCATTGCAGAAGGAGTCTGGAATAAAATTTGTTGCTGTACTCTTCCTCCAAAACGAAAATCCGAGTTCAAAGCATTCATCACACTCGGCGAAATCGGTGCTTGTGTCGTAACGGTCTGTTCTGTATTTATAATACTAGATCCGCTGTCTAAAATTTGGTGTGTCGATTTTCGTTCAGCGACTTGTTCGACTTTGTTGAAATCATAAAGGTTAAAAAATGTATGTATAGCTGGCGGTCTTGCGTGCTTAGTCGTCGGCTGTTCGGTACTATGCGTGAAGCTGTGAATTTGGTTGTTTGGCTGTCTGTTCATAAGCTGTTGAAATGATGCAGGGAGCGCGTCGAAACCTTCCATATTCCACACGGGCTTTACATAAGACGTGGTTATTGTTTGTAGAGGTTGGTAAGAAGTTTGACTTATAACTATTCGTGGATCAATAGTGGGCGTGGTTGTTGTCGTTTGATATGGGGTTGTTGTAATAGAAGGTGTTGATACCACCGTCGTATCTGTAATTGTAGAAGACAATGACGCTGATGTCGTACTTGGTATATCTGTTGTTGTGTTTGTCTGCATTGTTGTCGTCGTACTTGAAGTCACCACAGTACTATCCACTGTAGTAGTGGCGACTGTTGTTGCTGCAGTTGTTGTCGTAGTAGAAGTAGTTGTAGTAGAAGGAGGCATTGTGGATGCGGTTGTTGATGGAAGAGGTGTTGTCATCGGGAGGTACGTGGAACTGGCTATTGGGCTGGTATTTGAAGCTAACGTCATCGATGATTCCATCATAGGTTGGTGTGCTGAAGATGTCACTGTCTGTTCCAACGGCGCGTCAAATGATTTAGAGGTAGCTGGTAATTCAATAAAATCGCTAAACCTGCCCGACTGCATTTCTGCCACTGTTTCCACAGAGAAATTGGAAATGTCTTCTGCTGTTGAGATAAGCGATGGCGGCACAATAGTGCGAGACTTGAACTCACTCTCAGGTTTTGTGATATCTTTGCTTATATCGGATTTAATTTCATTCTTATTAATTCGCGTTCGTTTTACACCAGCCGACGTGTGAAATTCTTGCATAACCATACGTTTTTCATAGTTCAGTTTGGAATTCGCTTCTTGGCCTCTATAAATATCTGGTATACCTCGAGCAGGATGATCTTTGTTTGGAAGCAGTATTTCCAATTGACGACCATTATTATCAGTTAGAGCAACTTGCTCAACAGTCTGTTCATTTTGCTGCCTCATGTTCCGATGTCGCAGCAAACGATTCCTCAATTCCATTTGCAAAGCCTTGAGTTCGTCGAGGCTTAGTTGCTCAAGTTGATGAACTCGTCGGCCATGTTGATGTTGTAGAATGCTATCCAACTTTCCCGAAATACCTTTGCCAAAGTCAGTAGATTGTAGAGACGGTTGGGTGATCATATTGCTAATAGGTGCAGAAGTACGAATAAATTGTTCAGTGGCCGGAGTTAGCACTAACGCTTGTTGTGTCTTTTTCATTTCAATATCTTGCATAAGCAACAGATGTTGCTGTCGCTCCATTTCGCGTTGCCTCTGTATCTCTCTCTGCCTCGCTTCTTCCTGATTGTGTCTTTCGAGCGCAATTCTTTGTTGTTCAAGCTCTTGATTTTTCTGGAGCTGAAGTTGCATCTGCCTTTCAATTTCTTTTTGCTTCAGTATTTGTAAACGCCGTTCAGTTTCTTGCTTGTGTCTCTCCGCTTCCTGTTGTCGTTTAGTCTCCAGTTCTTTTGCTAATAATTGACTCTGTCTCTCTGCTTCCTGTTGTCGTAAACGTTCTTGCTCTTTTGCTAAATCTTGTTGGCGTTGCTCTTGGATGCGCTTTTCTTCTAAAAGCTTAGCTTGCTGTTCAGCTTTCCTTTGATTTTCTATCTGTAATAGCGTTTCTGCCTCCAGTCTCTGTCTTTCTAAATCTAACTGCCGTAATCTTTCTTTTTCTCTGGCAATTTCAAATTGTTTTTGCTCCTCCAGCAGTCTGGCTTTTTCATCCGCCTGTCTTTGAAGCTCTTTTCTTTTCAATCTTTCTTCTTCAATTTGTCTTGCTTTTAGCGCATCATGACGATTCTGTTCTTGAATAGCTTTTTGTATCTGAAGATGTTTTTGCATTTCAATTTCCTTGGGTGAAAGAATGCTCGGCGGGCCCCACCAGAATCGGACCATTGGTAAATTGGGAACCAATGGCGGCTGAGGCAAAGGCATAGGAATTGGCGGCACTACCTGCGGTTGCGGCATAGACCAGGAGGTTTCCCGTGTTGGATACGGAGTCGGTGATCTCGATGGCGGCATGGTCGGCTGTGACGTCGGTTGTACACGACGTTGTTGATCCGTGAGCTCACTTTGAAATTGTCGTTTTTGGTTGAAGCTTTCTTGCGAAATCTGCTGACTCTGTTGGACAGGCGTCACCAACGCCGATAGCGATGTCGTTGTATTATCACCATGGCAAGTCCATGGCTGAAAGTCTTTAATAAGATGTAATGGGGTCGGGTGTTTAAGCCATTCTATTACTTGTTTAATCGTAACTATATAAACGTCATCCATCTGAACGAGTTTTTGAATGAATTTGTCCATGGCTGCTTTCCTATCGGGGTAATAGAACCACGAGGCATGCATGTTGATGCCCATGGGAGCTCTGTTGGTGGTATAGTACTTTTGAAAATTATCCCACAAAAACTTAAAGGCAAGATTTTGGGATGGCGGAGGATTGTTGCATCCGTCAATATAAACACAATCGTACTTGTTAAGATAGTCTTTCACAGAGACAACGGGGACTTCCCAGAATCCTTTGTGTTCACGCACAGGACATGGTTTTATTTTGCAGTCGTATGGCCATCCAAAGTCCAAAGTAAACGGTGTGACTGGCTTATCTTTTTCATTTCTTGGCGTGATTGTTAAAGTAGCATCATATTCATAACCCAAATCTTTCAGTACAGACGGCTGTGTGTCGCCTAATGGTTCCAGAAACGGACTTCTCCAGCCGGTGATTTTCGTTATCGGAATGCCAGCTTGTTGCGCAAGGTTTTCTTTCTGCGCTTTTGCCTCTCGAGCAAACGTCTCCGGGCTAGGATGGCTGTGAGTAACACTGTGAGATGCTATCTCCATACCTTTGTCATAAAACTCCCTCACAATACTGTACACAGTATTTTGATGCGAAATGAACAAAGTCATCGAGATCGGACATCCGTTTGGATTCTTTCGCTTTGCATCGAAAAGCTCTCTGTAGTAACTGGCCACTTGCGGATTTACGGCGTCGTCAAAGGAAAAGAAAACCATCTGCGGAATGTTGTGAGTCTCTAGTGGCATCTCGTCTCGGCAACAGAAGCAGTCCGGCGGGTTGCACATGTGAGACTGTCGACACTGTATGCACGTGGACGGGTCAAAGGCAGCGACGTAATATTGTCCGAAACACAAAAATATTGTCAAGTGCACAATAAACTTTGTCGACATTTCAATCCAATGTATTTCGGCGTTTCAGTAAATTTGTTAAAATCAATAGATCACTGCCATATTAATCCAATTGTCTACACAAACCAACCAGTCGAACTCAAAGTTAACGACTCACTTATGGCCAGGTCCACAGAAAACCGTGTTTGAATAACCCTGTTTCTTTCACTATCCTTCACGCAGTGTCCTTAATCACGACGAGAACGCCACACTTTCTCACCTGGATTACGTAACTTACAAACGTGAAATGACAGCGTAAGTAGGTTCACTTCTACCTTCTAGCCTGAACGATGAACGCCGACCTTATGACTACGTTTACTGCTTCGGCATATACACGCTCTACTTCACTACTCACTGACAGGTGTCCATTATTATAGGCGCACCGCTTTTGGGCGGCCCCCAAAAACCCTGAAACTTGGAAGACGAAATGTATGTTTATATAAATCAATTACTAACATTTTATGTTAACAGTATCCGTGATTCTGCATTTACATTTTTAATACGTCGATCATTAAAAATAATATATTATCTTGTATGCATTCGCCAAATGTAAATTTGATCGATTATTAAAGGGACATTGTCATAGAAATAGCGAATGTACAGTTTTCTTTTCGTCATAGATTACGAAACTAAAATAAAAGTGTTATTGAAGAAGCGATAAAAACTACACACGGGCTATATGTATGGAAATATAATAAACTATTATTACCGTTTTCTTAAATCGAAAAACTAAAACGAACTTATCTTTAAAAGCGTTAAACGCGAAAGGATACTACCTAAAATTGCTGAAAATACTTGCATAAAGCTATGTACAGGGATGAATACAAAGTGGTATCTCCGAGTTCCTAATTGCTTAGCCTTTTGATTCAAATGTTGGTTGATGCGCAGGTTTTTTTTTCATTTTCTAAATAAATATTAGTATATTCCATTTTTTCTTGTTATCATACTTTCCACATTCGTTTAATTATACAATGGAAAGACACACTTTAAGAACACACACACACACTATTGCAATTAATCCATTTTATATGTATAATTTGTGCAAATAATCAATGGAGAGAATGTATTGGATTTGTAATTCGAGGAAATACTGACACCTGCAACCGAGCATTTTAACATTTACGGCTGTTATGTTTAGCTATGTGATGTTATTATTAGCATATGAATGTGTTAACATTTTACTCTGACTATATGAATAATAATTCGTCTATGATTCATAGAAACATGATAACAGCTTACTGTAGGGAACAAATATAATAATTTGCATGACATGTTCAGACAGGTTGATGCACACTTAAAAGAATGATCACGATTCTATCAATGGCATCATCCATCCAAAACTTTATTGTATGTGGTTAGTTTCTCTCTCCGTTAAATTCCCAATTTCATAGCTAACATGCTTTTGACGGATTTTTTTTCTGGATGTTATTCACCTAAAACGCTGTAGGGTGGTTTGTCATCGCATTTTTATTATTCACAACATTTCTAGAAACCCTTTGTTATTTTTTTCTCAAGAATATTCATATTATCTAATCCAATTACCAGTTATGCGTATTAAACGATCATTTAATTACGGAAATTGGTTGCGAACGTTA
Source organism: Dreissena polymorpha (assembly GCF_020536995.1). Taxonomy (NCBI): domain Eukaryota; kingdom Metazoa; phylum Mollusca; class Bivalvia; order Myida; family Dreissenidae; genus Dreissena; species Dreissena polymorpha. The sequence continues at coordinate 34,710,161 of NC_068358.1, forward strand.
TTAATATTCTTACGTCATTTGCGTAGGAACTTATTTTGTCATTGAAAGAAAATTGACCAAAGACATTTCTTTTGTCATGGTATGTCAGAGCATGTCATGAAATCGTGCAACGCTTTTAACATTAAATTTTAGTATGTGTTTTATTGCTTCATTTGAATATTAAATTAAGAATATGAACAGTTTCATTAATTAGATAGTTTGCTTTTTAAAGGTCGAAATGAAGTTAAGAGATTTTCAGAGTTTAAATTCTGCGGCTTTGTGCTGTGCCTTGCTTTTCCTATATGTTACGTAATGCAAAAAGAAGATTAAATGATACAAATGTATGGCAAACGTCATAACGTTCCGTTCGACTGGACCAGTGTCTTAATACTATGTCAACGTGTTGCCCATCTTTTCCCGTAAAACCAGTACTTGAAGCAGTATCTGTTTAATAAAAACAATAAAAACGAAGAAATAAAAAGATTGCACACAAGATCTTTCTGTTTCCAATGCTCACAAATTAAGCGGGCGGAGCAAGTATATCTCGACTCACTTATACTTATATATGGCATATTTTGTATATACAATGTGTTGGATGCATAACAATATGAAACTGATAAAGAACAATAACGATACAATTAATCACGTTTATTGCATTTTATTAATAAACTGGTTGTCAGTTATTTATTGAATATTTTATTAACGCGCTGGGTAAAAAAAGGAGCATATAGAATAATTGATATTTGTTTTGGTATATTGTAATTCATGTTTACTATGTTTATATTGCGATTTATAACTTGTAAATGATTGCATTTGAAGTGTAAAACTTATTTGTAACATATTTGTATAATTTTTGCAATGTGCTAAACAAACGTTTCTTGTTTTTGTTTTCTTGAAGATTTTTTTTTCAAAAGCTTGTCGTGAAATTTAAAGGTTGTGGCAAGAGACAAATCCGCAATAAACCAACCCGTTTAGCACATGATAAATTATTTACGCATTACTTATGACACATATAAAGGTAATAAATGTATTTTAACAATGATTACACAAGGCAGATTATGTAGTCAATTGACACGTAAGGCACCTAGATAAGGTCATAAAACCATGTATGTAATTCAGCGGTCAGCTGTCACGAGTACTCAGCAAATGTGAAAGATAATAGGTTGTCAATGAAAAATAGCAATAAGTTGTCACTTTAATGTCCGCTGGCCTCGGTGATTTCTATATATAAAATTATAAATGAATCAATAAATCAATTGATGTAGTTATTTAGCCAGCACAAGGTCTGACTTCAATTCGCGATAATATCTGCCTAGTAATTATCCGTAGAGCATTATAAATACATTTACATAGATGACACTGTATTATGTTTGCGTATGATAAACGCTATAAGATGGTACGCCGATTTAATCTTTAACATGACATACTATGATCAAATCGTCTGTGAACTAATCACAAACACCATTCTTCATCCTTATTTTTACTCTGTGTGGGGCTTGAGCAAATTAATGAATACTTAAAAAAAGCGCGTGTGTGAATGTCATATTATTTTGAAGATTGCTTTACTTTTGTCGACCCCATAATTATGCGGGTGATTAATAATACATTTTAGGATTTGTTTTTTTTTAATAAAAAAAACAACAAAGCACACACACACATTAAAATCGTCGGTTGAGTTTAAAAGAAGAGTATCAGCTTGAAAATTATTTATACGATACAGCAGTTTCCAGCGTAATCTTCAGCATTCTTTTGTTACAAATATTCACTAATAATGAAAAATTACTATTGAATGATCGATGTTGCGTTGTTGGATTCCTGACATGACAGGGACAAGAATGAAACAAATGCAAATGTTGTTGGCAATTACTGAATTGTTGCCAATTATTTTAATATGTACAAATAAATGTGTGTTTTTAGAAATTTCATGTTGAAGTGAGCATTAAAATAACAAACATGCTTGTCTGGCAGGACACTGGTACAAGTATCTATTTCTTTCAATCCGTTATTGCTCACAGTGTTTGGCTTTGAGTTTGTTGGTTATCTCGTTTTGATTATTAAGCTATTCATTTAAACTAAATGTTACTTGAACTTTCAATCATGTATCCTAATGCGCCAGTCATCACCCACTTATTTTTTGATAATGCGACACAATAAATAATGCTTCGTTTTTCGATGCGAATGACCTCTACCGATGCAAATAGCTGTTTACAAAACGTCGGTTATGAATAAAACGACGATTATATTTTTATGTCCCCCACTATAGTAGTGGGGGACATATTGTTTTTGCCCTGTCTGTTGGTTTGTTTGCGCCAACTTTAATAATGTTGCAATAACTTTTGCTATATTAAAGATAGCAACTTCATATTTGGCATGCATGTGTATCTAATGAAGCTGCACATTTTGAGTGGTGAAAGGTCAAGGTCATCCTTCAAGGTCAGAGGTCAAATATATGTGGCCAAAATCGCTCATTTTATGAATACATGTACTTTTGCAATATTGAAAATAGCAACTTGATATTTGGCATGCATGTGTATCTCATGGAGCTGCACATTTTGAGTGGTGAATAGTCAAGGTCATCCTTCAAGGTCAGAGGTCAAATATCTGTGGCCCAAATCGCTTATTTTTTAAAATACTGTTTGCAATATTGAAGATAGCAACTTGATATTTAGCATGCATGTGCATCTCGTGGAGCTGCACATTTTGAGTGGTGAAAGGTCAAGGTCATCCTTCAAGGTCAGAGGTCAAATATATGTGTCACAAATCGCTTATTTTATGAATACTTCTGCAATATTGAAGATAGCAACTTGATATTTGGCATGCATGTGTATCTCATGGAGCTGCTCATTTTTAGTGGTGAAAGGTCAAGGTCATCCTTAACAAGGTCAAGGTCATCCTTCAAGGTCAAACGTCATATAGGGGGACATTGCGTTTCACAAACACATCTTGTTTGTAACAGTAATTTCAGTTTGAAGGCTGGAGAAAAGTTCGAAACAATACAATTGTTGTCAATCGATGAAGTACTTACGTATAGCAAATAAGAATCGACAAACATTACAAACTGGTTCGCTTTCAAAATGTCCCAACGGTAAACTGTCTATGCTAACCACGTTACATTGCAGAATAGGCAAATATTAAATACGAGTGTTAGAAAGACGGATGACATGTTTGACTTAAAAGTTTCTGAATTGATAATGTGGTAACAAACAGGTACGTTTTTGTTGTTAACATGAGCTTGCTGTATTTTTCAGGGTCAATGATAATAATTTTATCATCTCAACATTATTAACCGAAATTCTTTACATTTAAGTCATTATTATCGTAAACATTTAACTTCTTTTTTTTTGGATTACCCGCGTTTGCCTAAAACGTTCATAGACATGGTAATTCCTATTCAGACACCGATTTTGGCCGTTCACAATGCCAAGACCAAGAAATAATTCCCGTACTGTTACTGTGAACCGTTGTATATACTTTTCGCGATGAACGAAGATTCATTTCTTATTATAATTGCGTTATATAGCAAAGTCGATAAATATGTAGTTTAAAAAAAATACGTCAATGCAGCAATTATTAGTTACCAAAGCATGAACAAACTTTTACATTGGAATCAGAAATAAAAATAAATCTTATAAGTTGAAAAACAACAACGACAACACAATAATGTTATGATAAAAAAAATAAACAACAGCAAATCATCTTGTAAATATCGGATTGAAGAAAACGATTTGGTTGCGGTACAAATTCAGACGTGTTACACTGATTTTCCTTTTAATTATTGTTTCGTATATTCTGTTCACCGATGATTTATGATTTAATTTATGAATCAATTATTTTATCAAAACATTTCAACGACCTTAAAAGTATATAATCAATCATCCACGCTTACTTATAGTTAAGTTTTAAATAACGTTTATTACAAGGGAAAATGAACATGCAACTGGTCATTGATTCAGACTGTCTTTCATTTTAATCAGAGATGTATACTACTAGAAATTTCTTGACAGGCTTTTGCTTTATCTCAAAATAACTGTCAGAAATAGCACTGTTATAATAATGTATACAATTATACATGTATCAGTAGCATGGATATGCTTTTTGTGAGCTCATAATAGGTCTTTTAATTGCGAAGCACATATATCACACTCTTATGACTGTTAATCAAATTGACACCGACATTAATTTTTATTACACGAGGCAATGACGGAAGTATACACGAGGCAATGACGGAAGTATACACGAGGCAATGACGGAAGTATACACGAGGCAATGACGGAAGTATACACGAGGCAATGACGGAAGTATACACGAGGCAATGACGGAAGTATAGTTAGCTTGATACGATTGGTCATGAAAAAAGGACATTATATGAATACAAAAGGAATTGAATTCAGAATTATTTCACCATATTCCATGAACTTACGATAGCCTTTGTCTGAACTGCAAAACAAGAATAGGCTTAGAATCAGTTGCAGTTGTTATGGTATGTTATTTTCTTAATTAGAACGAAATCCGTTTTATATGCTTCAGACCGAATACAACTTTAGACAAAAAGTTTGGTGTTTGCTTCCACTTATATCATCAAACAATACGTGGGCTTAACTTATTTTTCGTCACGATTTTAGAAACGTACGTTATTTCTCGCTTGAATAATGGTATGCAATTTCTAGCAGAAGACACCACAATCTGTATCTTAAGTTATTCTTAAATTAATTGAGCGTAAATAAAATGTAGATCTACTAAAATTATCGACAACTCAAAAGTTAACTTAGCGATTATGATTGAATAAACCAAAAATGATTGAAAGCTTGCAATACAAAGACAGGTTTAGTGTCGGCATTAAAAACTGTCGGTCGGCTGGGTAAGTGATAATAAACATCTTTTTGACGCCGTATCTATCAAGTGAAATCGACCTTTACTTTGAGATCAACTATGTTATGCGTGTACTGATATTTTTTCTTCATATTCCACATGATTGAATGAATCCTCAGATAAATAATAATATAACATGAAAGTTTTGCGTTTGAAGTGGCTTTGTTTTGTACCTTAATTTGATCGAGGGCCTAAAGAATTATTGAGAGGTATTAAGTGTATTTAACAACAAAGGATGCATATGGCCATAATAATAGGATAATGCGGAAAGTACATTTAACTGTTCAAGTATATTCTAGTGGACTCATGGGTCTTTAAATGAAGACACTGTAAAGTATGGTTAATTAGTATAATTCGTTTATTAGAAACGGGGTTCGGTAAAAAAAAAACGCCAATAAAGTTCATAAAACTCCTGTCAGTTATGATATTTTGACTTTCATTTATTCTTCCCAAACGCTTGAAATCCCTCCCTTAAAGATATTTTATTCCACACAAAAGATATTTTGATGTCGACAGAAAAGCCGCGCATGTGATAATATCGCGCATGTGATAATATCATCATGATAATGAGAGCTATGTCATAATATAGATATGCTGCAAAGATAGTTCAGGTTCAACAGGACGTATTGAAAAAATGAAACTCAAATTGCATTAGCAGGACTGCATGTTTTCATTGACATGCCTACGCATGAGTTTATATGTTATACAGCTCAGTCATTAGAACATTGTACTACAAATCCGAGGATGGCAGGTTCAATCCCAGGCCCGGCCATGTGATCTAGGTTGGGGTTTGTCATTATACTGTTTCTACGGCCATTCTGCCCCTACGTCTGATTCAAGTAGGGCAAGTGTTAGAAGATTACAATATCGCTCGACTTTTAATGACTGTTGACTTTAAAAAGTATTTGAGCCCTTGCGTTTGATTTCCTAGAAAAACAAACTGTAACTATCATTGTTTCAAAGTAACATTCAAACAAGAGGGCCTTGACAACAACTGTTGAAAACTTGACCCTTGTTTTGACCTTACATTACCATTATGCACGGACTCTAGGTGAGACAATATACGTGATAAGTTTTTATTTATTAAAGATTTGATCTGATTAAATGTTTTTTTTGCCCTATATCAGGTCAAAAACCTAGAACAGATTTATAACATTTTTCATAATCTTTTCTGGAATAGGCTAAAATTAAAATCAATGTTGCCATTAAACTTATGGTGATGAATGTGTTTATGATGAATGTCTTTGGGTTTTAAAAACTAATGAAAATGACGGGGTTTAAAAACAAAAGTTGAATGTTGGAGAGAAAAATGCTTCAAAAATGGTGAAAAACACAAAACATATTTTGATTAGAAAGATGGGGTTACATATTATATTGTATATATGAATAAGAAAGTTGAAAGTAGGCATGACACTATATTAAATATGCCTGCATTTTATAATTAAAACTTTAAAATAGAATAGTTGTTATAATAAACAAGTCTGTGAAAAAGGAATTATGTATGTAAGTTATATCATAAGCAGGCCTGAACTATTAATAAGTAAAGCTGTGTAAGTCTTACACTTTTGGACAAAATACATTTTTTATGAAAGATCTAATAAAAACAGTGATAAATGTTATAAAATTGTATGACTTTGATATTGAACAGCAAACATTTAAATAATGGGCATGTACATCCTATCAATGGAATTATATAGTATTGATGCAAAACATAAACAAAATTATATACAACAAGACTATTGCCAAGCAATAAAAGTCCCCTACCGGTTCCACCATTGTCAGAAATTCCACAATTGTCAGAATGTTTTTTTTATTTGTTGCCATAACAACCAGAATTTTTGATGTAGGAACAAAATGAAATGACTGTGCATAATGTCCATATTGCCATCTATCCATGTTCCAAGTTTCATGAAAAAATATTAAGAACTTTTTAATTTATCGCAGGATCCAGAAAAACACCATTTCAGCAGTATTTCTAGTCTATTTGTTGCCATAGCAACCATAATTTTAGACGTAGGAACAAAATGAAATGACATGCATAATGTCCTTATTACCATCTATCCATGTTCCAAGATTTTAAAGTTATCGCAGGATCCAGAATACCACCATTTTCAGCATTATTTGTGGTCTATTTGTTGCCATAGCAACCAGAAATTTTGGCGTAGAAACAAAATAAAATGACGTGCATAATGTCCATATTGCCATCTATCCATGTTTCAAGTTTCATGAAAAAATATTCAGAACTTTTAAAGTTATCACAGGATCCAGAAAAAAACACCATTTTCAGCAGTATTTCTAGTCTATTTGTTGCCATAGCAACCACACTTTTTAACGTAGGAACAAAATGAAACGACGTGCATAATGTCCATATTGCCATCTATCCATATTCCAAGTTTCATGAAAAAATATTTAAAACTTTTGGAGTTATTGCCGGATCCAGAAAAAGCACCATTTTCAGCAGTATTTCTAGTCTATTTGTTGCCATAGCAACCAGAAATTTTGGCGTAGGAACAAAATGAAATGACGTGCATAATGTCCATATTGCCATCTATCCATGTTTCAAGTTTCATGAAAAAATATTCAGAACTTTTAAGTTATCGCAGGATCCAGAAAAAAACACCATTTTCATCAGTATTTCTAGTCTATTTGTTGCAATAGCAACCACAATTTTTGACGTAGGAACAAAATGAAATGACATGCATAATGTCCATATTGCCATCTATCTATATTCCAAGTTTCATGAAAACATATTAAGAACTTTTAGAGTTATCGCAGGATCCAGAAAAAAACACCATTTTCAGCAGTATTTCTAGTCTATTTGTTGCCAAAGCAACCACAATTTTTGATGTAGGAACAAAATGAAATGACGTGCATAATTTCCATATTGCCATCTATCCATATTCCAAGTTTCATGAAAAAATATTAGGAACTTCAAAAGTTATCGCAGGATCCAAAAAAAACACACCATTTTCAGCAGTATTTCTAGTCTATTTGTTGCCATAGCAACCACAATTTTTGACATAGGAACAAAATGAAATGACATGCATAATGTCCATATTGCCATCTATCCATATTCCAAGTTTCATGAAAAAATAATAAGAACTTTTAGAGTTATCGCAGGATCCAAAAAAGTGTGACAGACTGATGGATACAAACCATAAGTCCCCTCCGGTGAAACCGGTAGGGGACTAACAAGGCTATTGTCAAGCAATATGGTCCCCTACCGGCTCCACCATTGTCAGAAATTCCACCATTTTCAGATTTTGTTATTTTTTTAAATTAAGTTTCATGAAAAAATATTAAGAACTTTTAAAGTTATCGCAGGATCCAGAAAAGTGCGACAGACAGACTCACAGACAGACAGACAGACAGACAGACACACAGAGCGCAAACCATTAGTCCCCTCCGGTGAAACCGGTAGGGGACAAAAATGTTAACCTTTAACTTAGATAAACAACAACTTGCCAATCAATTATTGTTGCAAGTATTAATGACTGAAAAAATACATACCCGAATACACAAACTCTGTTTCAGACAAGTAATGTGCAAAAAATCATAGGAAAAATATATTTGCAGTATTAAATAAACATTACACAATAAAATTTCTTTTCTTTTTTTTGAAATTGAAGATTTTTTTTTCTTTGAATGCAACTTTACACAGATTGTTGTTATTTAATATATAGATTTTTTAAGGTAAAATATTTGAACATAATATATTCTTAAATTTGTTGTAAAACTAAGTTAAATTGCAGTGCAAATAAAAACAAGGATGCTTTGTCGATATATGGGTTAATTGTGTGGAAAAAAGTGAGACCTTGAGAAAATCTAATATTAGCTTCAGTGACCTTGACCTTGACTCCAGTGACCTCAAACCTCATCAAAAGGTAGAGCTCCATGCAAGGTACCTACATGCAAAATATATAAGAGATCGGTCAAATATTGAAGGCGCTATGAGAAACTGTAACCAAAGTGTGACCTTGAGAAAATCTATTATTAGCCTTGGTGACCTTGACCCCAGTGACTACAAATCTCAGCAAAAGGTAGAGGTCCTACATGCCAAATATGAAAGAGATCGGTAAAGTATTGAAGGTGCTATGAGAAACTGTAACAAAGGGGTGATGGAAAAATCTATTATTAGCCTTGGTGACCTTGACCTTGACCCCAGTGACCTCAAACGTCATCAAAAAGTAGAGGTCCATGCAAGGTATCTACATGCCAAATATGAAAGAGATCGGTAAAGTATTGAAGGTGCTATGAGAAACTGTAACTGAAGTCTATTATTAGCCTTGGTGACCTTGACTCCAGTGACCTCAAACATCATCAAAAGTAGAATTCCATGCAAGGTACCTACATGCCAAATATGAAAGAGATCGGTAAATTATTGAAGGTGCTATGAGAAACTGTAACAAAAGTCTATTTTTAGCCTTGGTGACCTTGACCTTGACCCCAGTGACCTCAAACGTCATCAAAAGGTAAAGGTCCATGCGAGGTATCTACATGCCAAATATGAAAGAGATCGGTAAAGTATTGAAGGTGCTATGAGAAACTGTAACAAAAGTGTGATTGTACGGAAGTACGGAAGTGCGGAAGGACAAACTGGCAACTATATGCTCCCCATATATATATATATGGGGAGCTAAAAAAATGGTGGAATAAAGATTTTTTATCTCAGAAGTCACAAAAAATAGTGTTAGAGAAAGTGGGTCCCAACCACTGTAGTATAAATAACCAAGTTTATAGAAAGGGACATTTTTTCATTGAATGCAACTTTACACAGATTGTTGTTATTTAATATATAGATCTTTTAAGGTAAAATAATTTGACCATAATATATTCTTTGTTTCTGTTTTCTTTTGTTGTAAAACTAAGTTAAATTGCAGTGCAAATAAAAAAAAAATTGGTGGAATAATTTTTTTATTATTTCAGAATTCACAAAAAATAGTGTTAAAGAAAATGGGTCCCAACCACTGTAGTATGAATACCAAGCTTATAGAAAGGGACATGGAAAAATTCAGGAAAAGAATTGCAAAGATCGGCTATTTGTTGACCCAATCTATAATGAATTAGTTTAAATAATTTCATTAGTTACCCAATAAAGACAGCTCAACATTACACACCAACTTTAACTGTATTTACCTGTCTGTCTACTAACAACAAATAGTTTAAGGTATGGATAACCTTAAGCTGCACATACCTGCTGACTAGGTAAATAAAAGTATTTGGAAACAAGAGCTGTCACCATAGGATGACTTATGCCCCCCCCCCCCCCCTATAAACGCTTGATAGTAGTTATGAGCTTTTTTCAAAACCTAAACACAGATTTCGAAACCTAAACCTGGACCCTAAGTTCAAGGTCACAGGGATCAAAATTTGTGTGCGTATGGAAAGGCCTTGTCCATATAAGCATGCATCCAAATATGAAGGTTATATCTGAAGGGACATAGAAGTTATGAGCATTTTTCAAAACCTAAACGCAGATTTCAAAACCTAAAAGCGGACCCTAAGTTCAAGGTCAAGGGGTCAAAATTTGTGTGCATATGGAAAGGCCTTGTCCATATACACATGCATACCATATATAGGTTATATCTCAAGGGACATAGAAGTTATGAGCATTTTTTCGAAACCTAAACGCAGATTTCGAAACCTTAATGCGGACCCTAAGTTCAAGGTCACAGGGGTCAAAATTTGTGTGCGTGTGGAAAGGACTTGTCCATATACACATGCATACCAAATATGAAGGTTATATCTCAAGGATCATAGAAGTTATGAGCATTTTTTGAAACCTAAACGCAGATTTCGAAACCTAAACGCGGACCCTAAGTTCAAGGTCAAGGTCACAGGGGTAAATTTTTGTGTGTGTTTGGAAAGGCCTTGTCCATATACACATGCATACCAAACGCAGATTCCCAAACCTAAACGCGGACCCCAAGCTCAAGGTCAAAGTCACAGGGGTAAAATTTTTTGTGCGTATGGAAAGGCCTTGTCCATATACACATGCATACCAAATATGAAGGTTATATCTCAAGGGACATTGAAGTTATGAGTATTTTTTGAAACCTAAACGCAAAGTGTGACGGAAAGACGGACAGACAGACAGACGGACAGTCCGGACAGTCTTCGAAAGGGGGCATAAAAACAGCAACAACACAAGCAAATTCGTTGAATTGATATCCCCCGCCAATATGCTTCTGGATACACAAGTTTTCTTGACGGATGAACAACGCCCTTTGACCTCAATGTGTGACCTTGACCTTAGCCGCTAGGATTATGGGTGTTGAATGTGAAGCAACCCCAGATGATTGAGAACAACTATGGCAAGTTTAATGGCTCTGTCTCAATCATGTGTTAATGGAGATTAAGCCCTAAAGCATTTTTTCAAGATTAAAACGGCCATAACTCCGTTATTAACAGATGGTGTACAATGCCATTTGGCGTGCATCATCCTCTTATCCATATATATATATATATATATAATCATACTAAGTTTCAATGAAATCCGCCAAAGCACTTCCAAGATATGGCTCTGGACAGACTGACGGAAAGGCTGACAACGTCAAAACAATGTCCCTCCGCCTATGGCGGGAGATAAAAACACAAATATTTTAAAATTTAATCTAACTGGGCCCATTACACTGTTCAATATTTTTTTTTCTATCTTTGAGAGTTTGAGTCAGATTTTTGGCTTATTTATTTCTATGCGAAGACACAAATCTGATGGAAAAATATCAATTGAAAAATGGGAATAATTTATATACTTTTGCACTAAGTAAATGGGGCTGAATTTCTCTCTCCCAACTGAATAAATACTTAGAGCAGATTATCATTAAATCTCACAAGCAGGACTTGTTTTCCATTAGCTTCAATATTCTAAATTGTTACAAAACAAATATTTTTAACAAAGAACAAAACATGGACATAAATGTTCTTACCTGCATTACAGTTAAAATAAATTGCCGTTGAGTTTTTCAAAAACAAGTAACCTTCTTTTTTAATTAAAAACGACCATCTGATGACATTGCAATTCACAAACATTGCCTTATTTCCTTTGTTCCTATTGTTTCTAGATAGTTGACAGCATCATTAACAACATACAAATGATAAAAAAATGTTATGGAGACCTTGTAGTGAAAAGTGCACTTTTAACTAGAGGCATGTAGAGTCACCATGTTTTTCTTGTTAATTATGACATTGGTCCAGACAAGAATATAAGTTAACAAATGACAAGGAAAACAAGAGAGCCAGCACTGGCCTTGCTACACTCACCTGATTTAAAAAGTTAGAAAAGCGATATCTAAACACTACCATAGTAAAAGGTTGAATGAGGTAAATTGTTTTATAAAGCAGAAGATGCAATATAAAACAAGATTTTGTCACAGTAGTGCCAAATCCCAGCTGAAATGTGTTTGTTTGTATGACAACATTTTTTTAGAGAGTAGAATAATATTTGTAAAACATGGCACCTGAAAAGCTGAAATATTTACTATGAAATTAAATGAAAATAATAAAATTATAAAAAAATAAACAAGGGCTGTTTGTAAAACATGCATGCCTCCCATATGGGCTCTCAGTTGTAGTGGCAGCCATTGTGTGAATACTTTTTTGTCACTGTGACCTTGACCTTTGACCTTGTGACCTAAAAATCAATAGGGGTCATCTGCCAGTCATGATCAATGTACCTATGAAGTTTCATGATCCTAGGCGTAAGCTTTCTTGAGTTATCATCCGGAAACCATTTACTGTGTCGAGTCACCGTGACCTTGACGTTTTGACCTGAAAATCAATAGGGGTCATCTGCGAGTCATGATCCATGTACCTATGAAGTTTCTTGATCCTAGGCATAAGCTTTCTTGAGTTATCATCCGGAAACCATTTTACTGTGTCAAGTCACCGTGACCTTTGACCTAGTGACCTGAAAATCTATAGAGGTCATCTGCGAGTCATGATCATTGTACCTATGAAGTTTCATGATCCTAGGCGTAAGCGTTCTTGAGTTATCATCCGGAAACCATTTTCTGTGTTGAGTCACCGTGACCTTGACCTTTGACCTAGTGACCTGAAAATCAATAGGGGTCATCTGCTAGTCATGATCAATGTACCTATGAAGTTTCATGATCCTAGGCGTTAGCATTCTTGAGTTATCATCCGGAAACCATTTTACAGGTTCTAGTCACCGTGACCTTGACCTTTGACCTGAAAATCAAAAGCGGTCATCTGCAAGTCATGATCAATGTACCTATGAAGTTTCATGATCCTAGGCATAAGCGTTCTTGAGTTATTATCCGGAAACCATTCGGTGGACGGACCGACGGACATGTGCAAAACAATATACCCCATAATAATTTTTTTTTTAAGGAAGATAATTCAAAAAGTACAGCCAAAACATTAATGGTTCATGTTCACTGCACTTCTCCTAGTTGCCATCTATTTATATTTCTAGTTTCAAGTAAATCCCTTCAGTAGATATAGAGTAATGCTTCGGATATAAAAATACTTTGAAATTAAATAAAGGGAGATAATTAAAAAACAAAGATAGAGTTATAGTTCTTAGTCACTGCACTTCTCCTACTTCCAGCTGTTTATATTTCTAGTTTCAAGTAAATCCCTTCAGAAGATTTAGAGTTATGCTCCGGACAAAAATTAACTTTGAAATTAAATAAAGGGAGATAATTAAAAATTAAGGTAGATAGAGTTATGGTTCTTAGTCGCTACACTTCTCCTACTTGCCAACTGTTTATATTTCAAATTTCAAGTAAATCCCTTCAGTAGATATAGTTATGCTCTGGACAAAAATTTACTTTGAAAATAAAGGGAGATAATTAAAAAACTAAGGTAGATAGAGTTATGGTTCTTAGTCACTGCACTTCTCCTACTTGCCATCTGTTTATATTTTAAGTTTCAAGTAAATCCCTTCAGTACATTTAGAGTTATGCTCTGGACAAAAATTTACTTTGAAATAATTAAAAAACTATGGTAGATAGAGTTATGGTTCTTGGTCTCTGTGCTTCTCCTAGTTGCCATCTGTTAATATTCTAAGTTTAAAGTAAATCCATTGAATAGATTTGGAATTATGCTCTGGACAAAGTTTCGAGGGACGCACAGACGGACGGACACACGCACAGACGGAGAGGACCAATTACTATATCCCCTCCGAAAAGATTTTCAGCGGGGATAATAAACAGTGTCAAGTTCCAACAATTTATCTGCCTTGTCACATTTCGCTGTGCTAAACTGATGTTTTGATTTAAAAACAATTAAGGAAAAGTTGTTAACCTCAAATAAGACAGATTCACGTATTGGCCATAATGCATCAACATCTAGTTGAAGTCAAATTACCTTTCTAAAAAATTATCCACACATTTTGTTCATGAAAAATTGAGTGAAATCAATTAAGCTGTAAGAGGAGTTTAAAACATACCAAACTTTGGGACTATATATATATAAGGTCTTTCAACACAGTCTGAGTGTGATCCACCAAGTAATTACAGAAGACTTGAAAGCACAGGGACTTTTGTTTAGACAGAGGTGCAATTCTTGATGACTCTGACTTCTTGGGGGCATAAAACAACAACAGCATTGTAAGGGGAAATTTATAAGTATTCGGAAACAACATCAACAACAATATCTTCACTAAATTTTGAACACAAAATATTGCAGTCAACAATTAATAATTAGAACTGTTATATTAAAGAGCATACAAGTTGTGATTAAAAAGCAAAACTTAAACTTAAGAGCTTAAATATTAAAGATGGATTCTACAAGTTGTCTCTCTGGATTAAAATATTTCATCCTAATTGTGTTTACCATATTTTTAATGTAAAAGCGTTCAACATAAATTTCTTGACTTTTGCATGAGATTCTGTTCTAAACACTAATACAATGTTTCAAATATATACTACATGTATGTTTCAAACATGTATGAAACATTACTAATTACTGCTAAAACACATACAAAATTCATTGCTTCTAAATACTTAATGCCAAACTGGATAAATCGGTGAACCTTTAACATAACAATAGGGTTAAAAGCATACTAAGTTTAATTAAATGCACGCTTATTCTGATTCTTTGAGTCGCCGACAAATTTCCTCAGTGAATTGCGAGCATTTGGATTTCCCTCCCAGATCACCAGTCAGGGTCTGAAATGAAATAAGATATATGTATGCATTAATCAAACTAATCAAGTTGAAAATGTCTGAAAACCTGAAAAAATTGCTGGGGGTCCATTTTTTATGTTGAAGTTATTTTAAAATCCTTCAATATTTGGCGATGTCATGACCAAGACATGAATTTTCATGTTGTTTTGAACAAATTGACCTTTGAAGGGCAATAACTCTAAAAAGCCTGGTTATTGTACTGAGTCTTGTGTTATATACATTTTCAAAACATTTGATGACCAAAAATTAGTTAGAGTTAAAGAACAGAAATCAACAAACGGTCATATTTTGAGAAATTACAGGACCATAAGTGACTGGTGAGATTAGGCTGTGTATTTAACAAAAAGTTTGGTTATGATCAGATGAAAACTTGTTGAGTCAGAGAGCAGAAGACAGGGCTTGGGGACTGAAAGATTAAACGACAGTACAGAAATTATATGCCTCCCAGGTCCCTTCGAGAGCAAAACAATTTAGGGTGTAGATGTGAATCACATGCAGATTTTTAATAGCTTTACTTGTATGATAAATTATTCTGTGTATGTCTTTGGCAGCAAAATGGCAACAGTATGCTTACACGAAATAAATAGCAAGCTGAAGGGTAAACTGAGCAAAAAACCCTCATGGCTGGTTGATGAGATATGTTAAGATGACGATGGCATATGACCATTTGTATGACAGTAAACATTCATAATCAAAGTACTGACAGTACTGGTGTGACAATGCTTTTGAAGAGGATTGACATATTGATCAATTCGTATTGATTGGTACGAAAATTTCGGATACAAAAATTATGCCAAAAAAATTGGGTACGAAAAAAAATTTGGTTACAATATATTCGAAGCACAATTTTGGTAGGAAAACAATAATAAATTTGTGTACGGGCAAAAATTTGGGTACGAAAACAAATTGGTTGTGAAAAAAAAGTTGGGTACGAAAAACGTAGGGTAGGAAAAAAATGTGGGTACGGGGAAGTAGTACCCGTGGAGAACTTGATCCATTCAGCGAAACTGGAGGCGGGTTACATTCTCGATCAAATATAACAAGAAATATCTTTAAAAAGATATTCAATGTGTATTTTCTCTACCACTTATCTTAAAAAAACGTTCTGTTACAGTAAAACGTGTGTGGGTTATAACATTATGTTTCAGCATATAAATTCAAAACTTGACATGCTCTTTAATTCCACCATGCTCTTTAATTTCACATGTATATCATACCAAACTTTATATTTCGTTGTTTCCTTTCCTAAGTTACTGATGCTATGTGTATGGACGTGATTTCACATGCCCATGTGCATGGACATATAATTTTTCACTTTTGATTATTGTTTTTTTTCTTTAATTCGATAAGCTTAGACATGTTTGCTCGTTAAGTACGGCAATAATTTCATGATGATTCCCGAAAGGAGGTATGAGCATATAGTCGTAAGAGCACTTGAATACGTGAGTTCGCCCATGAACACATGGTAAGGTTAACTAAATCTCCGCGATATGACCTAATATGTGTTTAAAACAGCAAACAATTTCCAACATACAAATGAATTATCAAACATAGTATGTGCACTGATGTGGCTCTGTAATTTCTGTTTGAAAAGTTTATTAAATATGCAAAATGAGAAAGCACGCATAAGAGCGAGTTTCACAAATGTTATACGGCTATTATGCTGTTTATATACCATAGTCGCTACAACGTTTACAAATGGCAGGTTCGAAATAATTCGTTTTCTTTACACTCATGATCGCGTTGAAAATTAATTATACACGTTTTAATTCGCAATGTATTTACTGAATCACGACAATGTCAAATACAATACAGAACATGCATAGTTGTTTCATTGATCTATTAACATATAATGGATTGAATATAACTGATTTAAAATTAACGTTTTCAAACTATTATTAAATCTTTTTCCCAGAATATCTGTCCTATTTATAGCTGAGCTTCCTATACCTTTATGAATGATAATCAGCGAGGTATACCAATTAGAAAAATCGAGCTATCTCAATTGGACTAGCTTGATCTTTTACATAGGTTGCCGTTGTGAAGAATTTTTTCTTGGTACGATAACTTAGACGAGCTGCTTCGCAGCATCGTCAAAAATTGTATTCAATATCTGCACGCATATGACAGATTTTTTGTTACTGTTATCGTTTGTAAGTTATACCTCTAATGAAACATAAACACAATAAACAATCATTTTTATGAAAACAAAAAAGATGATGAAAATAGAGGCTTGGAGAATAAATTAAGTGAATAAGTTTCGTTCGATATTATTTACTAAATTTCTACACATTCACATTTTTTTTCATGCAAAAATTCCAAAAATACTTAAACTAAACGCAAGCGTGTTGCTTAACAAAGCATAACTTGAGCATGATCATAAAAAGAATGCAACAAGATACTGAAATAATTGTGTAATCCCAAGCTAGGTCCGCATGTTTGCTTCATGCACAAACAAATTCTGCACAATATCACCACCCAAACTCAAAATATTGAGCAGCAAATATTTTTCTATTTTAAGTAACAGTGACATTGATTCAACTGCTCCAAAATGCAAATCTAAACTAGGTCTGCATGCAAACACAATTTCAAAACAATAACCACATAAACAAGAGCACCGCATAACAGGTGCCTGCTCGGCTGCAGGTGCAGTTGTGAATAAATGAAAGCTTGTCAGATTTTTTTTTTTTTTTAGAGGTCACAGTGACCTTGACCTTTGACCTAGTGACCCAAAAATGGGTGTGCAATGTAGAACTAATCAAGGTGCAGCTGCATACCAAGTTTCAAAGTTGTAGGTTGAAGTACTTCGATTTTAGAGCCAATGTTCAAAACCTTGACAAAATGTAAAGGTTTTAGCACGACGTGGACGACACGACACAACGAGCTGGCTATGACAATACCTTGGGTTTTATCCGAAAACAGTCAAGCTTAAAATCAAGCTATTGAGAGAAAAAAGCTTTTTTGAAGGTTTTCTCATTGCCAGTAAGGGAAACTACCTAGGTCACTAGCTGCCATGTTTTTCATATGGACAAACATTTTATGAAGGTTTCATGAGGACTGGGCCAGCAATGTGATGTCTTGTGTTCACAAGCCTTTTCTTTAATTTGACCTTGTGACAATATTTTTTACTTACCAGACCCATTTTCCAACAAGATATCTGTTGGAGATAGGTTGTTACCAAATTTCATCAGCATGGGAAATAAATGTGACCTCTAGAATGTTAACAAGACAAAAAATAAAATTCCGCGAAAAATGCCAGACAAAATATGATCACAAACATCATGCTCAGGTGAGCTTAGAGCACAAACATCATGCTCAGGTGAGCTTAGAGCACAAACATCATGCTCAGGTGAGCTTAGAGATCAATACAATTAAGCAGTTCTCAGCCCACTTAGTTTTTTATATAATAAAGAAATCTCCACTAAATAATGGAAACAAGAAACCGTCGGAGATGAAAGATGCTCCCCAAATGTTTTTTGTGTCACAATATTGCATTTTATATTCAGATAAAAGGAAACGTCTTGAGGGGCATAACTTTGGACGATATAATACAATGGATGGTTTAGAAACTTAAAAATTTCAAAGGGCCATAACTCTCTAAATAAATAATCTAACCAGAACCCATAAATAACATGCGCATCTCCTCAAGGTAGTTAAGCTTCCAATAAAGCTTCATTGAATTCCAGTCAGTAGTTGGGGAGAAATAGCCCGGACAAGAATTGCACTATATGTACAGTTTATAGAAAATTTCAAAGGGTCATAACTGTGTGAAAATTTATGCGACCATAACCGGCTGATAATATGCACATCTCCTGTTGGTAGTGAAGCTTCCCATAAAGTTTCATTGAATTCCCGTAATATGTTGCTGAGAAATAGCTCGGACAAGAATTGCACTATATGTACAATGGAAAATTTCAAAGGACCATAACTCTGTGAACAATCATCCGACGAGAACAGGATGATAATATGCACATCTCCTCTTGGTAGTGAAGCTTCCCATAAAGTTTCATTGAATTCCTGTAATAAGTTGCTGAGAAATAGCTCGGACAAGAATTGCAATATATGTACAATGGAAAATTTCAAAGGGCCATAACTCTGTGAAAAAGCATCCGACTAGATAATATGCACATCCCCTGTTGGTAGTGAAGCTTCCCATAAAGTTTCATTGATTTCCGGTCATTAGTTGCTGAGAAATAGCCCGGACAAGAATTGCACTTTATGTATAGTTAATGAAAAATTTCAAAGGGCCATAACTGTGTGAAAAATCATCCGACCAGAACCGGCTGATAATATGCACATCTCCTCTTGGTAGTGAAGCTTCCCATAAAGTTTAATTGAATGCGGTCATTAATTGCTGAAAAATAGCCCGGACAAGAATTGCACTATATGTAGAGTTAAGAAAAAAATTCAAAGAGCCATAACTCTGTGAAAAATCATCCGACCGGAACCCGCTGATAATATGCACATCTCTTGGTAGTTTTGCTTCCCATAAAGTTTCATTGAATTCTGGTCATTAGTTTTTGAGAAATAGCCCGGACAAAAATTGTGCACGGACTGACACACGGACAGACGAAGCGGCGACTATATGCTCCCCCCAAATATTTTGGGGGAGCATAAAAACTAAGGCAACTCCTTCCAAACTCCCTTTCATTTTATAATATTTTGGGGATACAATTTCATTTTTTATAAATGCTATAAATTTGGGTTCTGCATAATTACCGCTTTAAAGAACATAATTTTTGTTGAATCCACCACTTATATGAGAGAACATATGATAACAACAAAAATTCAATAAACAATTAAAACATTTAATTGCGTTATATCTGCCTTAATTTATTCATATTAAGTGGCATTTATAATAATTTCATAGTGTACTTTTAAATGTTAAAGTTTGAGTTTCATAAGGTTCCCTTTAAACAATGCATTTATTGAGGACATTCAAACCATATTTTGCATTCTTGTCAGGTCTGAAAAATGATGTTGAGCCACAAAGTGACACATGTTGTGTTTCATATGGTCACAGAATACCACAACTGTCATTTCAATTACAAATAAATGGATTGTTGTTGCCTAAAAGGCATTCTTTTCAACATTCCATTATGCAAATTATAAATTAATACATGGAGGATAAGAAAAGATACTCTTAACTGCAAAAACAAATAGAACTATACAAACACATGCCCTAACTGTTCAAGATAAACAGTCACACAACAGATGGACAAAACAGCAGCTAAATGTATGTGCGCTCATTGGAAAACAACATTTGAACTGCGTTATTCGACGATGGGTCTTATGCTATATGCATCAAGCATATCATCAGATCAGCCTGCCCAACCTTGCGTGACTTTATAGCTGCCAGGGTTGCTCCAGAGATTGCCCTGACACTGGTTAGGAGATTTGGTTGTGGGCAGTGCTTTCTACAGGCCATATCTGCGCTTGAATATTGAAATCAGAGTCTCTAGAGTGCTTGAGATTTTCACATCAATTTATTTTTTCAGTAACTGCAACTAGACATTCTGGCAATTCTGCAAGCTCTGTGGATGCCTATCTTCTCATGTATCAATGTGCTGCTGTTGAGGTAGTTTCAGCATCATTATTGCTCAAATCAACAAGGTCGATTCAGTTGGAAGTACCCCAGGCATCTTATCCACCAATTTATACATAAATCAGCTTCTTTGTTTTCATTGCCTAATCAAGCCCCAAACATCCAAGGCCCAGTGCATTATACCTTTTACAATTTGGCAAAGTGTGTGTCATCTGTCAAAAGTTCTCAAAACAATGATTTTGTATGTAAGTAAATATATTGCAATAACTTAAACAGTTTGCCGAAGATGTTTTTAGGAAAGGAGACTTACTTGAATAAATGAAAATATTGATACATGTTTGTATAAGAATTGATAAAATGCAATTAGAACCAAACCAATTTACACAGACAACACAAAATATAAATACTTTTGATCATTTAAATACAAACAAATGTTCATTTACAAAAACATTTATTTCACTTTTTCCTGATTTTAAGAAATGAATTGTATATGCACATGAAATGTAAATTAACGTTTAGTTTTTGCTTAGTCATTGTGATGGAATTTGAACTGTGCACAATGCGCTCATATCGCGTCAGGCGATCATTATCAGACGTCTATTTGATCAAAGCTTTAAATAGTAACATAAATTATGCCAAAATCCATCTAAAACTTGTGTTTATGACATTCTTGAGCACTATTATCGTCAACATTTACCACATTTGCTTTTATAAATGGAAGCCAAGATTTGACTGGATTATTGGATAATTAATAGATAACTCTAAAATGTGCCTCAGGGAATCGATTGAGTTGGTAATAATATATCTATGTGGAAAAGGGTTAAAACAAAGACCTATAGATAACACAGATTGGAAACTTCGCGCCTTATCAGGCTATCTCTCGGCGGGGTCACGTGGTCGAGAAACCGATAAGTACACTGAGGATCAGCAGACGATTTATTCCATGAATCAATCGGAGTAGTCCGGAGATAGCCGGTGTATCACGATTGCGATAAGATAGCGACGCGTCAGTAGCAACGGCTACGATTATCAAGCAAAGTTATGCGAAAATGTTACGGCGCTATGAAAGGCGGTTGTAACTTGGTCAATAATGATCCGATTTTTATAAAATAAAGTTTCATAGAAACATGAGTAATTATGTTTTTTTTTTTATAAAATCTCGATTTCATTTACCTACAATAAGAATTTATAATGCCGCGATCGTTAAAGAAAAAGCGCTAAGAACTTCCAAATCGCGGCGAGAATGCTGTTGAATAGTTTATTTGAAAGGCTTTTGTTGATAAAATATTCTTGTATAATTTGGTATTTCAAACAGTTAAAACCTTATAAAATATTATTATTTCAGAACGGATAGATATATGTGGACACATAGATCTAGGTCTCTGATTAAAACAACATTACAGTATAATAAATGCTTTGATCGACTTATTTCAATATTGATTGTGTAGATTTTTTCAATTGTTTAATTCTCTTTTAACATCTTGCCTCGCATAAAAATCTTTCTTCAACGATATGGGATGAGAAATAGAAAAGTTTGTCAAAAAGAAACAAACCACTTTGGCGACAGGTGTGAAAAATGATTGAATGGAATAACAGTATAAAATAGTACAAATTGTACAAAGGCAAAATCCTTTAAAATACCTCATTTTCGTCTACTTTTTATAAATCATACATAGATTAACATCTCACCTAGCATAAAAATCTTACGTTATCAGTATGTGATGCTTAATGAAGATGTTTAAAATAAAATGCTTCGGGCCTTTCAATTTTTCAAAAATTATCGAAAATGAACGAATCCAGTGTTCTCTTTCAAATTCCGATTAATTAATAATAAATTACATTAATAACTACCAAAACCTTAAGAATTATCAACACAGAAAATAAATACTTATATTAATTCACACAAAAAAATATTCAATATGTCTTTTTTCAGCGACCGACTTTGCTCACTACGCGAAGTTTGTAACGTTACGCTTTCAGACATTCATTGCTCTGCAAACTGACAACCGAGCGCTAAAAACACTAATTAACACATTAAGATTGTTAATAACAATATCAATATAATATAAACTACCAGATCATGCTCAGAATACCCTACGACAACAAATATTAACGACTAATTAGGAAGAATAATTGATTGCTTTATAACAAAATGGCCGACAGTAGCTGGAACAGGGAAGAATCTACAGGTACACCGGCATCTCCAAAATCAATGTCACGTGACCCGCGTCCGCTGTTAGATATTATCGCATATCGCTATCGCGAAGAGGAGAGTTTCCAATCTGTGTTATCTATAGGTCTTTGGTTAAAACAAAGAACACATTTATTGTTATTGATCACTTATTAGCTGTTTTGCTTTTAGAGTCATTACACACTAAATACCATTATTTTAAATGAAAAAGTGCAGTACACTTCACTAGCTATGTGCACAACTGGTTACTACCTGGACAGTTAAATGCTTAAATATTTAATATTTCTGGTAATTTTATTATAACTTTTTATGTTATTATTACCGTAATTACTCTATGTTTTCGGACACTTAAAAATAATTAATTTTTTTCGTGTCCGAAAACTTAGATACGAACAATATTAACAAAATACAGGTGTCCGAAAACTTAGAGTCGAAAATGGAAGTGTCCGAAAATAGCGTCAATTGTATCAACGACTACCGGTAATAGCACGCGCTTGTAAAATACCATGCCGTATAGTATAAATTACAGTTATACATGTTTGCACTGCATTTTAAATAATTGTAAATGCTTAATTTATTTGACAGAAAGTTACTTCAAGGTTGTACCTTGACCAACGAGTTCAAAAATGAGCATGTGATGTACCGATACACGCTTGTATGAACCTGTAATTAACGCAAATAAAAAAGCAAACTATGAATTCTTTGTTTGTTCATTTCCGATAGTTGTTGTGTAACACCTTCCATTGTTTGTAAAACTTGTAATAGGGTGCATCACAATTTGATATATTTAGTATTTGTCACAGTTATTTTACTGAGAAGGGGTAGTACCAATGCGGTAGATAATTGAACTGTTAATTGGCACTACCCATGGTAATTGTCATAACGCTTATGCTATCGGGCGAAACCATTGTTTAATACCGGTTTACAAGGTTATTTACACAATAACGCAAATGTAATCGTCCATTGCCCTCAGGCATGCACCCGCAATGCTTTATGATGTTAATCTGGTTGTAAAACCCCATGATCGAAGTGTCATTAGATATCGAAAACAGGTTCGAAATTTGGTAATATAGCGCTGTAAAATATACTGTCCGAAAACTTAGAGACATAAATAACGGACAAAAACTTGTGTGTCCTAAAATAGTCACGAAAAATACTTATTTTTGCTAAAAAAGGGGTGTCCGAAAACTTAGAGTGTCCGAAAACATAGAGCAATTACGGTACTTAATAAAGTCCTTCTGAATCCTTTTGTTTTATAAGCACCTAATTTTTCATTCTGACAAGAAACCTTCAAGAGACCTACACCAGTCAAAAAGGGAAGTTTTGAAAATTTATGAAAATTAAAAAAATGTTCAGCTTTAACATTTGCAAAATGACAGAATTATAACCTTCATGAAAAAAAAAGAGCAAAAAACTAAACAGCACTTGAATTTTTACATTTTTTTCTTTTATGACACTGACAGAATTTAAATCCACTGAAATTTATAATTAAATTGCATAAAATTTGCATATGGAAATAAAGATAAAAAACACAGCATGTTACTGTTATAAATAAAAACATGTAAATGCAAGAAACAAAACCTAAATGAACAAATGAAATGAATGTTACAAAACATGAAGCTCATCTGACTTTGAACTTTAACCTTATGTCCTCAAACTTAAGATGTGTCTCACTCCCTTTCACATAATTTGAATGATTTCAGGTCAAAACTTTTCCCAAATATCACAACACAATTTCCTGTTACAAGAGCTATTGATTCCAAACTTTGATCTGGTTACATAAAAATAAATGGACCTTTTCCCTTTCCCAGAAGTAACCACTGAACCAATTTTTATGATCTTAGGTCAAAGCATTTTGAAGACACAATCATATGGTGAAAACAAAGTCACTGTGATACTGTAAAACCATTAAATTTCGTGTGAAACGAATTTTCGTGGATTTCGTTGGTCCACTGAACCACGAATTCAAGTACCAACGATTATTTATACATTTTTAATCCTAAATCGGTCATTTCCGAATGTCATTTCCGACATTTTCTTGTGTTGTCAGTTATCCGAGATATTTGTTTTTGTAATAGTTACTTCACTTCAGTAGTTCACATTACACTTTTTCTTTTTTTTATTCATCATCGCTAATGTACGTTTTATTAATCATGGTAAATAAAGATAATAAATAGCATTACCGATTGTGAAGAAAAACAAATTTCTTTTACGTGACGTCGTAAAATTAACAGTTTGCAGATTTATCATATATGTCAATATGCGCAAATTAAATTTAAAAGAGACATAACCGTTTTCACACATGTATTTTGGGGATCTTATTACTCAAGTGTTTCTACTAGGGGACAGATTCCGCTGAGAAGTGCAAATATTGTCAAAACAACATCGATGGCAATTAGCGAGCTGGGACCTACAAGTGCGCCGCATTATCGCTCTTATCGACAATTATCGGCAACACTTTCATGCTTCAGTGCACATTAACCTCAAGTCTTGCTGTCAACACAGATTAGCAGATTATGCTTCGTTATTACTCTGGTTGTTTTAATAAAAGTATAATTATTATGGCGGTCAGTCTTCCCCGAAAATTTGAAATCCACGAAATTACGTGTCAACGTATTAGTTGTTTTTCATTAAACCACGAAATTTCATATTGACGAATTTCTATACGTTTACAGTAAGCCCAGATTTGACCTGTTGCTCTCAAAACCAATATTCTGCTTCCTTTCCTCCAAATAAACAATTATACCAATACAGTGCTCCAGCCAGGATTTGAAAGGAGCAGTAGGGCTATTTTATCAAAAGGGCACTTTCAACTGGCATAATTTGTCAAAAGGGCACTTTCGAGCGTGCGGTCGTATCTAGAATGTTCCCTGTTGCATATTAATATTTATGTTATTATTAATTGTTAGAATATATTCTTTCCATTATTATTAAACCATGCAAATTAAATGTCTACAATGCAATAAGAGATTTATAAATTATAATATGTCTTAAAAAAAAAAAAATAATAAAAAGGCAGGGCGGGAAGGGCAGGGTGGGGCTTCTGGAAAGCAGGACGGGGCGCCCTTCAAATAAGGACTAGGCTGGAGCAATGCAATTTGCATAGCTGAAGGTCAAAGAAGTTCTTCAGATATCGCGCTGAAATGAAGGTCTACGGACTGACAGAAGACAGAATGATAATTGCAAAGCAATATACCCTGACTTCTTCGTTGGGGAACATAATCCATAAGATTTTGCTAGAATCCAAACACCATTTTAAGTGTTTTTTTTAATTAGTCTCTATTTTGTTTTGCTTTCAACTAGTCTTCTGTTTGAAAGCTTTTATCCAGACTTGATCTTAACACAGATATAAGGCTTTGAAATCTATGGGACGCCAAATGTACAACACAGTATTGAACATTTGTTCATGTACTTTTGAAGTCAACCTTAACAGCAATATTGTGTTCCAGGAGACTGGCGTATTGCCATAATTTATTCATCACACAGCAGGCATCCTTTGATGCTGACATTTTTATTAGTAAAGGTCTTGTCAACAAAGGACTTTATTAACCATAGATATTCATTGTCCCGGATTCAGATGGCTCAAACAAAAGAATTTATCGCCAATGATAATGAACAGTTAATGTTCAATTAAGCAAAAATCTACTTGCAAGCAACGTCACATTTTATTTCTTATCTTTCGTTTTTATTTGTATGTATGAAAAATATGGCAACAGTGTAAATTCATGCACTATTTGCGTCAAATACAATGATACTGATGGAAAGCTATGGGCAGGCGCAGACAAAATTAAGAGGCATTTCATTACAATACATTGTACAAATTTCATTATCGATGACTAAACACTTGGAAAATGCATGATGCAGAAAGTAACAACAGTTTCACAATATCATTACATGTATCACAAAAAGGCATGTAAAAAAGCCTATGGCATGAGGGTTTCTATCAATTATATATCCGTTAAGATTATCTTTATAGCCAAACAAAATCATCCTGTCAATATGTCAAGCATGTGTACATTTGAGAAATATTGAACATTACCAATTTTATATACAGAGCAATAAAAAAATATTCAGTAGTTTTGTATAAAATACTCATTTTTTATAGTTTTACATGAGGCATAATTTAAATTAGCATTCAATTCAGAGATCCAGACAACTTAATATAGCAATACTTATTTAAATCCTTGATTAAAAGTTAATTGTTGAAAAAAAAATCGTCTATGTATTTCATTGTCTTATTCAAAAAGATATCCAACAGACCAAGAATTTAATTTAAATGGCCAATTAATTACCTTCATCACAAGAAACAGTGTTCTCCATCATTGTGATTTATGTTAATCCATTGAACAGCAGAAAACATGATCAAAAGTTGATGCCCGTAAAATAAGTTTTATTATATGAACATTTTCTTTTGAAATAGTTTTTTTATACGGTGCATTTTCTAAAACAATATTATTATATAAACAAAAACACTAAAACAATCATAACACTCAATTCCATAACATTAAACAACAGCAAAGATAAGACACAACATTGTCCACCATTTTCTAAAAGCCTATTTTACACTTTTTATAATGACTTTCATTTTAAGTATTTAAAGCCCATATATGATGTCATGAATTATCTTCTGAGGAATTTTTACTACCCATGACTTAGGCTGTAAGTGAAAATGGGCACATAGACAATTTAGCCAATACTTACTGGTCAGCAACAGGCCACATTTGGACTATCTTACATTTTCAAGTTACAAGCATTATTAGAATAACTTTTTTTTCAATTAATATTTTTGTACACAGAGATTTTATAACTAAAAACCTTCTCTTTTTAAATTTAATTTAATTAAAGCCTTTACATACAATTGTTGATTGGATCTCTGATAAAACTACAGATTATGGCTGTGAGGAGCAATAAACTTAGCTGTGAGGAGCAATAAACTTGGCTGTGAGGAGCAATACACATGACTGTGAGGAGCAATAAACTTGGCTGTGAGGGGCAAAAAACTTTGCTGTGAGGGGTAATTAACTTGGCTATGAGCAGTAATTAGTTTAAACCTCTTTATTTTAGCTTGATAGCATTGAAAGCCTTAGGCTTAATTGAAACGCTATCAAGTCTGTTTCCTGGGAATAGAACAAGTACTTAGTGTCTATGGGGGAGATCTCAAGAACGCTCTTTAAGTCTGGGTGTGCAAACAATATCATGACAAGAACATACCTTCCCATCTCTGATAACTGACAATGCAGCGGTTTCAATCCTGCTGGCGTAGGTGCCCATCTCCATGTAGCGCAGCATCATCACAGCACTCAGCAGCAGGGCCGTAGGGTTGGCGAGGTCCTTGCCTGCGATGTCTGGGGCTGTTCCATGTACCTGGAACATGGCAAGTGGTCACATGTGCCAACAGTGACTATGACCATGACTTTGAAAAACATAATGAATAATGGTACAGTGATAAAACAAATGGGACGTCATTGAAAGGCCTTTTTTGTTATTGTTGAAAGGTTAGTGCAAAAATGTTTATAAGTGCATTTGTGTACTGGTTTTTATCTGTCAAACCTCTCTGCTATTTTTAAATATCACTATTTTAAACCCATTTATCAGGTACCATCTTGAGTTTTCATATATATTCATTAAGTGATCTTTCAAATTGATCATTTGCATGTTCGATGTATTTCCACACCTATACTGCTAAAAAAATTACTCTTGAATATTGATCATTCTTGATTCTTTATTAATTTAAGCATGACAGTGGATTGTGTTTAGCAGCTTGCCAAGTATACATTGTTGACAAAATACTTCTAAATGTTTAACATTTTATAAAATTAAAAAAATAAATGACATATTAATTATATAATGATAATATTAAACATGTTGTGTTTACAGAAAAAGTTAAAATTGCCTGATCACATTTTGTTGAGAGGTCCCTATAACAACTGTTTTCATTTCATGTATATGAATGGCTATCAATCTAATTAAGATTACATATACATGTTTAATTCAATAATTGACATTTCTCTTGGTCGTGACAACTTGGGAATCATGGGGTTTTACTGTATTTCTTTTCATTAACTGTTCATGTACTATGTTGCAAGATTTTGCAATTTTGTGCTAACTATGCTTCTTTCATTTTTTTTAATGAATCACTTTAAATCAAACTGAATTCTAAATTTATTAAGATTACTATAGCAAGCTGTATTTTGAAGAAAAATTGCAAATGATGGAATAACTTGCATGTCTTGATGGATAACAGATTGATTTTAACAATCAATCACTTTGAACCTTGTGCCCTACAGACAGAAACAAAAAAGTATCACTTGGATTATGCATAATGCATTTAGATGTGCGCATTAGTATTTTCAATAAATGCTGGATAGGCTAACTGACAACATTGTTTTATTTTGCACCAATCATTATGTGATAATTTCGTAATTGTTTCTAAACAGCAAAACCAAAGCTTTGACTGTAAATAAATGCAGTCATACATTATTTAGTCAAATAAAACATATGCATATATCAAGCTTAATTTATTGAAAAGTTTGGTATTCATATGTATTAAAGTATTTTCATTTATCAAAACATGCCTAGACATTTACTTTGTTTCTTAAGCTCAATCTTCTAAACAAATCATCATTAGACATTCATTTCGAGTGGTGATAGGAGCAGGAGACCATTTGAAATCCAATAAAACAAAAACGTGATATCATTTACAGCCACATCAAGAACATACATAAATGCTTGTTTCTCTTGTCATTAATAATGATCACATTTGATTAGGCTGACAAATCAATGCAAGATATGATACTGACAAAATAAATCAAGAACTATTACAGTACAGTATTTCCAATAAGTTCTTATCTCGTTTGTAAAATATGACCAATGGCAAGTCTTCTGTCAATCACTGTTACACCTGTGTGAAGATGATTTCCTTGTGCCTGATGATGGATCAGTTGTCAATTATCTATCAATAGAGCCTTTTGTAATATGGCAAAGTCGAGCATTTTGTGGGAATCAACTGAAGATTATTATTATGGAACCATTATTTTAATAATTAAGATGTTATAACGATTCTAAAATTCTAATAATGGCTTTTAAAAATTGTTTCAGTTCTTCTTTATGAAAGCTAAACTACAATAAATGTGCATACAATTTAATGTTAAATGGAATTATGTAACTGATAACAGTGGAGCCTGTGTCTGAACATGATATAAATGTAGTTCTGATTATAATTGCAAAATATATTGCCATCTAAACAACTTTTAATCATTTAGAACTCATTGGATCCTGCATATACATGTATATACAGTACAGCACAACTCTAAATTGTTGTAACTACACTGATTAATAAATATTATAAAAAAAGTATTAAGTGTACAGATTCATTAGATTATAGTTTATATAGACTGCAAATTGTGTGTCTGGCACAGCTTTTAAATATTATTAAGAAAGAGAATGTAAGTTTGTTTACATATGTATCTACTGCAAATACGCAAACACAAACCCTAGTCAATGGCTGAAACCTGAACATTTTTATACAAACAACAATCTTGGATTAAATATTAATCACAATTTAAACTTTAAAAAGATATGTGACAACAGTTATAAGAGTGCAATTTTACAAGCCAATGTTAATTCTGCACAATTAATTATTAAACCACAACCATGTACAAAAACAAAGCTCAAGCAAAACAGCAAATAACTTTCCAATTATCATAAATTAATATCACAATATAAAAATAACATAATGTATTTGTCCTACTTGGGATAGCTATCATAAATGCTCATTATTTATGAATATATTCAAATTCTGCAATTAAAATCAGCTTTAAATTAATGAACCCTTAAAGATATACTTTGACACTTAACCAGTATTTATGGTTTCATACTGATCAGTGGTAATACATATTCAAACCAGAGTGTAAAAATCTGAAGTCAGAAAACATTTATTTATGACCATATTTATGTACATATTCAATGCTATATCAATAACATTAATGATTCAAAAATATTAACATTAAAATATTGCAAAACATTTGCATATTAAGACTGAGTAAAACAGGCCTTCATTTAGTTTTTATTACCACGGAACTAAGACGTATATTAGTTCATAATCACCCACGACCTGTTCGGAATATATCTAAATCTCATGCAACATTAATGTCACTGTAAATGCTAATTTAATCATCATTGTATGCATTCTTTATTGAACAAGAAATTGTCAACATTTGCAATTAATTATTTCATTTTAATGTTTTATAGTTCTATCAAACATTCCATTAACAGACATTTCACCAAAAATAGAAGTAAACAGGGCTTTGAACTAGTGATCCAAAGGAGTCATCTACTGCCCAAGGCCTATGCACATGTGAAGTATCAAGCCAATTGGTCAATTTGTTGACAAGTTATTGAACAATGTTCACACTTTTTGTGACAGTGACCTTGACATTTGAACTAGTGACCCCAATTTCAATAGGGGTCATATACTGGCAAAGGCCAATGCACATGGGAAGTAACAAGCCAATTGGTTAATTTGTTCACAAGTTATTGATCGGAAACAAACTGGTCTGCCGACAGACCAACCGACATCCAGCAAAACAATATATCTTCTAAGAGGGGCATAATGACTACAAAATAAAGCATAATTTTATTTCTGCGAAAGCAAAGAATTCTGAAAATGCTGAAATCAGTCTTCAACTTTCTCTTTTTATTACGATACTGTAATGACTTTCCCCCTAGGGGTTCGCCCCTCATTTATTACAAATTGCCTTCAATTTTGTAGTGACTAGCCCTGTTATTAACTACTTGGCCCCTCACTATTATAAGTGTGAAAGTATGTGAACATATAATTGAATACCATGCAACATTAATTTTGTAAACATCGTTTTACCTTTTTTTTTTATACTAACACACAATTGAAAGAAAATTATATACATTTTAATTATGCTGCAAATATACACACATCTACACTGTATAATACATATCTACACTTGTCCATTTTTTTCTTAATGTACAAACCCTTATGTAATTATGACTCACCCGAGCAAATACTTTGATAGGAATATGTTGTTAAGTCATGAATTAGATCCAATCAGAGTTATATAGTGTTATTTGTTATTGTTTTGCATGGGCTTTACTGGGTTTGTTGAAACTTGTGTCTTAAAAAAAGACTCAGAATGGTGGGCGTTTGTTGTTTAGGAGTGTCTTGTGATCTAGTACTGAATTGTGATCGAGAACAATACATCTCAATTGATGTGAGAGCCGAAACTTTAAAACTTAAAATTCAAACCATTTTAACTGTATATAAGTTTACTCAATTGCGGTCCTTTTATCTTGAAGAAATAAACAATTACCATTTCAAATGCTTAAACTCTAGCTATGAAAAACATTTTTATTGGTTCTTTAATTGAGATAAAAATATGTTTAGATAAACAAGCATATATGGTTAACTATCATTAACTTGTATCATCATACAATGTTAAATCAAGCCTGTCCCTAGGTGTATATTTTGTTTAAGACAAGTGTAACACATGTGATAACTGCTCACGTTGACAACACAAGTATGGAAAAAAAGACTTGTTGGCCTACAATGACTGAAGCAATTGTGTTGTTTTTATTTATATAAATCATGTGGTATGCTCTGCTCTGCATTAATAAGCTGTTCAAAATCCAGCCGGATTTACTCAATGTTTACATTATTGGTGTTCTTTGAAAGCTTGCCAGTTATGACATCTATTTCCTTTTGACACGCTAGTTATTACCTTTTGACTAGACATTATGACACCCATATGGTTTTATATTATGGTCGACGGGTCTAGATCATAGCTAACTGATAAAATCTGTTCAAATTAGTGAGATGGCTTTAAATTGATAAATTATCATACTTAATTTATATATATAAATATTTTGTTATCCCACTATGGTAGACATATTCTTATTATTTGCCGTTTCACAATAATAAGGGAATGAAACAATTGTATTTTATAGAATTTGTACACATGTCTCTGACATAGCAATATTTGGCTATGCTTGGTAAACTCTCTGCTGCATCAGTATTTTAGGTTATTAGACGTTTTCACTGTACAATACGGAGATATATTTGGACAAGCACGCAGTTTGAAGTCATATTAGATGAGCCATTAGGCGAGTCCAATATGACTTCAAACTGTTTGCGAGTCCAAATATATTACGTATTGTACAGTTTAAATGTCTAATAAGCTTTTTATTCTATATCCCTTCTTAAGCTCTTTGTTTGATTTTAATTTTAATTTTGATTTTAAAATCCTTTAATTGCATCTATGCTATTTTTAAGACAAGTGCCTGTGTGAATGGATCATTGTACATTCAGTACTTTTTCTTGGTAACGGATTTTATCGTTATAAAAAAATTGCGTAGAGTAGTACTCAAATGTCCAATATGGAAAAAATACAGACTTTTTGGATCCAATACCGGAAAAT
Organism: Dreissena polymorpha; assembly: GCF_020536995.1. Lineage (NCBI taxonomy): Eukaryota > Metazoa > Mollusca > Bivalvia > Myida > Dreissenidae > Dreissena > Dreissena polymorpha. The sequence continues at coordinate 34,743,344 of NC_068358.1, forward strand.
ATTGGACGGTCACTTGGTACATATGAAGAATGCCCATTGGATGAATTTATTGGATATAGAATAAAACAAATTATGTGCATGTTTGTTGAATGTGTGATGTAACAAGTTAAATATTATATTGAATATTAGTATACAAAATATTATACGCATTTGAAAATTGTAAACAGCAGAAATTCTTTTGGCAAAAATTCCTACATATGTTTTGGAGCAGTGTCAATATTGAATCAATACCAATCTCATTATGAAATGGCTATGCTAATTGATGATACATGTTGGACTGCGATGCCAGTTGATAATACATAAGAACACACAAAGTTAATTACTCACTGCTTATCTCACTAATAAGACATGTCTCGAATGTTGTATGATTTCATGTAAATAGCGGACTACCATCCGTATTTGTCTTTTGCATATCATGTTACTTAGCTACATTTGGGCATGTAGTTGTGCACAAGATCCCATCGGAAATCAACACGTCAGCATTGGGTGTTCCAATCTATATATCAATACACTGTTCCTCAGTAGAGGGAGGTTAGTTAGAGAGCGAGAGACCACCGAACATAACGGTCACACAATTTGTTATTGTCATGGGGCCAAAAGGCCATTACATTTAACTTACACTTTAGATTATTTTACAAACATTGGAAATGTCGTGATGAAATTAAATCAATATAAACAAGAGCACCGCATAACCGGTGCCAACGCTCGGCTGCGGGTGCAGTTTTGAATTAAAGAAAGATTTTCAGATTATTTTTTTTTAGAGGTCACAGTGACCTTGACCTTTGACTTAGTGACCCCAAAAATGGGTGTGGCATGTAGATCTCATCAAGGTGCACCTACATATGAAGTTTCAAAGTTGTAGGTGGAAGCACTTTGATTTTAGAGACAAATGTCAAGGTTTTAGCACGACGCATACGGCAGACGGCGGATGCCGGACGACGAGCTGGCTATGACAATACCTCTGGTTTTCTCCGAAAACAGCCGAGCTAATAAAAAAATATGAACATTGAAAAGGACTTAAGTATATTTATTATTATGTGTGTCAAAGATTATGTCACAAATGATAATTAAACAGCCTCCAACACGTACATGCTTTTATACTTTGAACTCCATTATAATGAGTACACTGCATTTTATTTGCAGTTCCATAAACAATTTCTATATTATTGCAAAATACAATTTGTATGAATGCTTTATAATATAGTGAATAGTTTGAAGACAATATCTTGAGTACAAACAAAGTATTATGCTAAGATATATATCCTTAACCAGGGACCACAATAGAAATGTATGATGCTGCTGGTGCTGAGGGTTTACAACTGCAATTTTTCTGCATATGTCGTCACGAAAACACCGTAAAATATGCGAAAATGGAGACATGTTGCATGAGAGGATAAGCTACAGCAAAGGGAGGCAATTCGTTAAATATTCACACCCTTGCTTTTGAGAGAAAGTTGTAGGCCCCATCCAAATTCTACATGTAGCTATGCCACTGTGGGAGTTGAAAAGGGGCCAATACCTGTCTATAATTTATATGAAGGTGTTTGTTATAAAATACCACATCATCGTAACGTTAGTACATTATAATTTAAGAGAAACAAGCTACAATTCATATGCACAATATAAGACAAATGATAATTAATTTTGCGATTAAAGGGAAGCTACTCTCATTTGCAGACAACTGAACAAGTTAACAAGTCAACGTCTTGATGAAATTATTACCAGATAATGTGCTTTCTTTTCAAGTTATTATTTATGGTTATGGCTCACCATCCTGGTGGCAACACTTTTAATGAAATAAAGATCTTCTGAAGCAATTTAGTACATGTTTCAAAATTTTCAAAAAGGGGTGTGATTCTAGACAAGACAATTTTCATTGAAGTGAAGAATTGATTTGTAAGCTTTGTAAGTGTTTTCGGTTGTAAATTCAGATGAATTGGAAAACTATTGTTTGAAAAAACAATTTTAAGTTAAATTCAAAACAGTTTCAGAGGTGAAGCTGTTAATACAAATCTTTGAGGACAACGTTTATCAAAACGGCTCAGCATGCAGCCCTCTTGAATGAACTTAAAACTTAAATTTTAAAAATCATTTCTTAAAACCTGAAGTTAAATATTTATAACCAGAAAGTTCGAAGAAAAGATGGCAGGGGATCTTCAATTTAATTAAGGAGTTAATTTTAGACGCAGGGAATACAAAACGACACTTACAGATTCAAAGATGGCACCAGTTTCCCCAATATTTCCGCTCGGAGTGACACCAAGGCCTCCTATTAAACCCGCACACAGATCACTGAAAATCAGAGAACATTTTAAGAAACTTTTTCACAGATATTCTTATTTAAAAAAAAATATAACGTAATTTGCTAGCCAAAGTATAATGTCTTAAAAAACAGTAATCTAAAGAAATGAACTTCTATGGAAAGTCATTAAATTATATCTCATTCAATAAAGGAATATATTTTTCAAAAATGCAAAACACAAGAATAAATGCTAAAATTGAAATCTAAGTTGTAATCACAAAACGAATTATTATCAATAAATAGAATTAAAACATGATAAAAACATTATATCATTAGCCTTAGTCAATCATGAAAATTTCAAGATGTTAATCCGAGCATTATGGTTAACGGTAGCACAGGCTAATCAGGAACGACACTTTCCACCTAAACTGGATTTTTGCTAAGAAGAGACATTCTTTAAAAAAAAATACTTAAAAACGGAAAGTGTCATCCCTGATTAGCCTGTGTGGACTGCACACATGCATTTAACCCCTTTTTCACAGAGCACGGCTCATACACATTATAAACTTATTGGCTAGAGTATGATAAAACCATGTTTCAATCCTGAGTCCTCTCACACAGAAGTAAAACTCTGCATGTTATTATTTTTAGGACTTTTTTGTGCACGAACCTTAAAATATCTCCATACAAGTTTGGCATCACTAGCACATCAAACTGTGTAGGATCTTGTACCATCTGTAAACAGGGCAATACATACAGAGAATTAGAATAAGACTTATTGATAACTTTAATACATACTAAAAATAACAAGACTATTGCCAAGCAATAAAAGTCCCCTACCGGCTCCACCATTGTCAGAAATTCCACCATAGTCAGAATATTTTTTTGTTGTTGCCATAGCAACCAGAATTTTTGACGTAGGAACAAAATGAAATGACATGCATAATGTCCATATTGCCATCTATCCATGTTGGAAGTAATATTAAAAAAATATGAAAAACTTTTAAAGTTATCGCAGGATCCAGAAAACCACCATTTTTAGCAGTATTTCTAGTCTATATGTTGCCATAGCAACCAGAATTTTTGACGTAGGAACAAAATGAAATGACGTGCATAATGTCCATATTGCCATCTATCCATGTTTCAAGTTTGATGAAAAATATGAAGAACTTTTAAAGTTATCGCAGGATCCAGAAAAGTGTGACAGACTCACAGACTGACGGACACACAGAGCGTAAACCATATGTCCCCTTCGGTGAAACCGGTAGGGGACTAATAAACAAACATAAGCATTAGAAAATAGTACAAAGATTAATCAGGTTCATCACTTTAGGGCATTCAAAAAGGGTTTTTCCAAAGGCTCACAATTGACAGTGTGAATAAGGAGAGGGGGACTGAAAAATGGCAGCACCTGCAATCTTGCTTTGGATTAATTGTTCAGACCACGACTTACATTGAGACACACTGTGTCTAGGTACATCTCACGAAACTTTATGTCCTTATTATTCTCTGCCACATGCCGACAGCATTTCAGGAAAAGACCATCTGACATTCGCCTATAATTATATAGTCAAAACAATTTCTTCAGCACACATTGCTCAGAAAATTAATCTGACAATTATTAATGAATATTTTAAAACAGCATTGAAATTAATTTAGTTGGTTTTCATACTACTGTCTTCATGTTTCATCAATAGGGCAGCTCGCTGAAAAATACTTGAGTCATCAACACATAATATTATCAAGTTATTGTTAACTTAAAATTAGGGATGAGAAATAATTATGAAATCATATTGATTATTTGTTTTTACTTATTAAAAAATATTCGATTAAACAATTTATATACATTAAAATTTCATTATTGGGACAAACTTCATCTCCACGGAACACAAACCAACACTTTCCTAGCCAAATACCTTGATTCTATTGTGTGAACTAAGGGAGTTTTGTACAATGGTCTTGTAATTGATGACAATTTGACTTATACATGACAGTCATCTCCAAAAAACCTTAAATGTAAGGTTGTAGTTGTACCAATCTAAGTTTTTATGCGAAAACATTAATTTGTTTCTTTACAAAAAACTAACATTTGAACCATTATTTCAGATTTAAATATTTTGCCTTTATTTTTATTGGAATATTGGTTCCTTTCTCTACTTTAAATACAGAACTAAATATATTTGGTTTAAAGTAATCAGTATATAATGATAATTATCCATTTTTTGCATTTGTGTGTGCTGGATCTAAAATTATGTCCATGCTTGTGTGACAGTATCCAACTACATTCAATGTCTCACAATACTAAATCAACACCTCCAACTCTGACCTAGCCAAATAAACAAAAATATCAGTGAAACTGATGGATGCTCCCCGATGATGCGCTTTGTCAATCTATGTGTTAATAACCACCTAAAAAAATCTATTATTAGCCTCGGTGACCTTGACCCCAGTGACCTCAAACCTCATCAAAAGGTGGAGGTCCATGCAAGGTATGTACATGCCAAATATGTAAGAGATCTGTAAAGTATTGAAGGTGCTATGAGAAACTGTAACAAAAGTGTGAAGGAAAAATCTATTATTAGCCTCGGTGACCTTGACCCCAAACCTCATCAAAAGGAAGAGGTCCATGCAAGGTACCTACATGCCAAATATGAAAGAGATCGGTAAAGTATTGAAGGTGCTATGAGAAACTGTAACAAAAGCGTGACAAAAAATCTATTATTAGCCTCAGTGACCTTGACCTTGACACCAGTGACCTCAAACTTCATCAAAAGGTAGAGGTCCATGCAAGGTACCTACATGCCAAATATGAAAGAGATTGGTAAAGTATTGAAGGCGCTATGAGAAACGGTAGCAAACGTGTGACGGAAGGAAGTATAGAAGTAAGGAAGGACAAACTGGCAACTATATGCTCCGCCAAAATTTTATATCGGGGAAGGACAAACTGGCAACTATATGCTCCGCCAACATTTTATATCGGGAAGCATAAAAAGAAACAGATTCTGCTCACTCACATGATGTTGGCCTTGTGTACAGCAGTGACTGTGGATCTGTTGTTATCTCGGGCATACTTGAATGCATACTCTGCCACCCTCATGGAGGCTTGCTCAGTGATCAGCTTAATACTTTGTACTACACCATCAACAATCTGTAACCAATCAACAAGTAGGACATAATGAAAGCTATTAAGAGGCTGTCTGGTTAACGCAATGATAGGTACACGCACAAGGCGATCTGTTTTCAATCCCCGTTTCTGAAAAGCCTGTGAGTTTAGTTGGATGTCACCATGTCAAGCAGGTGGGGTTTCTCCCAGGTAATCTGGCTTTCCCCTGACAGCACAAGACCACACCAGAATTCAAATCTTTCAGTAGCAACTTAATAACTGGAAATTGCTGCTATCAGTCAAAATTCTTCAAACTTCAGTGAGTCTAGAAAGTTAATTAGGAACCAGTGCAGGGACACACTTCGGGTTCATACATAATGCAGCCTCAGACGAGGAAGGACCTAATTTACTTCAAAATACACACATGCACGCACACAAACTATTAAGAAAAGAATGACAAAATGATAACAGCTATCACTGTGTTGTGGGATGCAACCATCAGTCGTCAGATCAGGGTTTTTTCTAGCCATTTTGAGAAAAGGAGTTTGGCCAAATGGGATTTTTTACATCAATAAAATGGCAAATTTGGGAATTTTATATTGACCAAATCGGGATTTTTTTATCAACAAATATTGATACCTCAGGCCTTTTCCTGACCATTTTGGAAAACAAGAGGGCCAAGATGGCCCTAGTTTGCTCACCTTTTTTTACCAGGAATTCTTCATTGCTTACAGGTTGTTGAAAATTCAGTACTTTAGAGTATATTAGATTGGTTCTCTTCTGTTTACTTTTGCAGTGTGAGCATATGATTAACTCTGATTGAGTACTGTCCATTTGCATGTCTTTTTGCAATGCAAACATATGCAAGTAATGCTAATTCTACATGTGTTTACAAGTTTTTTGTAAGAATTGGACCTAGAAATGTGGCTTCTAGAGGGTTCACAAGTCTATAGCCAAATAAGGAATACTGCCCCGCCCACTGGCGGCCATGTTTTTGAACGGACCGGAACCACTTTTGAACTCAACCAACATATCATCAAGATAATTTTGACAAAGTTACATTAAGATTGGGCATGAAATGTGACTTCAACAGTGTTTACAAGGTTTTTCTTTTTTTTGACCTAGTTTTTGACCCAGCATTACCCAGTTTCGAACTCCATCGAGGTATCATTGGGACAAATCTTCTGTCCAAGTTTAATGAAGACCGGACAAGAAATGTGGCCTCTAGAGTGTTTACAAGGTTTCTCTATTACTAAATAAGGAAAACTGCCCTGCCCACTGGTGGCCATGTTTTTCAACGGACCAGAACCACTTTTGAACTCAACCAACATATCATAAAGATAAACATTTTGACAAAGTTACATGCAGATTGGGCATAAAATGTGACTTCTACAGTGTTTACATGGTTTTTCTTTTTTTTGACCTAGTGACCTAGTTTTGACCCAGCATGACCCAGTTTCAAACTCCATCGAGGTATCATTGGGACAAATCTTATGACCAAGTTTCATGAAGATCGGACAAGAAATGTGGCCTCTAGAGCGTTTACAAGTTTTTTCTATAGCCAAATAAGGAAAACTGCCCCGACCACTGGCGGGGCCATGTTTTTCAACAGACCAGAACCACTTTTGAACTCAACCAAGATATCATTAAGACAAACATTTTGACAAAGTTACATGAAGATTGGGCATGAAATGTGACTTCTACAGTGTTTACAAGGTTTTTCTTTTTTTTTTACCTAGTGACCTAGTTTTTGACCCAGCATGACCCAGTTTCGAACTCGATCGAGGTATAATTGGGACAAATCTCCTGACTAAGTTTCATGAAGATCGGACAAGAAATGTGAGTTTTTACAAACCAAAGGCGGACGACTGATGGACGGACAGACGACAAAGACCGATCACAAAAGCTCACCTGAGCAATCAGTTGAGCTAAAAAATCATATAAATTATAGTCATATACTTGAGATGTGAGATGTTAATAAAATAACATTCAGATATAATTATCCTTAGACACTTCTTTCTTTTTTTTATATAAATTCCATTTGGGATCGGGTTCGTTTGCTTTGGTATTGGGTCTGTTTACGGCCTTTTTTACATAGCAGAAAAAACCCTGCAGATGGGAAGTGTTTGTTTTTTGTTCAAATTGGATTCAGTAGGGGGCCCATTCTCCATCATAAAAAGTATATATTTTTCCCCAATGAGACCTACAAAATCCCACTTGAAGGTTTAATTAATTTATTTTTTATTAAGTCTTAACATGTCATTCATTTCAAAATCCGGCTCTATATGTTGAACCTTAGAAAATATTATATTGAAATCACTTTTATTATCAATTTTAAGGTATTTGTAAGCATAAAATCATCAACATTAATTTCCCAATTTTAGTCAAATTTTAGTCGAAAGGACACGACATTTCCCAATCCAAAAGAACCCGCCCCAATTCCCAAAATGGTGAAAATAAACACTGATGGGGGATTTTTGTGCATACTTTTCTATTTAAAGGGATAGTTTTTAAAATATTGAATACTTTAAATGTTTGTTTTACTATTACAAGCTGTTTTAAGATACATGCTCACTAGTTGCAGTGGAAAAAAACGTACATCTTATTTATTGGAAATAACAACACGGCCCTTTGTCCAGATGCCTCAATCTGAAATTTTAACAGCCAAAATAAATGTTTTGGACAAATGGGCCCTGGACAACAAAACATAAAAAAACTACAAGAATAAAGAAATCAGCTAATGAGAAAAAGAAATATTCTTTTTGCCATATGTGAATATGAAAATAATGTATAGCAACTTACAGTGTGTTCAATGCCACTGTATTCTCCTTCAGTATTCTCTCTAATTGTAACCAGATCTACATCTTCATAAGGTGTTTTAAATCCTTCAATTGATCTGCATGGTCGAACATTGGCATACAGGTTGAATGCTCTGGAAGTATAGAAACAATGTAAGGAAACTTAACTAAATCTACATTTATTATAAGCATGTCATGTATGTATTATATTTTGTGTATTCATTTTTTTTTATTGACGTGAAAGCTACCTGCAATCAAAACTAGAGATTTGTCACAGACGTGACATATACCCCCACATGCTGCATTGACACAGACTATTTTGCATGCTGTCGTCACAAAACAAGAGAAGCTTATTTATGGCGCTTTTTAAGAATTCTTATGCCACAATCATTTAGGGCAATTTTTGACCTTTGAACTCAAAGTGTGACCTTGACCTTGGAGATATCAACGTAATTCTTTTGCGCGACACACCGTCCAACGATGGTGAACAAATGTGCCAAATGATTTTAAAATCTCACAATGAACGACATAGTTAATTTATGGCTCGGACAAGCTCATTAATGGCCATTTTGGACCTTTGAACTCCAAGTGTGACCTTGACCTTGGAGATATCGACGTAATTCTTTGGCGCAACACACCGTTCAATGACTGTGAACAAATGTGCCAAATGTTTTTAAAATCTCACAATGAACGACATAGTTATGGCCTGGACAAGCTCATTTATGGCCATTTTTTACCTTTGAACTCAAAGTGTGACCTTGACCTTGGAGATGTCGACGTAATTCTTTTGTGCAACTCACCGTCAAATTTTGGTGAACAAATGTGCCAAATGATTTTAAATCTCACAATGAACGACATAGCTACATGTATGGCCCGAACAAGCTTATATATGGCCAATTTTGACCTTTGAACTCAAAGTGTGACCTTGACCTTGGAGATATTGACGTAATTCTTTCGCACGTCACACCGTCCAATGATGGTGAACAAATGTGCAAAATGATTTTTAAATCTCACAATGAACAACATAGTTATGGCCTGGACAAGCTCATTTATGGCCATTTTCGACCTTTGAATTCAAAGTGTGACCTTGACCTTTGAGATATTAACATAATTCTTTCGCGCGACACACCGTCCAACAATGGTGAACAAATGTACCAAATGATTTAAAAAATCTCACAATGAACGACATAGTTATGGCCCAGACAAGCTCATTTATGGCCATTTTTGACCTTTGAACTCAAAGTGTGACCTTGATTTTTGAGATATCGACGTAATTCTTTCGCGTGACACACTGTCCAACGATGGTGAACAAATGTGCCAAATGATTTCAAAATCTCACGATGAACGACAGAGTTATGGCCCGGACAAGCATTTTACCTTTGAACTCCAAGTGTGACCTTGATTTTTGAGATATCGACGTAATTCTTTCGCGTGACACACTGTCTCATGAATGTGAACAAATGTACCAAGTCATTTTAAAATCTAACGATAAATGACATAGTTATGGTCCAGACAAACTTTCGGTTTCAAACGCACTAAGTGACCATGTGACCTTGTTTTTTACCCGGCATGACCCGTATTCAAACTTGACCTAGACATCATCTAGATACAACTTCTGACCGAGTTTGGCAAAGATCGGATTAAATTTTTGGGACAGACAGACGGACAGACAGACAGACCGACAAAGTGACTCTTATATAGCCCCAATTACCAGTAATGGGGGTATAATTACAGCACAATACCTCAAACTGATCTTACATTATTGAGAAGAAAACATTGTTCTAACTTAAGTCAGAATGACCTTGACCCAACTGGTCCCAAATGCAATCCCACCTTAGGTGTGCATATAAGCTACCTTGAAACAAAATAACAGTCCAATACCGCCATCCTTGCAAAAGTCAACGAGCTATAACACTTGTATCTATTTTAAGTAACAGTGACCTTGAACCCATTTGCCCCAAATGCAATTCCCTGTAAGATCAGCATGTAACCTTCATACACTCACATGATGATAACAAAAACCTGTGTAGTATAAATTGAATATCTATAGTAGTGACAGAGATATGTTTGTCAGAGTTTGTAGCATGCAAACTTTCAATAAATTTGAACTGGCACATAAACCCTGACCTGACTGTTTTAAGTAGAAAATGGGGAAAAATCATGCTGAAAGGCAAGCCAAAGTTATAGGTCTTTGTCAGCAAATGTTAACTAAGACCCTGAACACACATGTAAGTCTGTAGTCAACAGAGATATGGACTTGATGAACGCAGAACTCAATCTGAGTTTTCTTAGCACCAAAGGGGAATAATTCTGCTTAATTTAAGGTCAGAGTAAGGGCCTTCATGAGAGACCTCGCATGATGATCTCCATGTGAAATTTCAATTGAATAGCTGCAGAGGTTACACAGATATGTACTTGTTGAATGCCTACTTTAACATGAATTTCAATGTTCACTTAATATGAACAAGGACTAATACAAGTACAAAGGGGGCATACTTTTGCTTAATAACTGGTAACAGTTATTGGTATTGGCCAGTTAAGATTCATAAAGATCCTGAACACATATGCAAAGTTTTATTTCAATATCTGTAGTAAATATTGAGAAATAAAGAAGTTGCACATTTTTAGATTACAAAGAAGAAAACAAATTGCAGGTCAGAGTTATGGAACTTGGTTATTTACTTCAGACAATGACTCAAACACATGTGAAGCTCCAATCGAATACCTGTAGTAGAAACAATAATATGGAGATATAACAAGTAACCTTTACAAAATGCCTATGCAAAAAAGGGGGAAAATTCTGCTAAATTTCTGGTCAAATATTTGGATCTTGTTCAGTGTCCACATTGGCTCATAATACATGTGTGACCTGTAAATTGAAAAACTGTAGTAGAAACAGTGGAATTGCACAATTACCTTTTCCGGAGCATTATGCAGACTGGACATTTCAGTGCTAAGTATAGCTTGAACTATCAGATGATTAGTCCTGCTTAATCCCCAAATTGATACTTGCTTAAGAAACTTTTGGTTTAAGATGGTTTTAAAATAGTTTTCACTCACTTTCTCAAGGCAAGATTCAAAGAACGATGACCTTTGCCCACGGGTGTTGCCAGGGGTCCTTTAAGTCCCACTTTTGTGACTGCCATTGAATCAAAAACCTTCTTTGGTAGGTGAAAATTTCCATCTGCCCCTTTCACTGGAGTAACATCTACTTCTTCCCAGTCAATGGGTGCCTAGAAACAGTATTGGAATAGGTCATAGTTGAAACCAATCAAAACTGTATGTTATTCATTAAAAAGGGCATTCCTTGATATGAAATATTTTTTATCTATTTGTGAAAACCAAAAAATAAACAAGATATCACAGAATATGACGAATGTTTTTTTTTAGAAAGTGTAAGTACATTCTTATTACTCTAAACAAATTAACAGTATTTCACGAGTCAAATTCTTTGCAGAAGAACAAAACAATACATTACTATTCAAGTGTATAATGTACATATTTCATTTCAAAGCTGAATCATAAATGGAATTTTAATGTTGTATAAATAGAGAATAATAGGTTAGTGTTGATTATAGATCAGGGGCCGTATTCCAGTAGCTTCTTAAGTTTTCACTTAAGTTAAGAAATTTCTTAAATAAATTTCTTAAGTTAAATTTGAAATGTCAAAAACAAAACATGAGACGCTTAGTATTTCTCTTTAAGAAATTCCTTTAAGAGTTTAAGGAAGTTAACTTAATTTTAAATATATGAGAAAAAATACACAGAGTAAAGAAATTTATTAAGTTTATGAAGCTACCAGAATTTAACTTAAGTGAAATCATATTTTTTAAGAAAAAATGGTGGAGATAAGAAAATATATTGCGCAATATTTCAACTTAAGAGTTGTTCACTACCCCTGAAGCTGCAAAGATTTTCTGAACTGCAGCCGAGATCTCAGGCCCAATCCCATCTCCTGGAATCAATGTCACCAACCTCCGCTGTAAAATTAATTATATGGATAAGCGTAATATCAAATACCATTCATTAAGCTGAATGCTTTATTTGTGATGTACACAGGTAAAACTGCACATGTTGGCCTTAAAGTTCCCTAGCCAGGAATAATACAGAAATGTGCTTGCTACCTTGTCTATTTTGATGAGACTTATCTACTTTTCCAAACAATACTAAACTGAATTATACTTTTAAATGTAAAAACCTGTCATGCTTCAAGTGATATACTATATATTATTTTAAGTTGCATAATTAGTAAGATCATTCCCGCTCAGTTAACAGTCTACAAGAAAGAAGTTACAGATCCTTTACTTACTCCATCTGAACTGTACTGTCTTCCAGGCAATATCAATGAACCTGCTTTCTGTAATGACATTAAAACATGAAAAAATAAGGATCCTTTTACTTGCAAAAAGGGAACTCAAATAGACTCTGATTGAACTCAAAATAAATATTATCCAGAGTGATTTTGCAATCTACTCATAAAAAGAAAGGAGTACAATCAAGAAACAAATATAATACTGAGTAAATTTTACTAAGTTGATGATGATACACATTTGGAACATTATACCAAAGTAACAGAGCAAGTTTTCTGAAATTATATTTTACAATAGAAACACCACACAAGCCAATCAAAGCTTTTGATCTGTGCACACATTTTTTCTTTGCATTTGAAAATTATTGAAGTCATCTGGAGTTTATTGCTCATTAATGTTTTAATGTCAGAACCTAATTACTTTAAATTTTAGGTAACCTGTATTACACAAATTCATTTTTAATTGTGACTATAATTTTGGCTGGGTGGTAAAAAAGAAGACATTTTTACTGGTTGCATATTTGTGCATTTACATATAAATGTATACGGCACATTAAAGTGAGTTAGAAACTCTCAAAGGTAACCAATTATGGTTACTAACTGATTTAAAATAGTAGTATTTGGCAATATATGAATATTTAGGGGGATTACCAGTGCATATAGTCAAATTTCAAGGAAACTAGTAATTCATGTAAATCTGTAATCTTGCTTAATATGCCTTATCATTGCATTTAAGTAAATGTGTGTTGCCATTCACAAAAGCCTGCGTGTTGACTTTATTGATTTTACTAGCTGCATTCTTCTGTGTTTTTAGATATTGAATCGAGCAATATGAGTATATATATATATATATATATATATATATATATATATATATATATATATATATATATATATATATATATATATATATATATATATATATCTATATATATGTTTCCCCCAAATAAAATCTCTAACAAGTTTTAACACTTAACACAAGAGATGTGTTTGTCAGAAACACAATGCCCTTTTTGTTTTTTTGTTTTTGTTTTTTGTAAATCAGAGTTTATTTACAGGTCCTACCAGCCTCTGAGGTCCGACCTGAAACACAATGCCCCCTATTGCACTGCTTTGAAATAAAATTTTAATATATCATTTGGCAGGTTTAGAAATTATCTCCCTTTTAAAGCTTATTACTTCCCTTGGATTGTATTTTTTGACTTTTGACCTTGAAGGATGACCTTGACCTTTCACCACTCAAAATGTGCAGCTTCATGAGATACATATGCATGCCAAAAATAAAGTTGCTATCTTCAATATTGCAAAAGATATTGCAAAACTTTAACCAAGGTTAAAGTTTTGGGACAGAATGACAGACAGACAGGTCACAGTCAAAATTATGACTTCCCACTCTCATTTAATTAGCGATCCAACTATTTAACCAATGCTATTCACAATCACTACGTCATTGCCCAAGAATAGTCACACCACAGTTATTAACCAATGAGAGTACAGCTTTGACTTTGTTGAAAACTATTTTGAACTTGAAATGGTGTGGCAATTACGAAAGGCATTGGTTGAAAAATAGGAAAGCTGATTCTCGCAACAGATTGGAGTTAAAGGGATATCTAAGTTAGTAAGCAATAACTTTGTTTAATTTTGATAGTATTTGATTGCATGAGATGTGCAATTACAATGTGAATGACAGTCCAACCAAATTATGTACCCTTGTCATGTATTTTCGTGGTAGCCAGATAAATTCTAGGAAATGTTTTTGAAAGTTTGCTGTTTGATTACTGCTTTACTGCACAGGTGAAAGTTATGTACCCTGGATAGTATATGGGCCCAGGAGCCCAATATATTCAAATAAATATATAAAATCATGTTTAATGAGAGAAAAATTGACAAAGAGCCATGAAAAAAAATCCCCACCCTCTGATATTGGAATCATAACAAGGTCATTAACTAGAATTGATCATAGACCTGTCTTCGTTGGCCGCAAAAATGTCAAAGCTTTAATCCAAAGCATCCCTTGGTCCTCTTATGGGCAATCGGACAACCTTTAAAAATAAATTACTTCAAAGACGTTGGCTGTCCAGCCGTTTACTCACATTGGCCGATAACCAAGCAAGATTTCGAGCCCGTTTGTTCATGAGAATTAATCTTGGACATACTTTTAAACAATATTTTTTAGTTTAAATTCTCCCCGTAAATGAAAGCTGCTATTCCTTTAAAACAATGAGGCATATCACATAATGCATGTGTGGCTCCCCGCTTTCTATGAACGATCATCACAAGGATTGAAATCAGTACAATTCAATTCAACACCTCAAAATCTTGTAGTGTCACCTGTGTCACAAAACAAGGTGCAATATTTAACTGGTTCTAAGAATCATGCTTGGAGTTTGTTTTGTCAATAGCGAAGATAGCCAGTTTGACTGGGCGGTAAAATCCATGTTATTTTAAAGTCAAATAATCTATGGATGTAAAATAAACATAAATAAGACCGTTCTTTGTCTTTACAAATTCCTTCTTTCGTATTCTTTCTTTACCTAATTTTCTTGTTGGACACGATGTCCGACAGTTTCGGAAATATTATCTGACCCCAGCAAATTCATCGGATATGTCCGAGGTCCGACGTCTTTCCCATGGGTTTCTTAAAGTGTAGATATAAGAATTATCTTTCATCCAAGCTCTTCTTGAGTGCACTGAGCTTTTATGAGTACATACGTACAGCTCAGAGCTTTTATTAATTAGACCAAATTCAATGTCAAAAAAATAATTTCTCACATATGCCTATAAAATCGATTTCAATAAACCTAATACATCATGACAAACAAAATACCTGTTATCATCCACATCAATTGGCGAGTCATTTGTGGAAAAAAACTAAAAACTAGAATTTGCGCGGCAGAGGCCGACGCATATCCCCAAGCCGCATGTTTGACCCAGGGGGGCGCCCCAGGGTTGGTAATGGGGCCAGGCATAGTTGAAATTGACCATATTGTCATAAGAGATGTTCAGTATCAATTTGACGTAAATCGGTGTAGAAATGAAGAAGTAAAATAACATAAAAAATGAGTGAAAATCTCTGACCCCATCCCAACCATAGAAATCATTTTTTAAAGTACCATTTTTTAAAATAAATAATGAATTAAATTAATTTATTGTTAATATATATATATATATTTCAATGTGTACTGCATTGTCATCTCCACCAAGCTTTGAAACTACAACATGTACATGTAACTTCATTTTTTAACTGATTAATTGATATATTAATTAGGAACATCGATGTGTAGAATACAGATACTATTGCACAAACCACTGAATTATCAGCTGGGAACCGCCCATCAACAAGTATTTCTATCCTTTAATCACAGGACACTCTCCGGGCAGCAGATCTGCAGTGTTGGCCAAACACTATGGGTCAAAGGTTTAGCGTCCAGCTCTTCTCCTCTCTCATCATCCACAGCCAGTTGGATGCCCTTACTACAGCTTGTCAAAGTCTGCCTACAGCCCTTTTCCTGTCACCTCCTTTGATCTCATTAAGGTTGCTGAGCATTCTCCATACAGATTGGGCTGGGAATCCTCTGAACCTTATTTCCACGGGGAACAGCCAGGTACATGTACTCCAACCACGCCTTCTACACTGTTCTTGTAGCTCAGTGTACTTTCCCATCTTCCGCTCGTATGCCTCATCACACCTAGTCTCCCAGGGTATAGTGAGTTCTATCATCACCAGTTTCTTGTCCTTTGGAGGCCATATAACTATGTCTGGTCTCTGTGTGGTGAGGACTATGTGTGGAAATACCAGCTGTTTTCCTAGGTCAACCTTCATCTCCCAATGTTCTGATTCATCAAGGATAGCTATTGCTGCGGTTCTTGCCTTCTTGGCAGTCTGTCCTTCCATGACGAATGTGATCGTTGGTAATGCCTTCTTGTTGGTTGGTCTTGTCTTCCTTCTCTCCCGCTCTAGTATGTCTGCTAGCTCCTTGAGGACTGTGTTGTGCCGTCATCTGTAGTGGCCTTGTGTTAGCGCTGTCTGGCAAGATGAGAGGGTGTGCTGCACGGTTCCTGGTTTGTCGCACAGCTGACACTTTGGGTCTTCCACTAACCCCCATCTGTGTAAATTGACTGGAGATGGCAGCAGATCATATATGGTTCGCAGTAGGAATTTGAGTCGTATTGGTTTGAAGTACCAAATGTCTGTCCATGTAAGGTGTTTTATTGTGGTCTGCCATTGTGTCCATGCACACTGTCTTCCCATCCCCACTACTCTGGCACGCCTGTCTTCCTCTTTTGAAAGCCTGATCTCCTGCTTGACCATTTTGCTTCTTTCTTTCTTACCGGCTGAGATACAGCTTTGTGGTTTTGTACTGCCAAGGCCTTGTCTTCCAACAGCTGTGGTTCCTATGATGTCTTTGTCTCAAAATAAGGCAAACATGTCGAATTTTAATCAGCTTTATTTTTCTATTTTGACAAGTTATATAAAAAACAAGAGATGTGTTTGTCAGAAACATTATGCCCCCTTTGCGCCGCTTTGAAATAAAATTTCAATACATCATTTGGCAGGTTTAGAAATTATCTCCCTTTTAAAGCTTATTACTTCCCTTGGATTGTATTTTTTTACTTTTGACCTTGAAGGATAACCTTGACCTTTCACAACTCAAAATGTGCAGCTTCATGAGATGCATGGTTGCTATCTTCAATATTGCAAAAGTTATGGCAAAACTTTAACCAAGGTTAAGGTTTTGGGACAGAATGACAGACAGGCCAAAAACCATATGCCCCGATCATTCGATCCGGGGGGCATAAAAACATACATGGCAAACATTGATAAAAATTGACATGGCCAAACAAATATAATTCATCACCAGAAGCAGCTGGGCTGTACATGTTGGTACACTCTCTGAAAAGATGTGAGGCGGAGATCTCTCTCTCTCTCTCGGAACATATCTCTCCCACAGATTAAACAGTAAAATTACGGTGGTCGTGAAAGTAGAAACAATCAAGTTTAGTTTAGTTTAAAATCAAGTTTAAACATAATATTATCCAAACTTACATATATTTTACTAAAACTTTGAAATAATTGAACAATTAAATCGTCACTTTAAGGTTGATTTTAAAATAGAGTCACACTTTTCAACTATTTCCCTAAATACTCCAACATTGCAAAGGATATTTCAGTACTGATGGTCTATATTTTAGGATCAACTGATGGTTCAATAGATAAAAAATACCTGCTACATCTAATTTGGTGGTTATTATGCCATGAGCAGCGTTAGTTAAAAGAGTCATGTGGACAGTAATTAACAAAGTCTGTTGATAATACAACAATGGTTCACACCCTAATTCCAAAAGGGGCAAAATAAAATATTCTTACCGACAGATATATTTAAAAGAAATCCAGTTACTGAAAAACGTACCAAGATTTTATTGCAAAGTTCTTGTTTTATTGTGAAAAATTGACCGAAAATCGCCTTCCGTCATAACATGGTGGATTTTAATCAAATAAACAGTGTTTAATCATAGATGGATGCTTCCTGCTGGCAACCACAACGACATATGTGTGCATTATTTGATCTTTGATGCTGTGCGCCAAAGATAAGAAGCTGGATTGATGGGTAAGATAAGATAAGATTTATTTTGAGTCGGCAAGAGTGAATAAAAAACAATAAATATAAGCTTATGCAGGTTGTACAACCGACTATAAAACATGAAGAATAATTCAATCGAAACGTCAATTTTCATTGTTAAAATATCATACTAACAAGCCGGTTTAAGATGAATCGTTAAGACCGAATTAAATTTATCGTAATGGTTCTGTAAACAATTCATTCAAAAGACGAGTATTGTTTAAAAGACGTACATTGTAAACTTGACACAGCAGACGCTTGACATTGGACGCCATCTTGTCCATAAATTGTATGTAAAACAAATTATTTGTAATATTCAGTATATTTTAAGGATAACATCCACCATTAGTTATTGGGCTGATTTGCGCCTGGTTTGCATTGGAGATCTATCTATCTTTCAATACTGCCGAACTCCCCTTGCGGGTATTACTGGCAGATATGGACACTGTCGAGTCCGTTTCCCGGGAAGACCAAGTACTTGGTGTCTATGGAGGAGAGAGTGAGAACGCTCCCCGAGTATATGGACACCTCATCCACTACACCATCGCGACTTTATGCGATGCTCTACTTCGTTATTAATTTCCCTCGCACATTTTTTGTTCTAAAAATGAAGGTTATTTGGGTTCCTGTATTCACCTTCTTCTGGCCGAGGTCTATTCGTGTACTTGAGGAGACGTAGCCATTGGGGACATCCATATGTTGTTGTTTTCGTTTGTATAAGATTATTTTATGCACAATTTAATGAGCGGAAAGGCGTCGTCTCGAAGCGGCTCTGTTTAGGACCTGCTATCTATATTGCCCTCTTCCGAATATTCACAAGAAGAAACGTAAAGGTGCACAATTTCTTTTGAAAAAAGTACTATTTTTGGTTTATAGAATTTATTGAATTTAACAGTATCATCTGGGTATAAACCTTACATACATGAAAATCGAAACAATATTAAGTGCAACGACTATTCGTATTAAATGTTATTTTGTTTAGTATGAGTCTGGTAAACTTTCCAACTTCCCACACTCACGGTGCAAAACACAAAAAGCAACAGCTAAATATATCAACATAGCAAAACAGCTCAAGTGGGTTAATTTCAGCCCCATATATACTTGTACTTTTTCAGTGCGGTTTGTATGAACATTAAGTACCGAGTAATTATAATTCATCGGCTCCATACCGTCTTCATATTGTAACATGATAAAACATGCATCTGAATGAAGTCAAGTCCGTAAATTGAAATTTCATTGTTTCCATGTCTTTCACAATATTGTTTCACTGACACCACCCTTATATGCGGTGTCATTTAAAACTTTTCATTTAAATATCGGAGAGAATATGAAATAGTTCACATGAAATATATTTTTCTTCTCAGAAAAGTTGTATATAAGACTCGGATATGCTTTTGAATTGGTGCTTTTAAACCGTTTCAAAATTACAAGTCTGGCTTTAAATTTGTAGTTGTTTTTCATTTATTTATTTGAAAAATAATATTTGCCGATTTGCAATTATATTTTATGTTTTGTTTGAGCTAGAGCGGTTGTATCTCGTACATCATTACAATGGTGTTTTCTACCAAAAGCGCTTATTGCCAAACAAACATTTCTCATCAAAAGCTGTCACGACACACTGTCTTGCATTATATAGTAGACACTTCTCATCAATTGTTGTATTATCTTAGATTTTGAATTTATATCGTGACAATTTTTTTCGGACTGTACAAAGGTTAATTCCGATTTCAATATTATAAAAGCTCAAATGGATCTTCTGATATCAATATGAAGTACACAGTCAGACTATGTTTAAATTATTTCATTGGACGTTCTATTAAAGTGTAACATTTTGTTTATCGCATTTCACATTTAAACATTTATTTATAGGTGAAAACATAAGGGTGTGGTAATTTGGGGCTAATATAAATTCTGGTCAAGGCGGAATTTGATCAAGGGACATTGCGATCCCTTTTCTAACGTCCTATCAATACAGCCCCTGTTGGTATGTTAAGCATTATTTTGAAAGCTTAATAAAATGATGGGGTTGCATTTTTTCAAGAAGAAAACAAGCAAACAAGCAATGCACTGCACACCAATGACATGAAGTATTTACAAGATATTTCAATAAAATATATTTGTTCATGTTCATCGAAGCTCAAACGGGTATATGAAAACAAACAAATATCATAATTGAAAAATATACATGCATAAAACACGTCACAAATACATGTTAAAATGACAGAATTCAAAAAAGTATTTTTTAATTTAAATGATAAAACTGGGTTGCTATTGTTCGTACATTTGTACTTTCTGAAATGTAACTATTACAATAAATTAAATACTTATTAATAAATTTTAAATAAGAATTTTAAATGCGCTTCTTAAAAAAGTAAATGTATTGATAATGTTTAGGTGACTCAACTTTTCTACAACTGATTGACCAAAAATACTACAAAGACTTAAATCGATCTTCAACAAAAAAATATATACACATAAAAATGACAAATATAAGTGAATCATAAAACAAATCAAAGCGACACATAATTACTTTTTTGTCATGCTCTTCATACATGAAAGCTACATTTTCATTAATTATCATTGAATTTCTAAACAGGAATTTCAGATACATTTTGTCTACGCAATAAATTTTAAGTCTGACAAAAATCCTCGAAGCCGCATGTCCTGGCAAAAGGCACATCTCTTACTTGTGTTCGAGAACTGTTTTGCCATATTTCAGTAGCTGATGAGAAATATAAACAGTCAAGTAGGACATCTGAGACTTTCACAACGTTTTGAAGTCCCATACTTTAAGACATGTAATTAAAGCAGACCACCCTGGAAGTATGCACACTTCATTTTGGAAATGAAGCTTCCTTTAACATGTGCATAGAAAAAGAAAGATTTGACAACATTAAGTAATATAAAGGTTGATCATTCCAACCAGAAGGTTGTGAGAAATAGCCCGGTCGAGTATGTAAAGAATGATTCATTGTATACTTATTCCACCGATCGCCTAGTCACATTACTGTAACGCAAATCATTATAGAAGAAAGTTTTTGAACGGATACATAATTCTGATCAAATATTTACATTTCCTGTCTCCGAAAGTATAGCCAGTAAAACAATCAAAGCGCTGTAGGCGCTGAAGGCCTGTGGCTAGATTTAGTGAGCTTGGGAAGAAGAATCGGCCGTATTTCTCCCTTTGTCCGAATTTATACGGATTGATCCTAGCGGTCGAGTGCAGAAGCTCAGAGACTGTAAGAAAAGACAATATTTGTGTATATACTACAGTGTACATAGTCGGTGGAGGACTACAAGATACTGGTGGTGGGAACGATAACCTTTTGTTCAACTCTACAGATCTGGTAGAGGTTCGTCTACATAAGCGGTGAAGATATACAACATCAACAACATGGCTGCACAAAACTGTTATTGTTGGCGTCAAATAAATTACTTTCAATAGCCTAAAATAGCTTTTTATTACATAGTTAACAGATCAGGAAAACACTCATACTTCCTTTGTAATGTGTATACAAAAGAAAATCCACGTACCCTGATAAAGAACGTTGTACACATTGTGTACTTTATCTCACGTAGAACTTTTCGCGCTCGATTTGTGCGCTCGATCTGCGCAGTGAAATACCATATCCGGTTACTTCGTCTATTTCCGAGAATGATCGTGGATATTTGTTGTTGGTTATTCATTTTCTTTTTGTTTTGGAATGACTTGTTAACGCAAAATAAAATGACAATATTTTAAAATATGTTTAAATACCAAATATAAGGTCTTCAAAAATGTCTCAGAAAAAATTCTTTTTACTGTCTCCCTAAACACTCGCATCTTTTCGGCCTAGACCGTCAAGTGAGGAACTTCTCGCATGAATATGTAAACAATAAAAACTATGTCGTAGCAAATGCTTAGCAATTTTGCTTCAATAATATTTTGTTACACTTTGTATGACACTGTCATGTTATAATGTGATGTTCTGTATTTATAAGGCGGGTTATTGAGATTTGCGATGAACTACTTTTATTGCGCATGAATTAAGTGGTAAATCGGAGTTTTGGGAGTTTTGATTTTGGCAGCCAGCAAATGCGGATAGGCTCATAAGTTTGTATCTTTACTATGGCCTTGGGGCTAAAAAACAAACAAACAACACATGAATAAATGCAAAAGCTTTCTCGTGCATGATTGTTAAACATACTGTCAAAAGTTCGTCTTTTTGCAAAGCTCTATGTTATTCGCATGCAGCTTGTAACTTATTTTATGTCGTCGAATTTCAATTAAATAGAAAACGGAACATTCCAGCAAATATATACAAACATTTACTTGCTTGTGCTATAAGTGTCATCAAAAGTTGGTCGACGAATTTATGCCGGATGTGCTTATGCCAGAAGCAGGAGGTCAATTAAAATGTTATTGACCTACGTCATTTCAATGTTTAGACGTGCAACTATTATTTATGTATTGTTCCTAAAATGCGAGTCATATAGGTCCGATTGAAACTAGTATGGCATGAAGTAAACAACAAACACATTATTGTGATTGAAAAAAGGCATTTATTACAAATGCCATAAAAGTGAGGGCATTTAAAACTGGATGCCCTAGGACAATGAATGTAATACAAACACAATAGTGTATAAAATATGTACATTCATATAAAAACAGAACATATTGGCAAATGTAAACATACAAGTAATGTACAGAATGCCATAATGGGCGATAGAGAACCGCCTGTACATTCATATCAAACAAAACATAGTAAATGTAAACATACAAGTTATGTACAGAATGCCATAATGGGCGAGAGAACCGCCTGTAAACATACATAATAAAATGATAAGTGGCGGAGGTTGGGGAGGTGGTGGTTTTGAAGCGTGAGCTTGGCGGTGTAACTGCACACGCCGAAATATTACTTGAAAGAATTTGGGAGCATTCTGATTGGATAAACATATCACATGACTTTGAAATATAATGATTGGCTGATACCTAAGCGTGCAAGGTAACACTGCACTAGTTTAGCATGTTAACAAAGGTATTGAAGAGAACTTCTACTAAACAAGAAAAATTATCAAAATGACATAAAAAACTTTGTGTGCATAAACTTGGTTTTATGTATTGTTCCTAAATTGCGAGTCATATAGGTCCGATTGAAACAAGTATGGCATGAAGTAAACAACCAACACAGATTGAAAAAAGGCATTTATTACAAATGCCATACAAGTGAGGGCATTTAAAACTGGATGCCCTAGAACAATACATGTAAAACAAACACAATAGTGTATATAATATGTACATTCATATAAAAAACATATTGGTAAATGTAAACATACAAGTAATGTACAGAATGCTATAATGGGCGGTAGAGAACCGCCACAAGGGTAAACAATGATTACCCACCGAAGGGTAACAATGGTTTCCTACCGCCCACGCCGGAGAATCCAGAGTATTGAACTAACGGGTGTCCTTCTAGATTTAAGTCAAAACGTAGAGTGTTGTCATCCCGTATGAAATCCTTAAGGTGCCTCACAAACGAATGACCAAACAGCTGTACTTTTAGAGCGCTGGGCGAGCCATGTTTGATCACGCGATGTCGTCACTAGATTGCGCGTGGGTTTCATTGTTTAACAGAAAAGAATGTGCATGAATTATGGTCTTAAAATCCACCATAGAGCAAGGTCTCCGCCGATGAAATGAAACGAATTACTTATAACTAAAGAAGGCTTAGCCTGAAAGCATAATGCTTCACCTTGTAATTTAATCCAGAATAATAGAAAATATTGTCTTTGAAGCGTAAGCTTGGCGGTGTAACTGCACACGCCGAAATATTACTGGAAAGAATTTGGGAGCATTCTGATTGGATAAACATAGCACATGACTTCGAAATATACAATGATTGGCTGATACCCAAGCGTTCAATGTAACACTGCACTAGTTTAGCATGTTAACAAAGGTATTGAAGAGAACTTCTACTAAACAAGAAGAATTATCACAATGACATACACAACTTTATGTGTGCATAAACTTGGTTTTATTGAAATGGTTTATGCATCATCGTAACAAATTAAGACATTTAATTGTATATAGTCGATACAATATTTTTTACAGAAGGATATAATTTATATCGGGGACTACATCTGTCCGATATCGGACAAGCAACACCGCTCGATGTGGGTCCGACAATGCCATATTTGCATTTTTGAGTAATTAAACCACACGATGTACCTTTTAAATAGTGATTGTCTAATTATTGTGGAAAATGTTTTTACGTTGAATGTATATATTTATAAATACTACTATCTTGGGTTTCCCTTTTCCCGAAAATGTCTGTTTCCAATGCTCCCTTTGCTCGGATATATTAATTAGCTTAAATGAGCACAACAAACTTGCGCTTGTCATATGCCACACCATGTCAGTATGTTTACTTCAAGAGCATTAAACAAAAGCAACCACGAACATGGTAATTTATTGGTCGAACGTGCAGAAGATGCT
This sequence comes from Dreissena polymorpha, assembly GCF_020536995.1. Taxonomy (NCBI): domain Eukaryota; kingdom Metazoa; phylum Mollusca; class Bivalvia; order Myida; family Dreissenidae; genus Dreissena; species Dreissena polymorpha. The sequence goes on from NC_068358.1 coordinate 34,767,892, forward strand.
TTTAGAAAGAATTTCATGAAATCACATATTAATAACCATTTTATTGACTTAAAGGCGAGTGAAGGACTCTTATTTTGTTAAGTTCTTGAACAGGGGCTTAAGAGCAAGATATTATACATAATGCCGTGTGGTAGTTAGAATTTTCATAAGGTTTCGCTGGCGAATACTGTTTGGGAACACACATGCGATGATAAATAATATACGTTTTTAAATAGCGTTATGTGTCTGCTCGATATAATTGTGTTTCATTAGTTAAATTTTCTGTTCGAATAAAGTTTTTTTGTGTATCTTGATCTTTTCTTGAAGTGCGCGAGGCTTCGTGTATTCGCCAGTAGTGTCTTTCCTTGAGTTGGTCACGTTCCTATAGAGGACATGCCTGTTTTTAATTTGATCCTACATGAAGGGGTATTTTTCAAAAGGAGGTTTTGTAGACGCATGCAGGCATTAATCTTCACTGTCTTTGTGTTGTGCTGCATAGTGGTCGTCTGGGCTTTCGTTTGCAAGGACAAGGCAACAAATTGGAGATTGTGTAGTTCTGGACTGTCGAAACTTAGAGGCAGGATTCTCTTTCACGGGCTTTAATATTAGTTGATTGAACCCAACAAAGTGTGTCTTCTTAGGATTAATGTCTCTCCTAAGGGTTATTAGGAGTATAATCGTAATACTATCGCTCAAATCGCTGCTAAAACCTACACCCTCGCTATTTCATTGCTTAGTCCGCGCCACTCACCCGCTTCAAATTCACTTCATACGGATATAGCTCGCCAACATTCACCACATACGTGTGAACCTTATTAGCAAAAATCGCATGTTTTCCCCCAAATTTTGATTTGTTTATGCACACTTTTAACAAAACAAATAACAGCATTATCAAGAATAGTGGTATATTTTTATGCTCCCCCAAAATTTTTGGGGGCAGCATATAGTCGCCGCTTTGTCTGTCCGTGCGTGTGTCCGTCCGTCCGTGCACAATTTTTGTCCGGGCTATTTCTCGGCAATTATTGACCGGAATTCAATTAAACTTTATGGGAAGCTTCACAACCAAGAGGAGATGTGCATATTATCAGCCGGTTCTGGTCGGATGATTTTTCACACAGTTATGGCCCTTTGAAATTTTCCATTAACTGTACATATAGTGCAATTCTTGTCCGGGCTATTTCTCAGCAACTAATGACCGGAATTCAATGAAACTTTATGGGAAGCTTCACTATCAAGAGGAGATGTGCATATTATCAGCCGGTTTTGGTCGAATGATTTTTCACAAATTTTCTATAAACTGTACATATAAAACAATTCTTGTCCGGGCTATTTCTCCCCAACTACTGACTGGAATTCAATGAAGCTTTATGGGAAGCTTAACTACCTTGAGGAGATGCGCATGTTATTTGTGGGTTCTGGTTAGATGATTAATTTAGAGAGTTATGGCCCTTTGAAAATTTTAAGTTGCTAAACCATCCATCGTATTATTTTGTCCAAAGTTATGCCCCTCAAAACGTTTCCTTTTATCTGAATATATAGTGCAATATTGTGACAAAAAAACCTTTGGGGAGCATCACCCGTCTCCGACGGTTTCTTGTTTATTTATATTTCGCTCGATTGTTGTACGTCAGTTTATGCACCAATAATAACATTGTGTACATTGAGTAGTGTACGCAGTGATTGACAAACGGCCAAGAATCATTTCAAACGCTAAGTGACAATTTTCAGCAAAAAAACACAACAACCGCAGTGTTAGAGAGTGATGAACCGCGTAAACAAGTACGAAATTATTTTACCCGTTCACAATTGTCGTTTCTGAATCATTTCACATGTGCATCAATCCGTTTCTCTTTACTCACAAAGGTTTGGACTGACTTTTTTTTACAGTTAACCGATTATTGAGTAAAACAAGAGGCAATATGAACGTGAGTACACGCAGGGTTGTGATTATTTACTAGACAAAGGTATAACAGGTATACACATATTATTCATATAATGAACTGTGGTTCTTTATTTATGACATGAAACATTTGCCAAATAATGTGTTACAAGATTTATAACTTAAATTTTGAAATGCCACTGATACAATTTGCAATGAAATAATCATATAATTACTACATAAGCTTCTCGTAAGTGATAACAAAATGTGGATTTTCTTGCAGAACGCTCTGCAGAACTTACAAAATCGCATGTTTAAAACTTTGAATTTAAATCTCTAGTATAAAACGGTTAAGAGCGACTACGAAAACATTTTACAACAATATAACTACACAAAATAGAATAAACCAAACCTAGAAATACAGCGCAAAACATCGGATGTAAATCAACTCCTTTATAAAACAAAACTTGCACACAGTTTCATCAAAATGTTGACATTTTTATATTTCGAAACACAAACCTTTACAACAAGCAAGGATTTGTGTGGTTTCATCATAGCACACACTACCATGTTATATTTTTATACATTGGATCACTCAATACTATCACAATTTATGTTTTATTGACGTGAATAAGGATTTTGGAACCTCGCTGATAAATTATCGTTGGAAAAAGGATATATTGTCGAATACATGACACAACCTTCATTTATATATACTATTTCTCCATAGTATATTTCTTGTAACACAAGTACGTAAGTATTTATAAGTGCGCGCATATGGTAAGCAAGTATTCATCAATGCGAGAAACCCGACGGAATGTTACTGGCTCGATATTTCAAAGAATGTTATTGTATATCTTTCGTACTTTTTCATATAGGTTTCGCCTAAAATGGCAGATTTCGAAACCATCACTATTTTCTTATCTTGTTCGTCATACGCCATATACTGGTCTGAAACTGAATTAAAATGAAGTACTAGTGAAACATATAATACACACGCACGCACGCGCACAATCACGCACGCACTCCCACATAAACAGACAAACGCGAGGAAACGGAGGAAGTGATAGAACAAATTTGTGCAAAAGATCATAGTTATGATAAAAATTACGCGTTTACCGTTCTTATAAATAGTTCGACAGTTACTTGTTCATGAAGTATGATTATACAAACCTTTATATTCAAATTTGACATCGTTCCCATTTTTTATAAGATGAAAAGGAGTTGCTTCAGCCTGAAATCAACACAAATGCATGTTTTAAGTAGTCTTTGTGGTATGAAGCATAAATATTTTTTTATAAATTTGTTTTTGCTGATACTTCATTTTTTGTAGAATAGTTTAAATGCCCTTGTCTGTTTCGCATCAAATTTATTTCGTAACCAGAACAAACTGTGTCAAATACAGTCAACATCATCGAACTCCAATATTGTTCAATGAAACAATAGGATCGTGGAAGGATAGATACATGAGCGTGATCTGATCTGAGTGACAAAAATGTATACTATTTGTGTATATCAAACATGTGTCTAACTTGCATAACTTCAATTTAAATGAAAAAGGCAAAACATATAGAATTGGTCTTCATTACGTATTATTGCAGTTATCTATTCAATAGTTACAGAAATATTTTTAAAGTGGCCGAAATAAAAATTAAGCCATGTTATGTACCGCCAACATTGTTTCATTCCCAACGACTTTGATCCAAGAGCTTTTGTTTCGACCAATATTCACTGTACATGTCAAAAAATTGTCCACAATGACTCTTTTTATGACAAAGAAGCCGTCTATAATAAAGATCACAAAACAACAACAAGGCGTATTATGTATGGTACGTATAACACAATTTGTATTTTGAAACATCAATACATATCGATTGTGATTTGCTTGATTGGATTGTCGATATGAATACTAGCCGATTTCTACCGATTATTAGTGTATTGCAAATAATGAAAATGTATCCGCAACAATATACGATATATTATGCATTATATTCATCTGGGGGTAATTTAAAATCGGAATCGAAGTAAGTTTTAGTTTATCATAAATTCCGATTACGAAGTGAAAAAAATCAGTTTAAACAAATTAATATGTCTCCAATTATATTTTAATTAGTTTTATTTCAAAATGTCTATTTCTTAATTATTTGATGTAGTAGACTGATTGCTAATCCATCATCCGAAAAAGACAACAATGAATTTGTCATGTCTATTGGTTTACATTTATAAACAAAATAAAATCGATTAACTGAAGCGAAAAAGAGTATGATACCGTATTCAAAATTTAACGTTTGCTACTTACTGTCTTGGTCGTTATTACGAGGCTTTGCGGTGATCTTTGCGCCCGTTAAATCGAGAAAGAGAATCTTTCCACTTACTTCCTACACCATGTATGCTTCAAGCGATTTTATTTCCTCTCCCTTTTCTTTCAGCCAAATATCATATTCAATGATTTTAAACATACTTTGTTCAAGTAATGAAAAGTATTGATGCTTAAAATGCTGCAATCAGACATGGTTCAGACCGAAATACAACCGTTATTAATAAAATATGCTGTTGTCGATTTAACGTATTTTTTTAATAAGCATGTGCTCAATCAACGTGCAACGTGTACAGCTTCAAGCACGAGTTAATCAATTGAGAAATAATGACAATTGAAATATTTTTATTGTAATTACCCAAAAGCGATTTTTTTATATATTTATCGCAGGTTCTATGTTGGAATATATGATCAATATTATTTAGTGACGTAGAGTACTTTTATGTTGTTAACATAAATATTTGATACATTGTTTACAAAAATGTTTTTTAATCCATTAACTGCCATGTGCTTATTGTTTTTCTTTACAACAGTACACATATACAGCAGGAGTACATATTATTTGTGTAATTACTGTTAAAATAAGATATCTATTTCATGACAGAGTTGTTCATAAAACTGTTTGAATAGCATGAGAAGACTTACATACCAGGTATTGCGGTTCTTTGGGTGTAACGGGTATAATCGACATTCAACAACGGATGTTTACGATTAGCACTACTGCCTGGTACTAAATACACCCATTTTTCACTTTACCTATAATGAACGTATACGCGCACATTCGTACCATAAACAAACATCGTATTTTCAAAGACCATTTGCAGCACCCAATAGATACATTTGTCTTAGTTTACTTAGTTTTGATGTCTATTTTTTAAAGTTAAATATGTAAAACCGAAAGTGGATAATGGTTGTCTTCATTATTGGCTGAGTTTCATTCTGATTTTATAGGACATTTCACGTCTTTAAATACAAAATGATATATATGTTTTGACAAAACTCACCATACGCGCATTCCATTTTATTGATTGGATTCTGTAAAGCAGCATTACGTGACAGACAAACTCCTTCATCTTCGCCTACGTAACACCCATTTACAATTGCACCTGTGATATAGAATAAGAATAATTCGTCAAATCGAAAAACCACATTAAAATAATTTTAATTTTTTGTTTACTCCTTATGCGAATAATTCTAACAGAGAATGTATACGGTTCTTAACGAAGGTGACTTTTCATGTGCAAGTTGCAACCAAGTTAAAATCAATTTTAGAATACCAATCATGCAGTGTGTGCATAAAGTCGTACGAATTCGCGCGTATTTAAGAAGCAAAACGACCCTGGGCAAAAGCCCATGCAAATGTAATATTTTTCCTTATATGTACGGGTTTTTGTGATGTACATAAATTCGTTCGAACGGGATTCGTACAGACAGAAAAAACAAACAATTATGCGTTGTGTAAGCGGTACTGTAGACTTTGACATTCTCTGATTTTACAAAGCAACTGCTAACCGTGTTTTCAGTCTCCGACAGCAACTGCACAACCTTTCTGTTTTTAATGTTTTCCCGTAAAAACGCTCATATGACCCACATTGGAAAGATGCATGCACGGTATAAACAAATCTGTGAAAAAAAGAAGGAGTAAAGGCGAATCTCTTGAAAGGTATAATTTTTGCATCGAAATTGAAGGGGACTCGTTGCTCAACAGAATAGTGCCTCCTGATGAGACATGGTCGCGTATTTTTTTATCCTGAAACGAAAAGCTCAGTAAGCTGTTGGAGAAGACATCACGTGGATCACTTTCATGCGCTTAAAATGGCATAAGGCACGTTAACTGATGACGGCCGAGGTAAAGGGCAAAAGCCCCTTAATACAGCCGACCCCGTTAAACACCCCTGTTGGGCCAGCATTAAACATATTTTCAGTAAAACTTTTGTCATACTGCTTTGTTTTAGCTGAAATTCTGTTAAATATGGACGGCCACGGTTTTCAAACTTAATAAAATCATTCCCTTAAAAATAAATAAATAAATAAAAGATTTGAACCAAAACCAGTTACATTTTTTTTCTACAAATCCGCATTAATACAAAATAAATGTTCAACTTGCGCACCATCATTATCGACTGCTGTCGACTGGATGAAAATAATATACATACCTATCTTCAAAGAGCGAAACATACAAACACGTTCTGTTTGTAACTTATATGCCGTAAGGAGACTTCGTTTGACACCACACTTATATGTCTTTAAAGATTGGCCGTGTTTTAATAGCGCATATAAGCGGTATATACTTATGAAGGGCGAGGAGGTGCTAACTTATGATAGGTGCACATTTTAGGACAATGAATTTCGTTATAACAATGCATTTCAAGAAAAAAGTGATTATGTTTTAAATATAGTTTTGGTCGGCATGGTCGGATGGATAACGACGTAATTATTTTACATAAAACGCATTTCGCATAGATTAAACCAACCCATTTAAAAAGAAGCCACATAAATGACATTTGGCCACCTTAAGGTCAGTAGAATATGTACTTTTTTCAGAGAATATGAATGTATACCATCCACATTATTCGGATGCAAACCGCTTCTCGTGTTACTTCATTGGCCACAGTGGAGTTTGCTTACAAACTGTTTTCACCCGACATTGCTTTCAGATAAAACATACGTAAGCCGTTGAAAACATTTCACGACCAATCCCGAATAAGTTGTTTGGCCGGACCGGGTATCGAAATTCGCGATCTTCGGATTTGTATTCCAGCGCTCTTATAATGACATTAAGGCATCCACATAAAACAAATCGGAAGGGTCGATTGCTGATGTTAATAAAACTTAAAACCTAACCAATTTTCTTTTTTACAAATGATTTTGCTCTGTGGAACATACTGTTTTTCATGTATTTAAAAGCAAATTATACTAGAAAAATCAAAATTCCAAATAGTGAGCTGTCGCACATATGCTCATAGCTACCATGTGTTTAAGTTTCAAGGTTCAAGTGCTAATAGTGAAGAAGAAGATAGTGGCCAGGACGGACGGACAGACGGCTGAGATAACCACATAATCTCCCCGCAATTTGGAGCGTGGGGATAATAAAATGTGTTGATAGGTATTCACAAAATTGGAACTGAATTGTTACACGCGTTTTAACCAAAAGTGACGAATATTTGTTGAAGCAGTTTTCCACGCAGATTGATTTGTGTGGTAGTATTTATAATTGAAGAAATTCATATATATACTAGTAGTATACTAATGTTTCTTCTGATTGATTTCTTTTTATATATATAGATTTTGTTTTTATTGTTCCAATTCTTTTTCTTTCCATGCAAACATGTCAAAACCTTCAGCAAAAGATCAAACCTGCCCTAAATAGAAGCATCTGTCTACATACAGTTCAGCAGGAAAGAAATTTTCTTTTGTTATGGTGTCCCTGTTTAGAGGGTAATTGCCAGCTCTCTTAAATCCTGCCTGGAGATTGTCAGGTCTTAAAGCTTGATAGACGATCTACCCTGTGTAATTCTGAATAAATATTTGCCAAAGGACGGCTGTTATTTGTAAAATTTACATCTTCCCGTTAGACTTGTCAGAAAATTTGAAGACATTAAACCTATATATGCAAATATAATATATGCAATGTTTTATTTAACCATACAAAGAATGTTTTACTTAAATCTGAAATTTTTGTTCGTCGCTATTGAAAAATATCTCCGATATAATTTATTTTAATGATGTTTAAATTAAAGTCTTATACGTTATTTTAACCTGGTTCTTATTTAATTATTGCTCATAATTCGACATTGGCCGTAGATTTCAGTGGTCCAGTTGTATTACTACACATTCAAGCGATATCGAAGCCTATATTCAGATCACACAAATATTTAAGATACTACTCAAGTTAGTAAGAACAATCACATTATACGGATTTTATAAGTTTTTTTTCGTTCGAAGTTAACTTATTTAATGGCGCGAAATCATAATATAATAATCATGCTGTTATACTTAACACCCTATGTTTAGTATTAACGGAACGTTAATTATTTTGAATTGTCTGGTCAAATGCATCAAACAATAACGACATAACATTAATCACGTGCCACGCGGAGTGATTAAATTTCTGGATGAAGGATATAATAAATCGTGTAATATAGGTCCACACGTATTGTTAACGAATGCGCTGTTCTTTACTACATATTGTGCCCATGACAATAGATAGAAGCTATTGTAATCCAATTGTACATGTATTTTTTTTTTGCTTTAACGCGACCTGTGTGTTTGCAGTTGTTTGCTGAAGCAGGCATAAAAATCTGCTCAGGAGAAAAGGTATATGAACGAACCCAGAATTCTGAAATAATCGGACTTTTCTTCGTCTCATAAAGCGACTGTCAATCAAATCTATCAAATATTTGTGCCTGGTGACGACGCCAAACTCTATATATCATTTTTATTGAATTTGTCCGTAGCTCGTCCTTTTCGTGACTGGTTTTATGCAGTGTGAGATAATGTAGCCTCGACGTATTTCGAACTTAAAGAAAATGGAGAATGTTCGATGACATTAAATAGTTATAAACTTACCCATTTGCTACAATCATCACCTAAAAGCGACAGCGAAAGTAGGAATATTTTATTTATATGAACAACTGGATATCAATAAGAATTTAATTACACATTTAAAATGTAAAGCGTATTAAATGTTGCACATTTATCATATCTTGTTAAAATACAACATTATTATTTATGGTTTATAATACGCATTTGCGTTAAGATACGCCAAAGTGTGTGAACATTATAACGGCTTGTGCAATTTATATATTATTATTAGAGTTATATGCGATCCTTTAATCGTTGTTAAATTGGGTTACAAAAGACACGCGCACATTCATTATAATATTTACACATAAGAATGGCGCATTTTAATAATTATAGTGTTATCATACATATATATTTTTTTCTATAATGCACATTTTTCGGACAAACGGAAGGTATTGCATTGGTTTATGCAACCTTGCTGTATATTACCGATAAAATTTTACTTTGTACAGTCTATCAAATTAATTGATTTGCATTTAACATGCTTATTTTAAAATAGTTTTAAATGTATGCTCTTTTATTTTCAATCATTAATTATATATAGGTTTCTTCTTCAGCGATATTTTATTGAACGCAGGTTATTACTTGACATTTACTTGAACGGGTATAATATAAAAAAATTAATCGATTCTCGTTACAATTTTGGTTGTTTGAAATAGTCTAGCTATTATTTAATAATTGAATTCAAACTTTTTGCTTCGATAAAACATGTAGGTATTATAATTCGATGAATGTACCTTTGCTCAAATTAACTGTACAATTCTTGATCTGGAGGTCTTAACAACCGTATTATCGTAATATTGTACACAATTTCAGGAGTAACACACAAACATTGAGCATTTGCTTCCTCTGTGTATGGTTTTAGACAAAATAGGAATTCCCTATGTCATGTCAAGTCCATGGCCGGGATGTTTGTATATATACAATCATTAATTAATTATGTAGTATTATGTGACCGTTTCTACGATTTTTAGAGAAACATTCACACAGATTAATGAATCAGTTTTCGCCATGCATTGTTCAAAGTCTTCTGAAAATATAAAATATACCTTTATATGGAAACTTGACATAAGTTGATGTTCTGTTATACATACTATTTTAAACGATATTTAGTAAAGTGGTCTTGCTAAACATCATTAGTAATCAAGTTGTGTGCACGCTTATTGATCTCATTTCTTGAGATGTTAATAACAATACAAATCGTGATTTGCTATTCCACTTATAGTAGTTTCCTTTTGCTATTATTTCAGTGGTGATTTAGTATTTACATGTAACAGTTTTATCTGAATTTCACCATTCTATGTATATCCATAATTTGTAAACTTAAGTTTAACAATGAAATAAAACGCAAATGCATATGCATATGATTGCATTGTACGTCAAGTTAAATAGTTGTGTTATGCTCGTGTGCTGTGAAGACATTTAATACGGACTGGGAAGTTCCTCATCTTAACAAGGTGAGTGTCCAGAACAGAAACTCTGATGTCAATAGTTCGCAAATGACGTCCCTTTTCCTCCAAAACCAGTTAAGTAAATTACATTAAAGCACAGCCTTCAGTTGGTACCGAGATGCTACTTATACTTTTATGGTATTGTATCATTTAAATCCATCATTTTCTCTTTGGCTTAAAACAATATAAATGGTTATTTCGTTGAATAACTATATATAGATGGCATGTTCCATCACAGAGGTGCATGCGAAAACGAAAAATGTTTCTTAAAAAAAACGCGTTACCTGAAACGTATGTAAAAATGTAAAAAGTTATCAATAATGGCAACATATTTGGCTTCAACAATTATATGCTTGGGACTATCACACAATAAATTACACGCGCATCGCATGGCCATATTTTTCTACATTTATGATGTACGCAACCAGGTATCAATAATAATTGAAACCTACGTAGTTGCTCAAGCGAATTCAGCTTTATTAATTTTATTACTTTGGCAAACGTCGATAACGTTTGTCAATCTTTTGTAAACCAGACATCGAGGACATCAATCAGTCTGGAGAATCATGCGTATTGTTATCTTAGGAAAGAATGTCCATGAGTGGTTTTGTGTTTGGACTGTTTGTACCAGCACAAAGAGTATATTTGCCAAATGACAATATGAGCATGTGTGGCTTGTATATTCCGACGTTTGTTATAAACACAATCACGTTAAATACAAAGTTATTCAAAGTGTTCACATACAAATCTAGTACTCGTACTGGGATGCAACTGGCTTTGCAGTTAATTCGATTGCATTGTTACCCGATGCAAACAAACAGTAAAAACATATTGATGCCGGAACGATGATAGTGAAGTTGTAGAATTTTTATGACAGTGATGCCAATTATAGCATTCCTCTGTTTAATGTCTGAAAGTTGCAGCACACTTTAAACATTATATATACTGACTGTTGCGTGTTTAAATATTACGTCCATGAACACTGCCATATAGTTTCGTTCACAAAACGCGTTCAATGTCCATCAGTTTCTGATGGTATTTATAATGGGGGAACAATATGGATGACTGATTAAATAACAAGAACTTGAGAATTAAGTTTTGATCACCATCATAGACATTTACAACCCAATAATAAAATCATCTTTGCGCTAAGTTTTCGTGTTCTTATTACTATATTGTTTTGTTAGTTCCTCAGCTATGACAATCTTAATGTCACTTAAGCCGACATAAACATATTATATCAACAATACAATGTTTCCAGGTTCAACTGTTATCTAACTTAATAAAACACTCCCGATCAAGGACTCTCAAATACGTGAAATGATATTTTAAATAAAACATATTAGCTATTTAAAACGCGGTGATGTTTCAATTTCGTAAGCAAAAGTTTAACAAATTTGCATAATTTGATCCATTAATTGTTCTTAATTTATCACAAACAATGACGCTGTTATTGTAAAGACACATCTTTTGTCCGAAACTACAATGATGTTATGATGTGTTTTGTGCACAAGAACGTATTTAGAAAATCCGTTTAAGTTTGCCATGCCCCTGAACGTGTCTTCTGTTCGGGTAAAGTTATCCTTGTAATTTATAGAGGCAATCAGACCTGATTTTTGTCATTGATATTGATAATAGTTAAATAAGCATCATTTTCATTCACATGCTCTTTGATTTGGAACATCGTCAGTTAACATTTGCTTGTCACAAACACATAAGATGTTTCTCATCACAATCTTTTAATGCAAGTTTTCAATGCATGTCGATGAATATTGGCAGTGAGTAGAATGCCGCGGATTCAAAAGGCACATGTTCGCACCTCGATGTGATCGTTTGTAACTACCAAATGCACAACTTTCATACGCATAATAGTATTACGTAATTTAATTACGACAGGATCATTGTAATATTTTACAATGCGGGTATGCATTTGAGATGTACATATCTTTATTTGCATAGTATTTCAAAAGGCCACAAGAGGCAAACACGTTTATGCGTGATATTTACTTATAAGTCTAATACGGGTTACCAAAACTGTTATCTGAATACGTGTATTCAATTAAGAAATACTTAACGATACTGTGGTGTAAATACATGTAAATTAGACACAATTATTATTCGTATGACTCAAACCACGAGGGCGTAAGAAACAGAACAAAAATGTTTATACTCTATTTTTAGACGTAGATTATTCAAATCGTCAAATATGCTGTATATTTGCAACAGTTTTGTTATATATTTACAGTCTCTGCAATACTTTTTATAATAAATTTTGCAATCGACAATTATTCGTATACGTTTTAAGGTTACAACATTGTGTAAATGTAAATCATGGTTTTGAAAGTCATGTAATATTTTCTAGTCACGAAAACTATGAGCAAGAAATTACATAAGATCATTTCCGTGTTGATTGACTCTTTAGCCATGTCCAGCTATTAAATACAGATTTGTTTTTGCATTAAAAGTTAGCCGACGTTTTTAATGTTACAATTGTTTAATGCCTGTTTTGTATATTCATTAATAGACATACATAAGAAAATAATCAGTCAAATATTAACTGTTATGTCGTAATGGATGTTGTCATATAGTATCAAGTGTTTTTCTGACATTTACCTTTTAGAACCGTTTATTCAGTACATAAACTTTATGTAAAAATGAATCGCTTCTATCAGAAAATTCGATTAACACTGCATGAAGTCGTAAAAACTGACATCTTAGCATGGCTCTCCTATTCGCATTTTCGCAAACAGGAGATAAGACTTTCCATTAACTTGTTAAGCCATAGAAGTTCTAATTAGGCTTGTATTCCAACAGAATAAACCCTTGCATACACTTTGATACTTATAAAGTACTATTCTTGCAAAATTTGTTGCAGAATACACTCTTTTTGCCAATATACGACTCTTCTTTGTGAAAATATCGTCAAACCGCTAACTTAGTAAACTTCTTTATGAAACTCGATCAGCGAATAAAAGCTCAATGATAACCGTTGACGTATTATCACTTCTTTAACGTTTGTGTTATGTTATAGTGTTTGTTTTAAGGAATTATCTTCGATAGAAAGATAAGGTTGTCAAAGATTATACGGTAAGGACTGTGTACAGGCTGATCCAGACCGCCACTATAGGCAGGTCTTCGCCACCGGATTGTTCATGACACGCCTAAAGTATATAAAACATAAGAATGAGAAAAAATACACCCCGTCTTACTGAAAATTTGTATTGATCATTTCCTTTTATCAACATTTGTGTAACATATGCAAACTTAACTACCAATCATATTGTTAATGTTTAATTTTTATTATATGACATCTATTGTATGACAACGAACATAAATACTGTTAAATCATGTGTTCCTATTTTTGTGTATGGGACGCGACGCCTTGGTTCACAGCAGCTGACGAAAGCAACCATAGCACCCTCTCTGGTGTTTTTGCCTAGGCGAACGATTACTTATGAGAATACAAGTACATGATTACGATGCATGAATTATGTAACTGTTCTTTCTCCAATGGTAAATGCGATGATCTTTCTGAAGCATTACAGTGACACGAACTACGATCGATGTTTATTTTCGTTTTTGTTAAGACAGTGCAAGTGAATGTAGGACCAAAATAAGATCATTTTACCAAGAAATTGATCCACCAGGAAAGCTGTGATGAAACTCTGTTGAGCTAAAGTATGGAAATGCCTCTTGTAAGTTTTGTTTAATATGAAAGTTTTGATATTTACATTTGTAAATCGATAAAATGTTAAAAATGTTGTTAACGAATGTAAATAAAGTAATGCTTTTTGAGCAGATGATATATATAAATAAGTTTGTCAAGTAATACAGGCTGGCACAACGTTTGTTATTATTATTTTTGTTACCAAAACGTAACTGAAAATAAAGCAATGTAAGATACTCTTATCATTATGAAAGTGGGTTATAGAGACAGGCGCACATTCATGACAACATGAAAAAAGATACCATCGGAAGTTATTGAATTGGTTCTCCTCCTCGCTGCACGAAACCGCTATAATCGCTATATAAGATAACATTATAAACAATATACGACCTTGTCCTGATCCTATGAGATGATGATTGTTAAGGTGCGTTACCAACTAATTCGTAAATGTTCCACGTGGTCCCTAGTCCATGCGGATAGGCAGCGATAGATCTAGTGACATGTAGGCTTTTGTGCATGGATTCCTCGTGCTCTTATCACTTGTCACCGTTCGTATCACTCTCAAATATGTTGCTTTGCGACATACGTTCTAAGTTTATGTTGTAGCGTTTGTAGTCATTCGGAAACTATCGGTACCTAGCCGATTTTCCATATTTATAAATCTAACGTCCATATGCATAACATATTGATTTATCGATATATTATTTAACGCCAGTTAAATAAATCATATACCAACTTCTATTACATTTTTTTAATAATCAAGATTGCATAAACTGTTTTGCATTTAGTATGTATGTTGTAATTATCATTTGCAAGATAGTTGTTCCGTTAATGATCTATTTTTTTAATTAAGAAAAATATTTCAATGTTTTTTTATCAGAACTTAAGTATTAACGTGATGGTAAATATTCATGACATAATTAAATGTAAGAAGTGACCTACCTGATTCACTTCACTTTAGGTTTTATTTACTTGTTAACATGTTGGGGCGCATATTAGTGCACACATTCACATCGATTTCAATCTAGATTGAATCAATAATAATATTATCACGTTCAAATACACCATTGTCAACTCATGTATAAAGGAATGATCAGCTACATATAGTTTTCATCCCCGAAACAAAACCGATACTGTCTATCTAAGCCAAACATCTTTGACCACAATACAAATGGCCTGTATTAAAATTATCGGTAAATTCTACACACTGTACAAAGCAGGCACCACGACGGCTAGTGACCTGCATTTATTTCCTTTGAGGCTCCTTGTGCAGCAATGGCTTTTCTGAGTTGTGAAAGGATTTCGAATACTCTGCTGTGTGGCTACTGGCTGGTTTTCTTAGTTAACCTAGGTATGTTTTTCACATTTCAATGTTGTGTTTCTGTTGTCGACTACATTTAAAGTTATAATGGAATAACTATTGTCATGTTTTAATGCTATTATGCCCAACATTTGCATTAATTATGTTATATAATTAATATCATTTCAAAATATTATATGGAGTAATCTTACTAAATAACCTTCTTTGAATATGGATATCGACCGTTCATTTCAATAATAACGTTGGTAACTACAACAAACCTTTACAGCTTTCAACATTTTATTCAATAGAGTATTATTTACGTTTCTTATTTTTGTAAAATTTGGGCAAACTAAGCTTTGTTTTATCTCAATATGAAATAGATCTAGGTCTTCAACTTTGCACACAGTTCGCCGTGGTGTAGTGGATATGGTGTCCGCCTAGTGATCTGGAGGTCACGGGTTCGATCCCGCCTGGGAGCGCTCCTTTGATCTCACCCAAAGACACAACTTGTGAGCGTTTCAATACGCATAAGGCTTTCGATGTAATCAAGCTAAAATATAAAGGTTTAACAAACTCTGCACACCAAACTAAAGTGACATTACGTTCTGTAAACACATCAAAGAACAATCTGCACGTTCATGATGATGATCTATCAAAATTGAGTGCGTATGACTGTTTTACAAGTCTGTGCAAACGAGATGTTATGCCGATGTGTATATCAGCTGGTTAACATTCGGTGGCTAATAGACAAAGCCCTTATGTATATGTTGTGCTATATCAAACATACTATTACTGATGAATCGTTTTCACATCTGTACAATGAATATGTCAATGTCACTAACCGAAAGGTCAACAGTTCTCAATCCATTCTAGTTTGTCCAATTCATTCCCTTAGTTTGAATAGGCTTTAATTCGGCATTCCTGGGTCGACTGATAATCAAACAGTTTGGGATTCAACAGTTTATAAAACATTCGAAACAATTATCCTCAATTGACTAAATTGTCAAATGTATTAATTATTTTTTTCATTGACCGATGAATGTCGTTTTTTTCTACAACCTGCTTCGTTAGTTATATGTTACACATCAGTATAATGTAAAGGCGGATACAAAGGACATTTTCATTACACACATAAGAAAACATTTTCATTACTGTTTTACGTAATTGATAAGGCTTATGCATCTTCGTTGCATATAGCTGATAAAACACAAGCATTATACGACTTTAATTACCCAGAAATATTATTATACTTTTTATGTATAGAATATGTACAACCTGAAATAATAATTGCAGGTCACAAATGACCAACTGTATTAAATCCACTTGTGGTTTCCATATTTGTTTGTGGTTTAGGTTTAAGTCAATTAAACCAGAATAACGGCTGACTTCAGTTAATTATTTTCTAAAAATAATGGACGACTATTGCATCCGTTTACGCTATATATGGAGGAAGGCTTAATTCATTGTTATAGCTTTGTCTTAATGCGTGAAGGCTGGATATTTCGGCAGTCTTTACGTCAATCCAATTAAAACATTTAAAACTATGAATACGCCTAACACATACTCACACTATTTTTGGGGAAATCATTTGATTTACAAACACATATACAATAATCAGATTTCGATTTGTATGAGAAACACAAATAAGTTACAAAATATTTTAAGAGAAACATTATATTTCAAACAATAATACGAACTCAAATGACAAAACAACTATATTAACAAGAGCAGTTCTTTCTAAAACCCACAAACATAATTTCATTAATTCTATTATTCAAATTATACCCATTCTATGTAGCTATGCGCCCAAACATTTAACCGGTCTTACGCAAGTGATCTGTCATCACATTATTGGAAATTGCTTAACATGGTTTATTGAGGTAGGCGCCACGAATAATTGTGACCTACACATTTTTCAGTCCAGGCATTATTTGTTGATTTTCTTATCTTTGAATGGATTTACATGTTCTTTTAAGTGGCGTGTCAAAATTCAAAGTTGTTTTGTAAAACGATTAGATTTCTGACTTATCAAATTATTAGGGGCTTTCTTGTCAACAATATCTAATGAATGTCAATATATTTTAGCAAGAAATAATTATCAAATCAAATAACTTATCTAAAGAAGAAACCCTAGAGAACGTGACTAATTTATTTTGATGATAATATATGCATAAAACATTATTTTGTTTTGTCAGTCTTGATGTCAGTCTTACTAAAAAGCACATGTGGTAAATTGATACGTTGATGAAGTTCATTCTTCTTTAATAACTCGCGATGATATTCAAGAAGAATGTGAACACGACTATTCGTTTTGTGAAGACAATACGCTGTCGAATATATATAACATCTGAGACGAGTTGTCATAACATACCATATTTTATTAAACGAGTTCATGAATTTTGTTAGTAAGCGAGCGTTTCGCGAGATAACGCGTCATATTTTTTATCGCATGCTTTTAAATGAGAAAATTAAATAAATAATGTTGTTTACATTTCGTGACGTCATTTGACGTTGAAACGTCATTTCATCAAAATAGCAAAATGCGATTGGTAAATCGAACGAAAACTAACCCAATGAAAACGCTTTAAAAGTATATTACACATGTGTAAGATAAAAATATTCGCAATTGTTATATTACATGGGAAACAGGGTATGGCATGTGATAAATTACATTATTGTTTGTCAAAGGTAACAATTATTTATATGTAAACAAAGCTTTAACAATAAGATTAAATCATATATCTAGCAATATATTATACTTGCATCCATATTTCCAATCAATTGTGGAAAAATGCTGCGAATATAAATGACTCTTCTGGGTGCAAACGTGTGTATTGTTATCTGAATCAAAACTACAAAGGCTTTTTGGTTATGGCTGTGATGCTGAAAAAATGATACGTGTCAACACAATGAAGTTACATGCTAATAATTTATTCATCAAATCTACGACGTTTGTAACAAAATCAAAATACAGTCTACTCTCGTTATCTCGCAGTCGGCGGGAACAAGAAAAAAATATTGAGATAACGAGAGTTCGAGATATCCGATTTGGCGTTTTTTCAAAGCAAAAATTAGACGGAAAATTTACATTGTCTTTAACATCTATATACCTTCAAAGTGGTCTAACTTCAGCCGTCACCGTGTGGCATAATACTCTCGACTACCCTATCTATTACTTTATATATACGCGTTTTTGCGAGGCACGATTAAATTTGCTATTAAAATGCTTAAAATGACGTTTTAAGTGTTACTGACTTGCATGAACACATGCGGTTATCATTTTCTAATAAACTGTGGTGTAAACATCCGTGAATGTTGCTATTTAAAGTTATGATGCAATTGACGTCCACTCAAGACGAGGGTTTTTCATCTGAACATGCATAAATCACGTTCCGCAATTCTGAACTGTACATGTAGATTTTGTAATTTGAAATGCAAAGTTCAATCGAATATTAGTACAGGATAAAATGAACCCACATGTTATAAAGTGACAGGCCTTACTTAAGTGTTCATGGCTAACAACTTTACACACGTGTGGTCATTGATGCAATTAACAGAACAATTAACTACCACACAGTATCGGGAGCAGCCGGGCGAAACAGGACGGTGAAGTATCAAAGAAAAAATGTCTCACCTTTGCCGACACTGTGACAGTTGTTCGCACCTCGAGATAAACCACAGTAAATGCATGTAAAATCAAATTTTTATATCGATATATCGAATTATTCGACATAACGAAAATCGAGATATGCGATGTTTATTAATAAAGATAAAGAAGGAAAAAAGTTGGGACATTCAGCTTACCTCGACATATCGAGAAAATCGAGATATCTGATGTCGAGATAACGAGAGTAGACTGTACTACAAATGGATGTTTAAATTTATAAAAACTTTTTTTTTCAGACTTAGGTGAACACGAGTTCTCATTGCAAGTTCGATAACAAACATTACGTATTCTAGTTGTTATTGTTCATACACGAACCATAACAGATGTAAATAGAGTTGCCATATTCAAATTGAAACACACTTGTACATGGTAACGTCCCTAAACACATGCATTTAAGTGTCTCCTCATACGGATTGAATGTTCCACTGACATGCATAGCAACGTTTACCTTTTTAATGAGCGCAATTTAAATAATTATATGTTATTCACTTATTATTGCATAAACTCTATCTATAATGCCCTCTGGCGCGTTGCAGAAACTTGGCAAAAGGAGGGCTTAACGGGAGAAATCGTGTATTAACGAGGCGATTCACGTGCCGTTCAAGCCTTGTTATGTGTTTTTCATATCCATAATCTTGTCCACGCGCAGTTACTTCCCTTCTCCAACCTTCGACGACTTTCCAAGCATACATGGGGAACTGAATAAGCACAAGTTTTCTCATGCATGTAGGGATAATGACTATTTCAATCCACTTTTCAAATTATACCATCTACACTCTCTTCACAACAGCTTTATTTTATTGGCAACGTCAATGAAGTTAAGGTTATTTACCCAACACTTTCAAAAGACTATGCTGTAAATGTAAGTGTTTATGTACCTTCAACGTTTCTGCTGTAAATTCCAAAATAATTCCTCATTTCTTACTTTGCGCGGCTGCATTTCAACTTTGCATTAATCCATTGTTTAAACACATTTTAAATCGAAAACTGCCTATCCGAAGGTAAAGCCTCGTCATTTCGGATGATGACCGAGTGAGGCATATGTAAAACACAACCTTGAACTGTATTGAAATAATCACATTATTTTGTCGATGTCGAATGGACAAGACCAATTGTTTTCAATGTTATTTTTATTTATTTTGGTATGTATGATTTGTTTTTGCAATAATAGCGAAAATACACATTTTCTCGGACATGATCATCTGCGGGCGCTCTCAAAATCCGTTCCTGCCCTCGTGATGCGCACTCGGACAGGAACGGATTTTTCGAGCGCCCGCAGATGATTATGCCCTCAAAAACGTGTATCATCCCTATATTGTTTAATAATACAAACACACGAGAAATATTATCCAACAATATACAAATAAATCAAATGAAACATCTGACTCGTTGATTAGTCATTATTTAAGAAAAGTGTTTAGAATAATCTATATGGTTAAAAAATACGTATCACGCATCGTCGTTAAGCAATAAACACAGTTCGGCGCCCAATCTCTCTGTTCTCAATGTTGATTATTTTTTTCCATATTATTGTTCATATTGCTGCATAAATGCAAAGATGTTAATGTCATTGAAAGTACGTTTATAAATAAATAATAAATCTGGAATGGAATAATGACTTAAAATAATGCATATGATATATTTGCAAACATTATTCTTTTGTAATTATTGCTATAAACAAAACGTCAATTCCCATTGTAATGTAAACATTATTTATTCTTTATTTTTCCGATAAATCAAGTGAATACTGCTGTGATAGCCTAAATACTATTTATGGTACTTGATGTCTGTCGAGAATATTGAGCCAATTGAAACCCACAAATGGTGAATAGACGATTTGTGTGATTGAAAGTGCTACATCCATCTTATATGCATTCATACAAATGCAAACACATGAGGTGATTCTTATCAAAATATTAAAATGAAACTTTTCTACAGAATTTTGTTGGAAAATGGATATTTAATATGATCCAAATGATTGAAAATGAAGACATTCTCACCAAGACGTGATTTTATGTTGTTTAAGAGGCATGCACAATCTCCCAAACGCAGAGTGGTCGAAAACGCGAGTCAAAAAACGCTCTTTATGTAATCATTCGAAACGTGTGTTCCTGACTATTTTGGGGCAAAACGTCTGTAAGAAACGCTTCATGCAAAACGTTACTATCATTTATAGTAACCAAATTTTATCATAATAATTATTTCAAAGTATTATGATATAAACGTTAAAGAATCTATATTTAAGTTGCAAACCAAACCTTTGAAGCCTATTTCATCACAATGTGCTACTGCATATATGGTTCAGTGAAATATCGAAATATTCAAAGAACTAAAGTAGATGCATGACTGTCCTTTCTTTATTTTGGCGGACAGGAAGATAAGACTTTCCATTAACAAGTTAAGCCCTAGAATTTCCAGTTCCGTTTGTATAACAGTGATCAGCATATGCGACTTTGCATACACGATGCTAATGATGCATTTCATTTGACTTCACGAACAAATGGAGGTTATATCTATAATTGATTGTTGTTCGGATATTTTTCTTCTTCTACTTAATGGACAATCTAATAAGGAAATAAAATGTTGCATTACACCGCACGTAACTTCTCCATGAAACATTTCCATTAATCCATATCATCACTTTAATATAACTTGACGCTGGATCTTTACAAACCCCGATCGGCTTTTGATGTTTAATTTATCCCTCGCGGTGACGTAAAACTTGTAACATTGGTTTTCCGAAAGTTCTCTGAAAGCGAACTGTAAGAAAATAATGTTCATGAGTGCTCACATGTAATAACCGATAAGGAAATACTTTAAATGTTGCCCCTATCCTCGAAGAGTAATGTCAACCTTGGATTTCGATCTATAAAGACCTCGCTTCCTCGGGATGCAATATTAACTGTACCTGTCAACTGCCTATGGTACTTTTACTATCTGCTTGCTATGATTTTGAAAACCACTGCGCGCCGCTCTTGCAACACTTTTTAATCATGTACATATCATAAGCATAATACTTATGGTCTTCGACGAATAATGTGTGATTCGGTGTTCGGGAATGGATAAACGCCATTCGGCATTCATGATATATATATTTTTTTATCTGACAAAGCTTTAACCTGTCATCCGCACAGTGAGTTACCATATGACATGTAATTTATACGAAGCAAGAAGACCGGTTCTTAATTTAACGAAATTATATATGAGATATGATGTTTAAAAAATAACGATTTTTACGATTTTACCGAAACTTTATATTTTAAGATGGTGGAACTTTGGAAGTTTTACTAAAGTGTAATATTGCTCTTTCAATAATATTTCATATGGCTGTTTATCAGTTTGAAAATAATTTTTATCACAAATAACATACTTTCATGTTATTCATATTCCATCATTTGGCGGAATCGGCAACAATTTTTTCTAAAACTGTGTATAATACTTAGACGACACAAACGCATAACAATTAAGAAAACTGTTTGTTCTTGGGAATTATTTAAGTTGCGAAAATGTTATCGTCTTTAGTCGACATTATGAGTTTTGATAAGTAATTTACTAACAAGAATACATTTCAGAGCGTTTACTAAAGAAGCAGCATGTGTTCAATGGTAATGTACAATGTGCAAGCTTCGTAGGCGTTTAGATATGCACAACTTGTTTTCTTGTGCAAATGACCTGCTTAGATGTATCTTAATTTTCTCTAGGTTTAATACATTTTACACTTTTTTTCCTGGTGGGTGTCAGTGGGTAAGGAGGCAGTCACATATTAATTTAGAAGACAATATAAATGAAATATGAGTATACTTTAAAACTAATCCTACGATTTAAATAGGATTGCGTCGAAATTACTTTAGCGCCTATATAGAGGATGTTTTCCAAAGTAAGTGTGATGTTTGGAGACGCAGATTGATTGGAGACTGCTTTTCTTCTTTGTAAATCAATAAATAGACTTGGTAAGCACAAGAATTAATACTTTGTTCATACAATAATAAACTGTTTGTGTTTTTTGCATACACCTTGTTCAGCGGTATTTGATATGGGGATAAAACATTACTCTCAAAATACTTAAAGACAATATATTTCAAACCACGCAACTATAGTTCAAACAAAGACACAATTCAACAATCACTACAATTATCAACACGTTTTAATTTAGGCTCGTCAAACCATGTTTAACCAAAATTATTATGCACTTCACATTTTTATTCTATATAAACCATTACCATATTATCTTGACGCAAATATATTGACCGTTATTATGATAATGCAAATGGAATGTCACGAAAAACTAACACATGCGCCACTGATATTATTGGAGTGTACATGTTTCTCTCGATGCTTCATGTGATGACATGGCTCTTCTGAACTATTTCAAATATGCTGCTTTATGACTAGTAATTATGAAAACAGTTGCCAAAGTGTTACATTTGTAACTTTGTCGCATTATTTTACATGTTACCTACATGTACCTATGTTGGTTTTAACAGTTTATGAAAGTTCAAGTTCTAGTTTCCTTCTGTTGTTATTTCAGAGTTTAAGCATGCACTTCGATATAATGCAAACTCTTAATCAATATATCTATATTTACACGATGACTTTAAATTCTGCAAAGTAAATGTGACGTCTCAATATTTTTCTGCAATGCAGTTAACATACTACCAAAGTTAATGCAAATATATAAACTTGTTTTGTCAATCATTTCAACGCATGTTGGATAGCTGCTCAACATGCACTTGCTCAAGTCCCTTCTCATATCGGGTGTCTTATAGAATCGATGCATTTATTAAAAATTCGAGTATAAGAACTTTATTAACCGTCGTTTATTAACAAGCGCAAGTTACAGAGTGTAAATAATAAAGATATCTGTATTGTATCGCTTTATGCTATGATTTAATAATTGGCTTAAAATCATTCGTTTTGTCTGTAATCATTTTAAGTTAGTTTCTTAAATGCACACTTTATTAATAGTCATTATTGTTGAAGAAGTATAAAGAACTTTAAATGGTTATTATATGTGCCGTCGCGTACAAAACACAGAAACGTTTATTTGATAACAAATATGTTGTCGAGTATATTTGACAATTTAAGTAAAAATAATTCAATTTTATAAAAATAAAGAATTTAAAAAATTATATTTAGATATCTATCAAAGGCTTTAGAGGGCATCACCTATCAATACATTTGCCATTTCTGGTAAGCATATACATGCAATTGTATATGCTATCAAACGTGGCAGCCAGCGTTTCTGTTTTAGCGACTTTATTTAATTTCGTTGGCACACGAGGAAAGCATATATCAATATGCTTTTAACCATACACGGTGGTGGGGGAGGGGGGGGGGGGGGGGGCATTTTTCACTCTTGTGCGGAAGTCATGCGAATTACTCTCCGACTCACACAATTTCGAGGAATTATTTTCTAGTTTGTTATATGTGTTTGCAAAGAAGGTATTTAGCAGATGAGGTTAACATAGTTTCATTTTCATTCTTTGTGAACCGTACGTACCCAATGTTTTGATAAATCCCAACCTAGTAACGGTCAAATGGCATTATTAATATTCGTAAATAATCCAGTATGACTAGGTTTGCACACAGCTGGACTTGAAATTTTAACATTAACAAAAGTTACATGATACGTTCGTATTTTATTAATACAAATACATGAATGCTACAACATGATGTTAATGTGTTTCAATACGACAAATAACATAATTATTCATCCATAAACGTGTTAAATTGATATAAGTGACAAAACGCCTTTCAACTTAATTGAAAACACCTTCTTACACATATACTATCAACTGTGTGATCAATTATTGTGATCATAGATAATAAAATTCCTTTGTTCATATTGACCTGTGAATTGTTCACGTAAAATGCTTGTGTTCCGATGATTTGCATGGTTAGTAGATAGTAATAAATGTCATATATTTATAATCATTCAATCAACAGGAGAGCAAAATTGTTCAACAAAAATGACCAATTAAATTTGTTTCCTGAAAATGTTTTGAAAACTTAAAGGGATCTTTTCACGCTTTGGTAAATTAACAAAATTGAAAAAAGTTGTTTCAGATTCGCAAATTTTCGTTTTAGTTATGATATTTGTGAGGAAACAGTAATACTGAACATTTACCATGGTCTAATATAGCCATTATATGCATCTTTTGACGATTTTAAAACCTAAAAGTTATAAAGCGTTGCAACGCGAAACGATTGAATAATTTGGAGAGTTCTGTTTTTGTCGTTAAATTTTGTGAAACTACGAAAATTGCTTATATAAGGTATAAAATACGTACAGTATGTGTACTCGGCGGAATAGCTCAGTAGGCTAAAGCGTTTTTACTTCAGGACTCTGGCAGGACTCCAGGGGTCACTGGTTCGAAACCTGGTCCGGGCAATGTTCTTTTCCTTTTTTTAATTTTATTCTTGATTTTTTTACTGGAGCTTTTACGATCCAATGTTTACATTTATCGATATAAAGCATTCAATGAATAAGTTAAAAAATGCAAAAATCTGAAAAGGCCCCTTTAATTAACGTGTATTGATTGGATTGTGAGTAAAGCAAAAGGTGCCGCCCATCAAATATATTTTGCGCCAAGCAACAAAAGTATACTGGCATTGATCTCAGTATTAATACATTTGCACATCAATCATGTATTCATTTTATTAGATGACCATTTTAATTTCGCTTCAAATACACACCATATGTGAATACTACATTCAGATAAAATTGTACTTAAATAGAATTTAAAATAGTGATAATTGATACATTTCGTTGTATAACGGCATGTATTTAACCCTCATGCGTAAAATATAAATATTGTTAACGTAAAACATGATATAAAGGAATTCCCATAGCGATGTTTACATAATATATTTCTGCTATTCCTATACATCCTATAAATATCAAGGACTTGACTTGCAGTACTTTCTTGTTATCAAATATAAATGTAGAAGATGTGTCTATTACTTTAATTGTTGGTGCTTTCAAGAGTTTTTTTTCTGCTGTTCAAACACATTCAGCCGATACGTTACCTAAACTAAAAAGCATGTTATTTATATCCGCTCACGAAAGTGATGTTTGTCGAAGATGTTAACCCAATGAAAACTAATATGTGCCGAAGTTTCATGTGATTGGCAATGGTAAATCAATGTTGTCTGCATCCTGATACACGTTTAAAAAGCTGAGGCGATTCTAATCAATACATTAACATACAACATTTTAATATAAAGTTGACAGTAAATATAATACCACGGATTAAAAAGGCAGACATCCTCACAAAAACGTACTTCTAGGTTTTTCCACAGGCTTTCCATGTACTCTGGTACACAAATACGTCAATAACACGTTACAAAAACTATCCTTATTTACTAATTTAAAAATTATTTGTCAGAATTTTTTGGGATAAATGTTACCTAGAATCTATACATTCAAAAGTTTACAATTACTCCTTCACTTATGCATTCACGTTACAAATCGTACAGAATGTGGGTTTGTTTAAAATGTTTTTAGTATTTTAAAAATATCTTCGATATGCACATTGATATGTCAAGGCAGTTACAGACGAACTATTTGATTGTTATTACACCTCAATTGTTTTACTGCTACATAACATTATGCCATTTAGTCCCTAAAACTGAGATTAAGGCCTGACTTTCCTATTCTTATCTTGGCAGACTGGAATATAATACTTTCCATCAACAACTTAAGCCTTAGAATTTGCTATTCCGCGTGTGTTTTAGACATCTTGGAATGCGCCTGTGCATTTTAAGTCCCAACTGCATTTCTGATAGTTTTCCTGCAAAATCTATGCTAGAAAATATTCGCCGAACAAAAGACTGTTTAAGAAACACGTTTTTCAGTAAAAATATTATACTAGCATGGAATTTAATGGTTAACTGTCAGTTATACCCGTGCTTTCACGCGCTATGTACTGAATGGTAGTTTCTATCTCAATGAGAAGTAAAATCCATTTTAACTCTTGCAATGGTTTTTATGTTCACTGTATTTAAATTACCGGGTAGGGTACGTTAGGGAAAATACGGGCGATTTCTGTAACCCGTTCCTCGATAGGTTGTGATGAGTCGGCTACCAATACGCCGGGTGCCAGTTATTAAATAATGCATTTGCGAAACGTTTTCTTTCGATATTATCGGAATTTTTTGAGTTGTGTCCCTTGATAATGGCTGCACGTGTTTTTGTGCTCTGTTAAATTTTAGCAAATTTAGCGAAAATGGGGATAGATATCGGACTGTACCGGATAAGAATAGGACTGTTCTCAATGCCGTTTAAAACTGGATTTAAACTGCGTGTTTTGTGTGTTAAAAGGCAGTGCGTTAGTGTAGTTTTGCGGCTTGCAATTGCCCTCTCGTTATTAACACTACTGGGTGGAGATGTGGAAAAAAATCCAGGACCGGTCACAAAGAATACCAGACAGCAAACGCTATCGTTTTCTCAGGTACCAGCGTCGGAAACACCGCCGCCGCCGCCGCAGTCATCTCAACGAACCTCAAGAACTAGATCAAACAAAACGGACAATGATTCTGAGGTAATGAATTTTTTACGTGAAATGAAATTGGAATTGAAAAATGATCTCTCATCTATAAACAGTAAAATAAACGATATTAGTAACACTGTGAACATATTGAAAAACGAAAATGAGCAGTTACGACAGGAGAATATGAGTATGAAACAGGAGCTTTCAAATGTGTCATCCAAATTAGATCGTCTCGAGGGTCATTCACGCAGAAACAATTTACGTTTTCTCGGTGTTAATGGGCGTGTGAGTGAGAGCTGGGAAGAAACTGAACAGAAGGTGCGACACTTTATTTCAAACACACTTGGGCTGACAGATATGCATGATGTTGAGATTGAAAGGGCGCATAGGGTTGGAAGTCAGCGATTAGACAACTGCCCAATAATTGCGAAATTTTCCAGATATAAGGATCGAGAGACGATTCTTAAAACGGCGCGTCAAACTCTAACTGCACAATCACAATTCTCAGTACGAGAGGACTTTACTGAAAGAGTCCAATTACACAGAAGGCAATTGTCGCATAAACTAGTCACGGCCAGAAACGAGGGAAAATTTGCATCGCTACGCTTCGATAAACTTGTAATTGACGGAGACGTGTACAAGTTTAATGAAGTAACACAATCGGTCGAGCGTATAGGCAATTCACGGGTACATAGCGCGGATCGACACCAGCAAATCCCGCCACCGAATAACTCTCGCCGAATTCGTGGAGGGAGACAATATGGACAGTCACGCAACGCTGATCGCCAGCAATGTGGTCAGCATGAATCAGGACGTGTCGACAGAAATATATCACGTGACCATGGAGCTGAGGGGAATAACCGGCAAAGTGGTCAACATGAATCGGGACGTGTTGACAGCAATATATCACGTGACCATGGAGCAGATGGGGATAGCCAATCGGAGACGGACTTTCTTTTGGAGGGCGATGCAACTGGTGTTGACTAGGAAGTGGGTCAAGGCCCAAAAATAAACATAAATATTTGCACGTGGAATGTGTGCGGGTTAAAGAAGTTTGTAAATAGCTGTTCTGTTTTAAATGTCTTAACAAATTTCGATATTCTAGGTTTACTAGAGACGTGGGGAGATATTAGCGGACAGTTTAATGATTTATTAGAAGGATATTGTTGCTTTGATAATGTCAGAGTTAGGCAAAATAATGCTTTACGTAATAGTGGAGGTATTTCAGTTTTTGTAAAAAGTCACTTAACAAAAGATGGCTTAGTTACACGAATTTGTTCGGATTTTATTGATTGTGTTGTACTTTATTTGAAAGTGAGCTGTTTCAATTGTCCATCTGATATTATTTTGTACATTGCATATGTCTCGCCAGAAGGGTCACCGATATACGAACACAGAGATGATACAAACGGAATTACTTATATCGACGAAAAGCTCTTATTGTTAAAAAATATATATCCCGATTGTATGTTATATCTTGCAGGTGATCTAAATGCTAGGACTAAAACTATGCTGGACTACATTCCTGCAGATAACATTGACTTTATTTTTAATTCAGAGGTAGACTACACTACAGATGATTTTGAGATGCCGAGAAATAATAAGGATAATATTTATAATTCATTCGGGCATACTTTATTAGAACTCTGCTGTGCTCATGGAATTCATATACTCAATGGGCGTGTTACTGGTGACCCTGATGGTGAGTTTACATGCATTACACAAAATGGAGCTAGTTTAGTTGATTATCACATTATTTCAACTGATTTATTTCAATTTGTTACGAAGTTTAATATTTTATCCTTTGATGAATCTGACCATTTCCCTATATGCGCTACTATGATTTTTCATAGAAAAAATAGCAACAGGAATGTTGATTTACCTTCTTCCCGTAGCATTCAAAGTAACATCACTGATGATAATATTAATCTTGATAAATTTAAATGGAATGATACGCTTAGGGATAGATTTATTGAGACTTTTGTTAATATGTATAACTTATGCAAAGACAACATTTTTCATCAAATTACTGTAGATATGAACCAGGCTCTTCAAACAATAGTATCACTTTATAAAACTGCTGCAGAAAACATGAAAGTCCATAATAGAACCAAACAACGTAACGTTTATGAACGGCAAGATACACCATGGTGGGATAATGAATGTGATAATTTGAAATATTGTAAGTATAAAGCTTTGAGAAAATTCCGGGTCACAAGCTCAAGGGGGGATTTGCAAATTTACATAAACGAAAAAAGAAATTTTAAAGAAATGTGTAAAAACAAGAAGGATATTTTCCAACACAATATGAGAAATAGGCTATGCCAAGCACGTAGTAATCCAAATTTATTTTGGCAAACAATTAAAAGTGCAAATTATAAAAAAGCTTCACATTGTAGTTATCAGCAACAAATCAAACAAAGTGATTGGTTAAATTATTTTAATCACTTATTATATCGAGAAAATATGCTCTTGATTGGAACTTCTGAAGAAGCTGCATTACCTGAATATGATTTAGTTTTAAATAGTCCTATCACACAAGAAGAAATAATGAGAAGTATTAATAAATTAAAAATGGGAAGGGCGCAGGGGCTCGATGGTATAGGGGCAGAGTTTTATAAAAACACGGCTAATGTTATATGTCCAGTATTTTGCTCTCTTTTTAATCATATTCTTAATACAGGTGTTTTTCCTGACATGTGGAGCGAAAGCATTATTGTTCCCTTACACAAATGCGGTTCTAAACTGGAACCGACAAATTATAGAGGTATTTCTTTAATAAATGTAATGTATAAAATATTTGGAAATATTGTTAATTCACGATTGTGTACTTGGGCCGAAGAATTTGGCAAACTAGATGAGTCGCAATCAGGTTTTCGGAAAGGTTATTCTACAATTGATAACATATTCGTATTACAAAGCATGGTACAAAAATATATAACTAAGCCAGGAGGAAGGTTTTATGTATTATACGTTGATTTTCAAAGGGCTTATGATGGTATATTGCACCATAAACTATTTGACATAATGCAGAAAATAGGTTTAAAAGGAAAACTTTATAATGTCCTTGTCTCTATGTACTCTAATTTACGGAGTCGCGTGCGAGTCATAAATAACAATGTTACCACTGATTTTAGGTGTAACATTGGCACAAGACAAGGGGACGTAACTAGCACGATCATTTTTAATTTATTCATAAATGAGTTATCCCTTTACCTGCGTGACCAGGGTCATCAAGGAATTTTTATTACGGATGACATACCAAATATACAATGTATATTATTTGCCGATGATGTTGCGAGTTGCTCTGAAACGGCTATTGAACTACAGCGTCAATTAAATAGTATTTCTGATTTTTGTCGAATGAGTGGCATGACTGTTAATGAAAAGAAAACCGAAATAATTGTATTTAGAAATGGTGGCCCATTGCGGTCATATGAAAATTGGTTCTATAATGGAAAGCATGTAAATGTCACGTCAGTGTACAAGTACATGGGTCTACTGTTTACTCCTAAATTAAGTTGGTCCAAGGCTAAAGCTAAGTTGGCAATGCAAGCAAAAAAATCTATTAATGCCATAAAAAGTTACCAAGGCTATTTTGGAAAATTTGACATTCAAGAGTATTTTAAACTTTTTGATTCAATAGTTAAGCCGATCCTTTTATACGGGGCTGAAATTTGGGGTCATACCCTTTCTGAAAATATAGAACAAGTCCAGGCTCAATTTTGCAAAGATTTTATTGGTTTGAATAGGTCAACAAACAATTGCATGGCCCTAGGGGAGGTTGGTAGATTAGAATTATGTGTAGAATATCATTTCAAGTGTGTTAAATACTGGTGTAAACTTATTCATATGCCATTGCATAGATATCCAAAAAATTGTTATAATATGTTAAAACGCCAGGATGAAATCGGAAGGACAAATTGGGCTACTTCTGTAAAAAATCTATTATTTTATTATGGATTTGGTTATGTCTGGGTGTATCAAGATGTTGGCAATGTTGATGTATTTTTACAACTGTTTAAAGATCGCCTTATTTGTTGTAACACGCAAAAATGGTCAGGGAGTTTATTCGACTCGTCTAGATGTGAAACATATAGAATGTATAAATCATTGCTTGAACCAGAAAAATATCTTTCGCTTAAAATACCATTCTTTTATAGAAAAGCATTTGCAAAGTTCAGATGTTCCAACCACAAGTTTCTTATTGAAACTGGACGACATCTTGGTATAGAGCATGGTCTTCGATATTGTATACATTGTCTAAATGTAGAAAACACACGTGTCATTGAAAACGAATTTCATGTATTTTTTTATTGTTCTAAATTTCACGAAGAACGTAACATTCATCTTTTTTCTTGGTATACAGGAAACAGAGAAGAAATAGATTTTATTAATCTGATGAAAACAAAAAATGATCTGACATTGAAGAAAATTGTATTATTTATATATATGTTAATGCGAAAAGTTTAAACATAAAACTATTCACAACTCATGCATGTTAAATATGACATGTCTGTATATTGTATTTTGGGCCGGTGGCCTTTATTTACAAAATAAATTGTCTTGTCTTGTCTTGTCTTGTCTTGTCTATCGTAACCATTGATATGTATTCGCGTCGAAAACGAGAAACCACACGGTATTTAACATCAGTAAAAATCGGTATAATTTGCACGGTACAGGATAAATACGGACACAACAGGGTGAAATACGGACATCAAATTTTTGATAGGGGAAATACGGACAAATAATTGTCTTTGAAACGTGCTTATTAAACATTTCTATCGACTTCATTTTAAAGAGAAATCGTTGTAACGAGTTTTGTTTTTACAGTCTATTTACGCTTGCCCATTTATTTTTGTAGGCTAGGTCCTATGTGACTCGTTTTTTCCGCTCAAGATTTCAGTTTCTTTGGTTTAGACTTAGCACTGTTGCAAAGTTTCTTTTCCAACTTCAAACGCTTCTGTAACACCACGTCTGCACCGGTCAAGAGCTTGTGATTTGTGCAAATTTCACGTTTAGACTGGCCGACTGGTCTTCCGGTGGTTATGGGTGGTAGAAACAGGGCACCAATGATGATGAGCACTGTTAGGTCGTCTGTGTCGCTGATATTCACCTCCTCCTCCTCCTCCTCCTCCTCTGAAAGTCCGCTGCATGACAGCATCTCTAGAAGTTGTTGTGGATCTGCGATATCGAGTGGAGGAGATGCGCTATCAAAGCTCATGTCAGCCACAAACTTAAAGCTTGCGTTGGTGGTCAATCCTGACGCTTCAGCATCATTAAAAGAAGAGACAGAAATTGACGCAAGAACTGCTTGGTCAGTGGATGTAGAAAGTGATGATTTTTTAACCTCGTAGCGACGCATTCGCAGTACAAGTATTCGGATCGACAGGCAACTCTGTAAGTCTATTTGGGTTGAATGCTTTCATTGGTATTTTTTAGTGATTCAAACTTTTATTATATTGAAGTACAGTTGGACCATAATTTTGACATAATATAGATACAAATTACAAAGAATGCCAATATATAATGACATGGTGTATGCTTCATGTGAAGATTAGCACACTAAAACAATCAAATACAATAATTAATTTACTGATAAATCATCAAAATATTAAGCAACTAAGTGATTTATTTAATTTATGCATAATTAACTGAATTTCTTCTCTTCTTACAAGGCACTTCTTTATGTTAGAGAACGATATTTTCACGAAATACACTTCCCCTATATTGCCTTATCTATATATAGAAACCCTTCAAACAGACCCTTTTAATGAAGGTATCTTGAGGTCTGCTGCAACTGGCATGACTTTATTGATATTTTGTAGACCCATTCTTTGTCTACATGTCTAGATAGACATAATTCCATGTTTTGTCTTTAGAGGAAATGCATCCGATGGCTACAGATACTTCCCCATTTCACTGTCATAGGTCCGATATCTCATTTGAGATTTTAATGCTATAAAGGTGGTGGTATATCTAATCGCACAGTCGCTTTTTTGCATGATTAATTAAATAAACAAACTGTCCAATAATTTGCTTTGGATGTCAATCATTCGGTACTACTCATCTGTCCACTAAATGTGACATTATACAAAGTAAAATATTAACTGAATAAAAATAAAATATCTTCATTTAATAAAATAATGGTTAATCATGGGTATTTTGAGACCCATTATATAAAAGCTAAAGTTTAGTTTATCAATATTTATAATAAGTGATCTTCAGTTTTACTGTGATGATTTATGCAAACCAAAAACAGAATTTGATCTGATCGTTTGTTCATAGAGTTTATTTCAACATACATTAGGCCCTTTAAGCCCTTGAGTACACACATATTACAACAAGGTATACATACATATGGTCATTGACGTACATAGAAAGTCTTACACTGTATAGTTTTTTGTTTCTTAATATTAAATTGACAAATAAATGGTTTGTATCTTAATATAAAATAGATAAATAAATGTTAGTACATGGAGAGAAACTATTGATAACATAAGTCAGCTCTCAGTTCATATAAAGTCATAAGTTCATTTAAATTAAATTTCTTACTCTATACCCACAGTATAAAGATAATATATGCTATTTGTCTCAAGTGATGGAAACCATTTTTGAAATAAAATAGTTTTGGTTTTTATTTTTTTCCACGAGGAACTTTGCACTTGTCTTAATCCAATCAATATCGCATAAACGTTTAAGTTGTTTTGTGAAGCTGCAAACAAAACTTCACATACTTTTCACATTTGTTTGACTTAAGTTGACTTTGGTTGCCTTCAATTCAATAAAAAAAAATTTTTTCAGGGAGGTCACGGGTTTGATCCCCAGCGTGGGAGCGTTCTTTAGATTACCCCCAAAGACAACAAGTACTGGTTCTAGGCCCAGGAAACGGACTCGAGAGCGTTTATAAAGGTCCTATGCTTTCGATGCAATCGAGCTAAAATAAATAGGTTTAAACTTATAAAAAATGACTGAAATATTGTGAACATGGTCAGTTTTACATAAAAATAGATTGCGGTTCTGTTCATCACTGGGACCAGAAATTATTATAAATGTGAAGCAGATACAGGCTGTAAAATAAAATGTATCTTTGAAATTTTCTAATGAATTTATCATTGTTTCTGAAAGAATTAAGCTCATCTAATGAATGTATCATTCTTAACAATGATTTAAGCTCACTTGCACATAAAAGAAAAAAGAAAGAAAGTCAAAACAGCAAAATAATGAATCATAGCTTCAAATATGAAGTGCACAAACGTCATTTGTATAAATAACTATGTTATTATTCACATGTTTACAATGCAGGATAGACTATTAACTTGTTCTTTATTTATAAATACATTCTAAATAATGATCTGAAATAAAGGTAAGCCAATAACAAACAATTATTCTCACCTGATTACAAGGATTCAATACATCACTTAAAAGACTATTTATGTAAATGGTAATATAATCTCTGAAAAATACATTTTGTAACTTATCGTTTAGCATATACGTGAACACATATTTATTTAATGTCTTTATTTTTTAAACAAGTTGTGTACTTTCTTCGTAAGATATTACAGACACACATACATACAAGCATACACGCATATATTATAAAAAGTATGATACGAACATGTATAAGAGAGGTACATAAAATATTCTATCCGTAAGATACAGCATACAAACATTAAAGCATGTTATTTACAGAATATTAAAGTACAGCTATTTGAGTACAGCATACATGAAGTTATGTAACATACATTCATTTTACAATTTATACGGTTTAATATTTTAGCACTTTACCAACAAATTTGCTTATACTTACTATACGACTTTTGTTGTAGGTATGTATATGTTTTGTCTGTAATAAATTACACATTCGAAAGGTAAATTAAGTGCTGAATTGCATAAAGTAAAATTCATTAAAATACAGACTTCACGAAATATTTGGCGGTTTAACAATATGTATACTATCTAATATTGTGTTATGTATTGTACGAATTGTCATTATGGGAGATGTCTACAAATATTATTATAAGGTACCAGTCTTTTATTCAACATATGTTTTAAGTGTGGTTATTCCCACGCTTTTACACACAGATATACAGTACACTGTATTTGCTAACGTCCACATGCATTAAAATAAAATAAATCATATACTAACGTCTTTTACGTTTTTTGAAATAATCAATGTTCCATAAACTTTTTTGAATTTAATATGTTTGTTATAATTATCATTTGCAAAATAGTTGTTCCGTTAATGGTCTATTTTCGTTATTAAGAAAGACATTTCACTGTGTTTTTTCATCAGAACGAGCATGCGTCAAATTACTTAAGAACTTAAGTATTTACGTGATGGTAAATATTCATTTCATAATTTAACGTAAGAAGTGACCTACCTGACTCACTTCACTTTAGGATTTATTTACTTTTTAACGCGTTGAGCCCAATGTTGGTACACACATTCACATCTATATCAATCTATATTGAATCAATAATAATATCGTCCCGTTCAAATACTCAATTTTCAACTCATGTTTAAAGAAAAGATCAGCTATTTATATTTTTCAACCCCGAAACAAAACCGATACTGTCTATCTAAGCCAAACATCTTTGACCAGTGCAACGGTAATGCCAATGGCCTGTCACAAAATTATCGGTAAATTCTACACACTCTACAAAGCAGGCACCACGAAGGCTAGTGACCTGTCTTTGTTTCCTTTGATGCTCCTTGCAACTATGGCTTTTCTGAGTTGTGAAAGAATTTCAAATATTCTGCTGTACGGCTACTGGCTGGTTTTGTTAGTTTACCTAGGTATGTTTTTCATATGTAAATGTTGTGGTTCTGTTGTCGACTTCATTTATAATAATAATGGAATAACTAGTGTCATGTTTTAATTCTATTATGCCTTACATTTGCATTAATTATGTTATATAATTATTATCAAAATAGTATATGGAGTAATCTTAAATAATAAAGATAAATAACCGTCTTTGAATTTGTAAATCGACCATTCTTTTTAATTATAACGTTGGTAACAACAACAAACATTACAGCTTTTAACATTTTATTTAATAGATTATTCTATTCTTTTATATTTTTGTAAAATTTGGGCTAACTAAGCTTTGTTTTATCTCAATATGAAATAAATCTAGGTCTTCAACTTTGCACACAAAGTGGCGTAGTGGATATGTTGTCCGCCTAGTGACCGGGAGGTCACGGATTCAATCCCCACTGGGAGCGCTCCTTCAATCTACCCCAAAGACACAAAGTACTCGTTCTTGTCCCATGAAACGGACTTGTGAGCGTTTAAATAAGCCTAAGACTTTCAATGTAATCAAGCTAAAATAAACTGACTCTGCAAACCAAACTAAAGTGACGTTTACGTTCCGTAAACACATCAAAGAACAATCTGCAAATGACTGCTTTACAAGTCTAAACAAAAAAGGTGTTATGCCGATGTGTATAGACAAAGCCCCTCAGTATATGTTGTGCTTAATCAAATATATTATTACTGATGAAGTGTTTCAACATAAATATGTAAATGTTACTAACCGACAGGTCAACAGTTCTCAATCCATTCGATTCCAGTATGTTACTAACGGACAGGTCAACAGTTCTCAATCCATTCGATTCCAGAATGTTACTAACCGACAGGTCAACAGTTCTCAATCCATTCGATTCCAGTATGTTACTAACGGACAGGTCAACAGTTCTCAATCCATTCGATTCCAGTATGTTACTAACGGATAGGTCAACAGTTCTCAATCCATTCGATTCCAGTATGTTACTAACCGACAGGTCAACAGTTCTCAATCCATTCGATTCCAGTAAATGTTACTAACCGACAGGTCAACAGTTCTCAATCCATTCGATTCCAGTTTGTTACTAACCGACAGGTCAACAGTTCTCAATCCATTCGATTCCAGTAAATGTTTCTAACCGACAGGTCAACAGTTCTCAATTCATTCGATTCCAGTTTGTTACTAACCGACAGGTCAACAGTTCTCAATCCATTCGATTCCAGTATGTTATTAACGGACAGGTCAACAGTTCTCATTCCATTCGATTCCAGTTTGCTACTAACCGACAGGTCAACAGTTCTCAATCCATTCGATTCCAGTTTGTTACTAACCGACAGGTCAACAGTTCTCAATCCATTCGATTCCAGTTTGTTACTAACCGACAGGTCAACAGTTCTCAATCCATTCGATTCCAGTAAATGTTACTAACCGACAGGTCAACAGTTCTCAATCCATTCGATTCCAGTAAATGTTACTAACCGACAGGTCAACAGTTCTCAATCCATTCGATTCCAGTAAATGTTACTAACCGACAGGTCAACAGTTCTCAATCCATTCGATTCCAGTTTGTCAAATCCATCTCCTTTGTGTAAATAGGCTATATTCCAGGATTGACTGATAATACAATAATTTGGGGTTCAACAATTTATAAAAACATTCCAAACGATTATCTAATTGACTAAATTGTAAAATGTATGAATTATTGTTTTTCATTGACTGATTAATGTCGTTTTTTCTACAACCTGCTTCGTTAGTTATATGTTACACACCAGTATAATGTTAAGGCGTATACAAAGCGCATGTGCATTTTCATTACACACATTAGAAAACATTTGCATTACTGTTATACGTCATTGATATGGCTTATACATCTTCTTTGCATATAGCTGATTTTCCGATTTTCAAAGAATAATTGGCAACTCTTGCATCCGTTTACGCAATATATGGAGGAAGTCTTAATTAATTGTTATAGCTTTGTCTTAATGCGTGAAGGCTGGATATTTCGGCAGTCCTTACGTCAATCCAATTGAAACAATTAAAACTATTAATAACGCCGAACACATACTCACACTATTATTTTGGAAATCATTTTTTAATTTACAAACAAATATACAATAATCAGATTTCGATTCGTATGAGAAACACACATAATTTACAAAGGACTTAAAGAGAAATTTTCCAAACAATATATTTTGAACAATTATTCGAACTCAAATAACAAAAACAACTCTATTAACAAGAACAAATCTGTCTAAAACCCCAAAATATTTAATAAGTTATATTATTCAAATTATACCCATTTTATGTAGTTATGCGCAAATATATTTAACTGGTCTCACACAAGTGCTTTGTCATCACATTATTGGAAATTGCTTAATATGCTTTATTGATGCATGCGCCATGAATAATTGTGACGTACACATTTTTCAGTCCAGGCATTATTTGCTGATTTTCTTATCTTTGAATGGATTTACATTTTATTTTCTATAGTAGAGGATCTAACAGACTTGCTTTGTTAGTGTGAAGAAATAATTTTGTAGTATGTTTATACGTTAGAGTTTTGTGGTGGGTCCATAGTTTAGAAATATAAAAATATGGTTATATAAATACGCCTAATAGTGACATCATTTTACGTTCCATTATTGATATATATTTTCCAAAGATATATCTTATGATATTAATAACAAGTATTCAAGTTGTATTTTCGTACAATTTATTAATAAAGGTGACAGCTACCATATTACTTTATTGCAATTAATATCGTTTTCCATTCCTGTTACTGGTTTTCTTTTGCCATTGTTTCATATTTAAGGCATGCATATTTTTACGTAAACTTTTGATATGATCATCGAATGATGGCCTATAATAATGAAAACAATAGTTAAGTAAAAAGGAAATACGTTTTCTTTGTAGCATTTTATCCAATGCAAATACAATCAATTCCCCTTTCCTAAATTAAATGCAAATGCCCTTGATTTTAAAGTTAGTTTAGGCATACGAATTTTGATATGCTTATATTTTAAGTCGCATGTTAAAATTCACAGGCTTAACGTATGAATCCATATACTTAATTTTTTTTTGTAAAACGATTAGATTTCATACTTCTCAGGTTATCAACGGCTTTCTTGTCAAAAATCTGTAATGAATGTCAATCTATTGTTAGCAAGAAAAATTATCAAATTAAATAACTTATCTAAAGAAGAAATCCTATAGGACGTGATTAATTTATTTTGATGATATAAAATAATATATGCATAAAACAATATTCGTAATTTATTTGTCAGTCTTGATGTCAGTCTTACTAAAAAGCACATGTGGTAAATTGATACGTTGATGAAGTTCATTCTTCTTTAATAACTCGCGATCATATGCAAGGGGATTAATGTGAGCACGAATTTTCCTTTTTTGAAGAAAATACGCAGTGGACTATAATAAATTATTGTTTGTCCAAGGTAGTTATTAATATCTAAACAAAGCTTCAACAATAATATTAAATCATATATCTAGCAATATATTATACTTGCATCCATGTTTGCCTTCATTTGTTAGAGACTGAACATCAAAGTAAATTATGTCAATAAATGTTAACCTTTTTTGTTTAAGCGACTGCACATTATTACTTTGCCACAATTGGAGTGCAGTTGGCAATCAATTGTGGAAAAACGCTACGAATATAAATGACTCTTCTGTGTGCAAACATGTGTATTGTTGTCTGAATCAAAACTACGAAGGATTTTTGTTTATGGCCGTGATGCTGAAAATAGGATAGATGTCAACACAAAGAAGTTACATGCTAATAATTTATTCATCAAATCTACGACGTTTGTAACAAAAATCAAAATACTACGTATGGATGTTTAAATTTTTAAAAACTTTTTTTCAGACTTATGTGAACACGAGTTCTCATTGTAAGTTCGATAGCAAACATTACATATTCCAGTTGTTATTGTTAATGCACGAACCATAACGGATGTATATAGAGTTGCCATATTCAATTTGAATGACACTTGTACATGGTTACTTTTAAGTGTCTCCGCATACGAATTGGATGTTCCACTGACATGCATAGTAACGTTGACTTTTTTATTAAGTGCAATTTAAATAATTATATGTAATTCACTTATAGTTTATAAATACAAACATACGAACAACATTATTTAACAATATACGAGTAAATCCAATGAAACATCTGACTCGTAGATGCGTGATCACTTAAGAAAAGTGTTTAGAATAATCTAAATGGTTAACGAATACGTGTCGCGCGTCTTTTTTAAGCAATACACGCATTTTCTCGATGTTCTCAATTTTGATGAATTTCCATATTATTGTTCATATTGTTGCATAAATGCAAATATGTTAATGTCATTGAAAGCACGCTTTATAAATAAATAATTAATCTGAAATAGAAGAATTACTTACAATACTTTTTAAAAATACTGCTTATGATCTATTTGCTACTTTGTTGTGACAATAGTGTTTCTTATATTCACTTAAATGAGTGCAAACATTTTTCTTTTGTAATTAATCCTATGAACGAAACGTCTATTTCTATTGTAATGTAAACATTATATATACTTCGTTTGTCCGATAAATCAAGTGAATACTGCTGTGATAACCTAAATAGTAAATACTATTTATGGCACTTGTCTGTCGAGGATATGGACGCAATTGAAACACATACATGGTGAATAGACGATTTGTGTGATTGAAAGTGCTACATCCATCTTATATGCATTCATACAAATGCAAACACATGAGGTGATTCTTATCAAAATGTTTGAATGAAACGTTTCTACAGAATGTTGTTGGAAAATGGACATTTAATATGATCCCAATGATTTAAAATGAAGACATTCTCACCAAGACGTGATTTTATGTTGTTTAAAAGGCATGCGCAGTCTCTACAAAGCATAGTGGTCGAAAACGCGAGTCCAAAAACGCTCTTAATGTAAGCATTCGAAACGTTTGTTTCTGACTATTTTTGGTCAAAACGTCGGTAAGAAACGATTCATACAAAACGTTATTATCATTGATGTAAGCCAAAGTGTATTTAGTAAATGCACGAGTAAGATAAACTATTTGCATTTTTTCTCAATAATTATGTCAAAATATTGCGATCACATTAAAGAATCTAAATTTAATTGCAAACCAAAACTGTAAAGCTTATTACATCACAATGTTTTCGCTTCTCCATTAATATTTCAGTGAAATATCGAAATATTCAAAGAACTAAAGTAGATGAATAACTGTCCTTTCCTTATCTTGGCGGACAGGATGCTAAGACTTTCCATTAACAAGTTAAGCCCTAGAATTTCCAGTTCTGCTTGTATTACAGTGATCAGCAAATGCGACTTTGCATACACTATGCTACTGATGCATTTCATTGTACTTCACGAACAAATGGAGGTTATATCGATAATTGATTGTTGTTCGGATATTGTTTTTCTTCTACTTAATGGGCAATCCAGTCGAGAAATGAAATGTTGAATTACACCGCACGTAACTACTTCATGATACATTTCCATAGACCCATATCATAACTTTAATATATCTTGACGCTGGATCGTTACAAATCCCGATCGGCCTTTGATGTTTAATTTTTCCCACGCGATGACGTAAAACTTGTAACAGGGGTTTTCCGAAAATTACCTGAACGCGAACTGTAACAAAATACTGTAAATGAGCGCTCAAATGTAATAACCGATAAGGGGATACTTTAAATGTTGCCCCTTTCCTCGATCTATAGAGACCTCGCTTCCTCGGGATGTAATATTTACTGCACCTGCTAACTGCCCGTGATATTTTAATTTTTTCTAGCTATGATTTTGAAAACCACTGCGCGCTGCTCTTGTTATACATTTTAATCATGTACATATCATAAGCATGCTACTTATGCCTTTCGACGAATAACATCTTATTCCGTGTTCGGAAACGAATAAACGCCATTCGGCATTCATGATATATTTTGCTTTTTTGATCTGACAAAGCTTTAACCTGTCATCCGTACATACCATATGACATGTGTCATCCGCACATACCATATGACATGTGTCATCCGTACATACCATATGACATGTGTCATCCGCACATACCATATGACATGTGTCATCCGTACATACCATATGATATGTTATGTAAATGAAGCAAGAACACCGGTTCTTTATTTCACGCAATTATATTTGAGATATGATGTTTAAAAAATAACGATTTTTACGATTTTACCGAAACTTGTTATTTTAAGATGGTGGAACTTTGGGAGTTTTACTAAAGAGAAAAATTGCTCTTTCAATAATATTTCATATATTATATCATCAATTTGAATACACTTTTAAGCAGAAATTACATTCTTTCGTGTTATTCATATTCCATCATTTTGCGGAATCGGCAACAATTTTTCTAAAACTGTTAATATACTCATACGACACAAGCGCATAACAATTCAGAAAACTATTTGTTCTTTGGAATTATTTAAGTTGCGAAAATGTTATCGTCTTAAGTCGACATTATGAGTTTTGATAAGTAATTTACTAACAAGAATACATTTCAGCGCGTTTACTAAAGAAGCAGCATGTGTTCAATGGTAATATGCAAGCTTCGTAGGCGTTTAGATATGCATAACTTGTTTTCTTGTGCAAATGACCTGCTTAGATGTATTCTATTTTCTCTAGGTTATATATATTTTACATTTTCTTCCTTGCGGGTGTCAGTCGGTTAGGAGGCAGTAAAATATCTATTTAAAAGACAATATTAATGAAATATGAGTTTACCTTAAAACTAATTGTACGATTTATGGCGTCAAAATTACTTTAGCGTCTATATGGAGGATGT
Source organism: Dreissena polymorpha (assembly GCF_020536995.1). Classification (NCBI taxonomy): domain Eukaryota; kingdom Metazoa; phylum Mollusca; class Bivalvia; order Myida; family Dreissenidae; genus Dreissena; species Dreissena polymorpha. The sequence goes on from NC_068358.1 coordinate 34,810,849, forward strand.
GTTCCAAAGTGTGATGTTTGGAGACGCATGCGTTATTTGTCTTCATAGTCTAAATCCTATAAATAGACTTGGAAAACTATTTTGCACATACAATAATAAACTTTTTGTGTTGAGAATAAAACTCACAAAATACTTAAAGACAATATATTTCAAACCACGCAATTATATTTCAAACAAAGACACAATTTAACAATCACTACAAGCATCAACAAGTTTTAATTCAGGTTCGTCAAATCATGTTTGAACAACGTAATTATGCACTTTAATTTTTATTCTTTATAAACCAATCCTATATATTTGGATTCAAAATATATATTGAACGTTATTATGATAATACAAATGGCCTGTCACCAAAGTCTAGCACAGGAGCCACTAATGCTATTGGAGTGTACATGTTTCTTTCGATGCTTCATTTGATGACATGGCTCTTCTGAACTATTTCAAATATGCTGCTTTATGGCTAGTAATAATGATAACAGTTGCCCAAGTGTTACATTTGTCACTTTGTCGCATTATTTTACATGTTAACTACAAATGTTGGTTTTAATATTTTATGAAGTTTCAGTTTCTAGTTTTCTTCACTAGTTATTTCAGAGTTTAAGCATGCACCTCGATTAATCGCATACTCGAAATTAATATTTTTATATTTACATGATGACTTGAAATACTGCAAAGAAAAGGTTACGTCTCAATGCACTTCAATGCAGTTAACAGACTCCCTAAATTTATGCAACTATATAGAATTGTTTTGTAAATCATTTCAATGCATGTTTGATAGCTGCTCAACATGCACTTGCTTTTTCACTTCTCATATCGGGTGTCTTAATGAATCGATGCATTTATGAAAACAAATTTTAGAATTTTATTAAATGTTCGTTTATAAATGATCAAAAGTTACAGAGTGTAAAGAAAAAAGTTATCTGTATTGAATCGCTGTATGCTATGATTAAATAAATAATTGGCTTAAAAATCATGCGTTTTGTTTGTAATCATTTAAAGTTAGTTTCTTAAAAGCACACTTTATTAATAGTTATTATTGTGGAAGAAGTATATAGAATTGTAATTGCTTATGATATGTGCCGTCGCGCACAAAACACAAAAACATTTATTTGATAACAAATACCTATCAATATATTAGCCATTTCTGCTCAGCATACAGATGCAATTGTATATGCTATCAAAACATGGCAGCCAGCGTTTCTGTTTAAGCGACTTTATTTAATTGCGTTGGCACACGAGGAGACCATCTATCAATATGCTGTTAACCATACACAGGGACATTTGTTACTCTTTTGTGGCAGACATGCGAATTACTCCCTGACTTACACAATTTCGAGGAGATATTTCCTGGTTTGTATTTGTGTTTGCAAAGAAAGTATTTACCTGATGAGGATCACATAGTGTCATTTACATACTTTGTGAACCGTACGTTCCCAATGTTTGGATAAAGCCCAGCCTAGTCACGTTCAAATTGCATTATTAATATTCCTGAATAATCCAGTATAACTATGTTGCAAACATGCTGGACTTGAAATTTACCATAACACAAATAACACAGGACATTCGTATTTAATTAAAAATACATGAATGCCACAAAATGATGTTAATATGTTTCAATATGAAAGATAACATAATTATTCATTGATAAACGTGTTACATTGATATAAGTTACAAAACGCCTTTCGACATAAATGAAAACACCTTCTTACATATAAACTTTCAACTGTGTGTTTTATTATTGTGATCATAGACATTCGAATTCCTTTGTTCATACTAAACTTTGAATTGTTCACGTGAAATGCATGTGTTCCGATGAGTTGCATGTTAAATGGATACTCAAAAATGTCATGTATTTATAATAATTCAATCAAAACGAGAGCAAAAAATTTCAACAACACATGACCATTTGTTTTCTAAAAATCTTTTGAAAACTTGTATTGATTGTGAGTAAAGCAAACGGTGCCGCCCATTACATATTTTGTCGCCAAGCAATCAAAGTATACTTGAATTGATCTCAGTATTAATACATTTGCACAACAATCATGTATTCAGTTTATTAGATGACCATTTTAATATCACTTAAAGTACACTCAATAAGTGAATAAAACATTCAGATAAAAAGGAACTTAAAAATAAAAAAAGGAATTCAAATATTATTATTTGAGATACACTTCGTTGTATAACGGCATGTATGTAACCCTCATGCGTATATTAAAAATATTATTAACGTAAAACATGCAATAAAGGCATGTCCCGTAGCGATGTTTACTTAATAATTTTATTTCTGTTATATCTATACATCTTATAAATATCAAGGACGAGACTTGTAGTACTTTCTTGTTATCTAATATAAATGTAGAAGATGAAGATGTGTCTATAACTTTAATTGTTTATGCTTTCAATATTTGTTTCCTGCTGTTAAAACACATTCAACCGATATGTTACCTAAAAAGCTTGCAATTAATATCCGCGCATGAAAGTGAAGTTTATAGTAGATTTTAACAAATTTTTACCAATATCTGCTGACGTTCCATGTGATTGGCAGTGGTAAATCAATATTTGGTGTATCCTCATACATGTTAAAACAGATGAGGCAATTCTAATCAATATATTAACATGAAACGTTTGTAGAACATATGAACGAAAAGTTGACAGTAAATATAATACCACGGATTAAAAAGGCAGACATTCTTACAAAGACGTACTATTAGGTTGTTCCACAGGATTGTAGTGCACAGTGGAACACATAGACGTCAATTACACGTTACAAAAAACTATCAAGATTTACTAACTTGAAAGTTGTTTGTCAGAATTTTTTTGGATACATGCTCACTAGAAACTATACATTCAAAAGTTTAAATTACTCATTTACTGATGCATTTTCGTTACAAATCATAAAGACTTTATGTCCGTTTAAAATATGTTTTTAGTATTTTTAAAAATGTAATCGATATGCACATTTATTTGTAAAGGCGGTTACAGACGAAGTATTTGATTGTTATAACACTACAATTGTTTTGGTTCTACATAACATTATGTCATCTAATCACTATAACTGATATTGAGGCCTGACTTTTCTAGTCTTATCTTGGCTGACGGGAAGATAAACCCTTTCCATAAACAAGTTAAGCCTTAGAATTTTCAGTTTCGCATGTATTTTAGAGATCTGCGAATGCGCTTGTGCATTTAAAGTGCCAATAATTCATTTCTGATATTTTCCTGCAAAATTAATAATAGAAAATATTCGCAAATTAAAAGTCTGTTTAAGACACATGTTAATTGGTCACAATACTATACTCGCACGGCATTCAATGGTTATCTTTCGATTATACCCGTGTTTTCACAAGTTATGCATTGATTGGTAGTTCCATCTAATAGAGAAGTTTATTCCATTGTGAACTATTCCAATGGTTTTATGTTCATTATCTTATATTGTAAACTTTTATCCTACTACTACTACTACTACTACTACTACTACTACTACTACTACTACTACTACTACTACTACTACTACTACTACTACTACTACTTCTATATATCGTTACACATCTCATCATGCCATTTTCCATTTTCTTAGCCAAATACATGAGCATAATTGGATTTTCGTAGCCGTTATCATGACCATCTAATAATTAGTCACGGCCGTCATTATGAGGCGTTTTTCAAAACCCACTCGAATTAAATCGTTGATTAAAATGTTATTTGTTCATGCGGGATGCTGTAAATTGCAATAGCCGAAGAAAAATGATTAAAGATTTCAATAACATGTTTTTCATATGTATCATTTGTCTAAATCCTGCGAAATAAGAGTTTGAATGAAAGAGTGGTGAATTTTATTTGATTTTGGACAACATTCTAATGAATTGCTTGGAAAGTAAGCAACTAGAAAGATAGGGATTACGTTCACAAAATCATTCTTACTTAGGCTCTCAAAGAACACACTCAAACCTGCTCAATCTAATACGTTAATATAAAGAGGAGGGAAATACTTAACTCCGCTTTCCACCGACATGTATACAGTATATCAGTCGTCGCAAGATCCACAGTCGTAGCTGGGGCTATTGAACGACGTTTCAATGGATGTGTTTAAGAGTTGATTAAAAAACCGACATCTTCTTAATGGTTAATAATATGAAATTGGGCGTGAAGTTTCAATAACCTCGTGAACGTTGCTCAATAGTTATTTAGAAAGTTTCATCATGCGGCTGATACCATGCCCTCTCTATTTGAAAAGTAAACAGTTGACTGAAATATTTGCGACAAGTTTTACGGCGTATTTTGGATTAAGTTCATTTGCATTTGAAACGTATTATCTATCTTGTTCGCATCATCGAAATACTTTTACAGATATATTGATCTGCTTTTAAAAAGATTGAAACGACCCCCTGTTGTGATTGAAAAATCACAAACGACACAAATGGGATTTCAATGTTAATTTATCAGCTGGGATTTCCATTAATTAACTGTGTGCGTAGCCTTCGAGTTTCCTACATTTATCTCAACGACACTATTTAAGAAACATCCACTATTTGGAATATTTTGAATGTATTATACGTTTTGTTCATTACCATTGCGTTTTAATTTACAGAAACAAAAACAGTATTAACTAGGAGAAAATGTTCGGTCATATATGTCTGTAACAAACGTCCAACAAATTGTTGATAGTTGTTGTCCCTAGAGAATGACGTTTATTGCTTAAAACCAGGTTTGCATTGTATTTATATTGCGTTTCTTAACTAGACTGAGTGATTGTAATAATATACATTTCTACCACTCAACCCAATATAATGATGTTTTTGTTTGTTAATTGGTTGTTATCTTGCCAGACAAAATTCTAGCACACCCAAAAGATACAACTACAACGGAAGTATTTTGTAACTTGGACCAATTATTTATGTTGTAACCAGTTGTAACTGTTAATCTGTGACATTTATGTCAATAGTCAATATGTAATAGGATTCTATAATATCAGACGGGTAATTCTTACTTCCTGCTATTTAATAACGTATCTGCATCTTCACCTCCATACTGTAAACTGTAATCGTCCGAAGCGCGGTTTATTTTGTGTTGTATATCAGCGCGCACGTATATTCTGCATTGGACAGAAACGTTTCTCATACATGTGGACTTGCGTGATTTATGAAGATAATGTTCTGTGAATCTTCTGCGTTTAAAACTCAAATGTTTTCGGTGTTTCGTACTGAACTGTTAAGACCGGCAGGTACGACTGTCTGATACTGTACTTCTGCTGTCGTCAGGAATATTTTGCAACATATTTCATAATTAAAATATAAGGGATTATACATTAAAATTGGTACATTGAATACATATCGTATTAAAATAAAAAATAAAAACGGATTGTTATTTGGATATCCTAGACAAGCAACGCTGCTTTCGTTACCTGATGCCTCAATATTTAATTTGTTACCAAAATGACGTCACTACTAGTGTACTACTGCAGACGACTGTGTAGACTGTACCTTGTTATCTCGGTAGTTCTGCTAGTGGCACCGCCATCGGTGCTGTCCGATAAACCGCTGCCGGACGAGCAGGCGTTGCTGATGAAACTCTTCAACGAGCAACAGTACGACAACAGCGTCAGGCCCGTGTACAATTCATCAAAGAATGTCGAAGTACTCTTTGGATTCACTCTCATTCAAATCATGGACATGGTAAGAACGGTCATATTTTAATTATATATCATGGAAGTAAAGTTCATGTTATATATACCCTGGCCTAGGTCAGTAGGGTCATATTAAATATATCATTGACGTAACATTCAAGGCGTATATATCATGTACATGGAAAATGGTGTCCTATTTTATATATTATGGGAGTAATATTCATGTTGTATATATCAAGGACCTGGTAAGTAATGTCATATCGTTTTTATCGTGGAAGTAATATTGATGTTTAATATGTGATATGTAATATTAGTGCGCACGGGTAAAACGGTGAACTCGTATGGTCATTGTTTATATATATTTGAAGCAAATCACATGTTTTATATATTATGGGCATGATGATTAAGGTTACAGTTAATATATTATTGAAGTTACATCCATGTTTGTATATATATATATATATATATATATATATATATATATATATATATATATATATATATATATATATAATGGACATGGTAAGTGGGCATTGTGAGTAGAGTTATATTTTAGATATCATGGAACCATAAATGTACCATTTATTTGAAACACAAACATTGAAAACTCAGTATTCATAGTATTAACTAAGTAAACTTAAATAAAAATGAATTTGAACGATAATATTATATACGAAAAAGTTCAATATTACGATGAATAGGTTGCAAAAAGTAGCTTGTTATATTTATTATACTTTATGTAAACATTTAGGTAGCTAAATAAAACTGGGTTTTCAATTGAATAATATGACATGTCGAACTGTTCATGTATGAATAGGCTTTTATCTTCTAATATGAACAAACTATAATGTAAAAACGGAAAATATATCAGCGTTTTATTTGTCTTTAAAGATGCTTCAATAAAAGCTGAGAGAGAGGGGCTCCCATTATGCGATTTTGCGAATTAAGCTGATTCATAGTATAACTAAAATGTACTTTTTTTCTTTCAGGATGAGAAAAATCAGCTTGTTGTTCTAAACGCTTGGTTGGAGATGGTATGTTCAACACAATCTAACTATCCTCCCATGTAATAAATATGCGTCGTGTTCTGAGAAAACTGGGTATACTGCATGTGCGTAAGGTGTCGTCCCAGATTAGCCTGTGCAGTCCGCACAGGCTAATCAGGGACGAAACTTTTCGCTTTTATGACATTTTTCGTTTCAATGAAGTCTCTTCTTAGCAAAAATCCAATTAAGGCGGAAAGTGTCGCCCCTGATTAGCCTGTGCGAACTGCACAGGCTAATCTGGGACAACACTTTATGCACAGGCATTATGTCCAGTTTTCTCAGAACGCGACTCATATAATACCGAATAACAGAACATATTTGTGGTTCGTCTGAAGGGAAGATTTGAAAGAAGGTCTTGCATTTAATCAGCGATTAATGTAAAATATTTATGATCGTTATAACTTTCTAATTAATCATATTTCTAAACGTTTGATGAAATCACGAACTATAAAAATGCATACTTCATTAAGTTGATAACTGGCTATTGAATTAGAAAATATGTAATCGCCTTTCAATTAAACATCTATTCATTGTTTGTCGAATGTTCTAGGTTATTGAATGCAGAGCTTGCAATTTATTTGGGATTTACTGTTATGAAGTACTCAACATAACAAATACTTTCTATTGTTGCAATCTTTAGAACTGGATATCCGGTCGATGTTATCGTGCAAACAAGTTATAGATGGCTTTAAAAAACCATTTGCATAATGTAAAATGAAAAGAGACATAACAGGCTCGCTACATGGTATTGTACTTTAGGCGTGTAAAAGTCTTATTAATTGTGTCTTGTTCTGATAAAACTGGGCATAATGCATGTGCGTAAAGTGTCGTCCCAATCCGCATACGCTAATCAGGGACGACACTTTCCGCTTAAACTAGATTTAGGGTAAAACGGGACTTCATTTACACGAAAAATGCCATTAAAGCGGAAAGTGTCGTCCCTGATTAGCCTGTGAGGACTGCACAGGCTAATCAGGGACGACCTTTACGCAAATGCATTTCGCCCAATTTTCTCAGAACGCGACTCAATTGATAGTCACTACTGATTAATCAGCCGTATACACGTTATGAAAAAATAATAGCTTGAGTCATATTTATATAATTGAATCTTCACCTGGACTCTTTTTTTATAAGTGAATATATACACCATAGTGATCATTACTTACATGTGTAATGAATCATGCTGAAAATGTAGAACATAATTATATTAACCTAATATGAATACGGCCTACATGGCCATTATTGTTAACACTAAATATGATTAACAAATACTTTTATCAGTTTGTATTACACAACAACGTTTGTCCGACTTCCAGATTTGGAAGGACGAGCGAATCAACTGGCGTAAAGAGGACTATAATGGCTTGGAGATGATCCGACTTCCGGCAAGGCTGCTCTGGCTACCAGACATCGTCCTCTATAATAAGTATATGTTTTAAAGTCTTATATTGTAACATAGGTACGCGCCACGCTCTCTTGAAATGGTACTTAATGCATGTGAGTAAATTGTCGTTTCAGATTAGCCTGTGCAGTCCACACTTTTCGAATTGGCTGTTATCGCCAAGATGAGACTTCATTTCAACGAAAAATAACATACGGACTACACACGCTTATCCGGTCATACACTTTACGCACATGTTTTTAACCCGATTTTCTCTGAACGATTCTCATATTTATATGTATTAAGTACGCCCTTAACTCAAACTGCTGCTTGAAAACAAGAAAACATGTAGTAGCTGGTTAATAATTATTTTGATATAATATACCCAGTCCCACACGCATTAGCGTAAACCGATAAATTATATGAGCAGATACTGATATGAATTCTGTTATTCATAAGTACATTTTATGTGCATATTAAAAAATAATCAAAATATTTATATCTTTTGTCTTTCGAACTTTGATATAGTGAGATACTTCAAGAGATATTTCCTAACCTCAGATAGGATTCCTTTAAGATTGATGCGGCGCGGGCGACGTTCCACTTTATGTAAAGCAAATCAACGTTCCGTCGACGGCGAAAATAAACGAGCTGTATTTGAATCTATTAATTTTATTCAACTCGATTATTCAAGGATTTCATTAAGCCGTTGTGAAAAAAAAAGATTTTTTTAACACATGAATTGAGGTATGGATTTTTGTTTCGTTTTACATTTGCGAAAAAGACTCGTAGATAAATATAGATCGATCCGCAATAGTCTGTTATAAAGCGTATAAATGTTTGTGTAAACAGAATTTGTTTTTCTAGTTAATATTACATTTTTATTGACGATTTAACTGTTGGCGGTAAATTTTGTACAAATACTTGTGTTTACCTAATGTAATCCGGTTTTCAGCGCTGACGATTACACATCAGGCTTCATGCCAATCAACGCGATGGTCCTCCACGACGGCACAATCTCCTGGTCACCACCGGTCAGGTTGAAGAGCTCCTGTAAAGTGGACATCACATACTTCCCCTTTGACCATCAGGTATGATACAGAGAGAGACAATGACTCTACGCCATCTTGATTCATATATTATATAGACATGAAAGATCTCTTGAATAACGGGTTATTAACTACGGAACCCTTTTTCAATACGTGCACGTATGAATTAACTCGTTATTTATTAAGTAAGCCATTCATCAATCGATCAAATATCAACTAACAATATGAGTTTTTTTTGTAGATTTAAAGGCTTCTATTATCATTTATAATAAATTGTCCATTTAAATGTATTTGTTAGTCTTTCCTATTAAAACATTAATTGTAGAACTTGCTAAAAGGAATGCTTTTGCAGATGTGCTTTATCAAACCTCACACTTCAGTCAGAACATATAATTGCCACTGCCATGCATGTGGTCCTCCAAAGTACTTTTGTACCAAGAGCAATAAGTGTGATGTAGTTCTATACCTTAACTTGATAAGTCTGATAAAACACAACTAAGTCAACTCACAATGCTAATTTTATTGAATATAAAGTTCTATTAATTGACAATCTCAAGTTATAATAATCAATAATTTCAAGACTTATAAAACAACCAAAAAACCTTTCCTACTTCCTAACACTAGTGCCGTATCATGTGTTGGGGTAAGTATTATATAGGCCAAGATGCATGTAGTGGACATCTGGCATCACACGGAAACATGTATCCTTTGATTAATTTATTGGGTATAATTAGAAGGTACACTTCCCTACCTTTCTGATCTTTAGGTCTTTCGTGTTCAATTATTACTTAATTGTGATTCTCGGTATATAGACACCGCTCCCAAGTTATATTCGTCGGTATGTTACGTACGACTACAACTCGCGACGGGTTTTATCGTGAAGTTCCATCATGAACTTAATATCTGAATGCCAATCTAAACAATAACCCGCCATTGGTGTATTGTCTTTCGACTGAATATACTTCCATGCACCCCGATGCCAGATTTTATCTTTGTTTGTTCAATATTGGTTATAGAGGGAATTTTCCAACTGAGTTTCTTGGTGTTTATATTTTTCAATATAATATTATATTTAACTAGTATTTATTATTATATTAATGATATTTAATTTAATAACTTGATAATCCATCTTGCTATGCGACATTAGTATTCTTAATATTCACAGTTTATTTGTTACGAATTGATTGGTTGAAATACATTCAGATTTTTAACTTTTTATTTGATTTCAATATTTTTCTAATAATAAATGTTCACTTAAAATATGCGTCATGTTTTTTTATTTTCCTTACATTGTCGTAGTTCAAAGATTAAATGTGAGCATATAAGACGTTTTCCAGAATGTACCTTCATCTTCAACCATACAATTTTAAAACAAGTTGGCACACCAATTATACATGCTATTTACACATGTCAAGGTGATGCTAAGAGGTCATAAGTCAAACATGAACATGAGGCAGCTTCATCAGAAATGTGTTTCAAAACCGCTCAAAACGTGTGCATATGGAGAACCAGACATTTGTCCCTAGCTCAAGTCTAGTTAAAGAAAAACGTCATACCTCTGATATTGGCCAAATAAGCCTTGTACAGAATGAAAATATAATTCATTAAGCAGGTCAATATTTAAATCAACTCAGCACAGTGTTCAACATTTGCTAAAGTCACCTTGCATGCAAATCATGTGTCCCAAGTTTAAACGCCAAGGTCATTGTGAAAGTTCAAAGTCTAAGTATGGGCATAAACTGTCTTATGAAGACTATTACTTCATAGTTTTATCGAACACTTCAAAAACGAATGCCTCACATGTATACACTCTTTGAAAAACTACACATTTCAGGTGTGCGCATTAAAGTTCGGCAGCTGGTCGTACGATAAGGCCCAGGTCGATATGATCAACAAAACGGGGGTCGTGGAGCTGTCTGGGTACGTTACGAACGGCGAATGGATGCTGACGCGCAACCGAATAGTGCGTAACGAGGTTGTCTACCCTATCAGTCCGGCTGTTTACCCGGATGTAACAGGTGCTGAGGCGTTTATCATGAGATCCATTTGTTTTTAAATATACATTGTTTCTTTCCTAATAAAATGTTACTAGCACATCAGGTATCATGAATTCCTTGCTTTGTATCGTACGGCGAATGTTATCTAAACACATAGTTAAAACTGTACGGATTACATAACGCATTTGAAACACATCAAGGCGAAAATAATATACATCTCTACCAGTATGATGTGTTTTTCAGAATTTACCATGAGTTTAATTCACATCGTATAGTCATCACGAAATTAATGTTATTGACAAAGATGCATTGCAATCGCTAATACTGATTAAGTTCGATACCATGAACCCATGATACCTATCATTATAAGCGCCGTTGTCATTTTTTATTGACACATAAACTGTCGAAATGTCCCTTTAATTCATCAAGAAAAATAACATGTAGTTAAACTCATTAGTGTTTTCTGATTCCAGTTATCATCACCATCCAGAGGCGTATACTGTACTACGTGTTGAACATATTGTTTCCCTGCTTTTGGCTCAACATTCTCAGCGTTCTCACCTTCTGTTTGCCACCTGACGCCGGCGAGAAAATCACGCTCAGGTGCCGTCTTAGAATCATTGAAGCCTCGCTCTGGGAAAACTTAACTTAATGCATAAACGTCAAGTGTCGCCCCAGATAAGCCAGATTAGCCTGTGCAGTCCACACAGGCTAATTAGGGAGAACATTTTCCGCTAAAACTGGTTTTTCGACTAGAAGAGGCTTCCTTTTTACACAAAATACCATGACATCGGAAAGTGTTGCCCCTATCTAGCATGTTCGGACTGCATAGGCTTATTTGGAACGACACTTTACGCAAATTCTATAGCCTAATTTCCCCAGAATGCGGCTTTTTGAAGTTATTGTCTTATTTGTAACTCAATCGATTTTTACAAGTTATAACGAAATGAATGCACCGGTGTGAAGTCTGTAGGGACATTTAATAAGGAGGAATTCCCGTCCCCGCATACAAATGAATCGAGAAATCGACTTGATAAGCTAGAAAAAGCTAATAAATTGCGAATGTTACATATTCAATATTTTACTTGAGAGGCGAATGTATCAGAGATGGTAACCACGTGACAAACACGATACCGAAACATGTATTTATCGCCGTTGTATACCCTTAATTTCTTTTATAAATTTTTAGGATGCCCCTCCTTTCCAGCCATATCAGCAAGAAAGACATTAGCCTTTATTTCTTATAAATATTCGCTCTATATCTCGACTTTACTCGCTGCGAAATTTCTTAGCGGAGTGACCTCATTACAGCTTCACTCAGAAAATTCACAGCGAGTAAAGTCGAGAAATAAAGCGAATTTTTATACGAAGTAAACGATTATCACTTTCTTGCTGATATTGCTGGAAAGTTAATGGCATTTTGAACAATTAATACAATAAATAAAAGGTATAAAACATCGAAAACTTCCTGTCTCGATATGGACGCCGCCATGTTGTGTGTTACGTGATTTCAACCTCTGTACTGTAAAGGTAGTTATAAGTAGTAAAAGATTAGCTTATTTTGATGACGTTGAATTTAAGATTAGCTTATTTTGATGACGTTGAATTTCTTATTTATGTTTTTTATTTATTTATCAACTGGTAATATAATATAAAATGTGAATTAAGAACTGATGTTAGTTGAGCCTTCGAGCGTTATATCGTATTTGTTGACACTGTTTAACAGTTATAAATCGCAAAAAACACTTCTTTTAATAATTCCATCAAATATTCATTTGAATAGCAATAGCGACACGGGTAACTGTGCAAATATAAAGATAATCACATAGGCACTATGTAGAATATATTCTCTCATAAAATAATCTGATTTTCTTTACTGGCAAAGAACGAATTTTACTATGCCGTTGTTTAACTTCAAAACAGCCGAAAAAACACAGCTTAGATCGATTTTAATTGAAAAATATGTAGGTCTCTTTCGCATCATACTAGACCAAATGCCGAAAAGAACTTCACACGTTTCTGTGCACGGGTGAAAATTTATACTAATATCCAAAATACGTGATAATAAAGTTAAACAACGAGTTGAGATTAGTACCAATATCAATAAGGTAACAGTGAGGAATAATTATATTACGTTTGATGTAAATTTTTGAGAGTGTCTTTTAACCGTTGATCAAAGTGAAACATCGAAAATAAACTGAGAAGCGGCGTAACTCGCAGGCTGTGCAGGTTTTATGCTGTTGGCTACTCATCAGAATCATAGGGTTGGAAATGAAGCCTTTAAAACTTTTATTTAGAAAGAAATTTTTTTTAATTTGATTTGATTTTGTAAGGGACTACACATGCGTCTAAATGCGTATCTGAGATGTAAAGAGTTAACACGCATTGTTCTATTTCAGTATCACGGTCTTGCTCTCGTATTCAGTGTTCATGTTACTCGTGGCGGAATCCATGCCACCTACATCGGAGTTTGTTCCCTTAATAGGTGCGTTTGCATATAAGTAGCGTCCTGGCAAAACTGGGCTTAATGCAAGTGCAAAAAAAGTAGTTCCAGATAAGCCTGTGCAGTCTGCTCAGGCTAATTATGAAATACACTTACCGCCTGGACTGTTCTTCGTTTAGAAGATACATCCATTAAAGGAAAGATTCTGTAAAAGCTATAAGTGTCGGACCTTATTAGCCTGTGCGGTCGAACATGCATTAAGCCCAATTTTCCCAGAACGCGGCTCATATAGAGTTTTCATACACACACTTAGGTATGTTAGTGATTAGTTTTCTCAAATTGATTATGACGGCGTTTATTTTCAGTAATCGTTTCTTGATCACGGACGAATACCCTATTGCTATATGCCGTGATAAATTTAGAATACATAATACGTCAGCATGGGGTTAGAAAGGGTGTATCTTGAGCTAAATAGTTCGTATACAGATGGTATTATTTCACATAAATTGAAAGTTCCTATTGATATGCGTTTTAAGTGAACATGTCAATATAGTCACGAGTATACTACTGCAAGGACTTGAACATGTTTAAAAATAAATGGTTTCATGTTTCATATAAGCTGATTTGTACGTGACGAAACGGCAAAAGAAAGCCCCGAAATAGTGCATTCAAAGGCGGCAATATAGAACTGGTCTTGTATTTGTTATTAATACAGCATATATGTCATCTGTCTAAAATTTTAAATCACCATTATATCGTAAGTTTAGACTCTCTAAAGCGGTTGTTTTTATTTATTTTAGTCCATCATTTTTAAATATGAGTCGTGTTCTGAGAAAACTGGGCATAATGCATGTGCGTAAAGTGTCGTCCCAGATTAGCTAATCAGGGACGATACTTTCCGCCTAAATTGGATTTTTGCTAAGAAGAGACTTCATTTAAACGAAAAATGTCATAAAAGCAGAAAGTGTTGTCCCTGATTAGCCTGTGTGGATTGCGCAGGCTAATCTGGGACGACACTTTACACACATGCATTATGCCCTGTTTTCTCAGAACGCGACTCATATATGTAACCACATCATGACAAATTCAGAAATGACAACATTACAATGACATTCACAAATTTATCGATCGAACCTATAATCTGAATTAGTAGGACAATACAAAGTTTCATTATTGAAGTATAGGTGTTCTTTGTTAATACGCAAACGGACTGTTGAGAACCGCAGCTGTTAATGTTCATATATTAGAGAAGGGTTTGATATGGTATGAAAAATTGACTTTGCTTATTCTGACCATATGTAATGTATACTTCGGCTAACCGATATTCACAATTGTGGTGTTCGTTTGAAGGTTAATAGTGATGGATTTAACTGATTTTTGAAAATGGGAACTGCGGCCAAATAGTATTAAGTACGAAAAGCTTTTATCCTATAATAAGTGTTTGTTATGTTAATAATCTACAATAAATTCAAAATGAATTTTCATAATCAAGCTTTACTTTCGTATAACAGTCGTACTTATAACGACATTGGACTTTAAAGTCCCACTTAACTCTTTAGTTCTAATTGGACGAGTAATGCAGAATTATTTAAATATATCATTTAGTCCATAAAAATGGCAGCTCTATGTTTGCGTCAATATTATTAATAACGTTGGAAAAGTATTGAGTATGTGGATAAAATGATTTTTACACTTGAGCGCGTTCGTGCGCAATTCGTAAAACATTGTCATAAAACATAACGTTTGGTATTATATAAATTAATGTTATGTAGTTATACACAGTATTTATTCAATAATGTTTGCATCAAAACATCACGTTCTGGTCTTCACGATGACAAATTCTGTATGAAAATTTTCATAAGTATTGAATGGATATTAATAAACAGCAAACCGAAATCATAAAATTCCCTACACTGGTTCATGCACTGGGAAAGATAATGCTGACTTAAATCTTACATATCAAGTGAACCAACCACATCGAAGTGACAGTAACACGCCATTGTGTTGCCTGGTGGTCGAGCTTTTACCTAAGACATTTGCTCGATATTTCTGTCGCAAAGAGGTTAAGCCAAAAGACGATTTTCTCTGGTTTTTTTCTTTGTCTGACTGTATCGTACTGAGCGATGATATTGAATAGAAACACAATTGCATAGGCGAATAACCTGAATGAACTACTTTATATTATTGCAGGAATATACCTAACAGTTTCCATGGCTGTGGCGAGCATCTCAGTCATTTTAACAGTTGTTGTACTGAAACTGCACCATTGTTCGCCGCACCAGAAAAAGATACCAGACTGGTTACGAAAATACATTCTTGGCTATCTGGCTAGATTTGTGCGCTGTAGTTGCGTGACTCTTCCTTGTAAAATCTCTAAAACCAGAGTGAGATCAGAAAGAAAAGTCATTGAGGATTCAGATGTGCATGAAATACATGCGAGACTTCTGAAGGAGATGGAAACATTGTCTAGAACAGGCCCAAGAACGGGTCTGGAAAGGGATCAGAGAAGACGAAATTGTAAGGACGTCTTAAGCAGTAAAATCAACTTGGACGTTCGAGAGCATGGCTACTCAAATCGTAGCTCTGTTATGGAGGACGATTTCAATGGAAACTTTAGTCATGACGGCGCTGTGACTACAATGGAAGATATTCTTAAATATCTGAAGGTTCTTGTTGTCAAGAGCGACGCAGAGGACATTGAAGCGGACGTTGTGGATGAATGGAAACAGGTGGCACTGGTGATTGACAGACTGTTCTTCTGGATGTTCATGCTCATCACGGTCGTCTCGTCTGTCATTATTCTGGTTATTGTGCCTTCCTTTAAGTATATTGATGACGAAGTTTACTAGATGTTATTACGCCATCTCATAATGCGCAAATGATATTGCAGAAAACATGATGTTCTTCACACACAATAAACTGTATAAAGTGACTGTTTTCTCTGTACTTGATAGATAATTGTTTATTCAAAAGTCCTAAGACGAATTATTATGCATATATACCGAAAATCATTTCCAACAAATGTATGATTAAAAGATAATATGCTTGTTGTTCGGTGTTTGTATGCATTATCTGTTCATTTTGGTTTAAATTTCTTGTTATGCTCTGGGCAAATATCCTTCATTGATAAAAATATAATGAAATAATGCTTCATTTGACGGTTCATAAGTAAACTGACATCTGTTGACTAAAACAGCAAGAAAATCTCAGTCGAATGAGAAGAATCTTGTTGAGTTGTCTTTTCCCACTTAACACAGCATGACATTAATGTTTTATACTTCGCAGCAGGATTGTCTTCTCCAGATTATATTGAATTTACGCATAAAGGGTAACACCAAAAACAACGTGAATCAATCAATTAAAAATATTTATTACAATAATTTAATAAATATCAACCCCTTTTTCTTTGAAAGTTTGTTCACATTTAAACTACAGTTATATCGCATTGTTTTTAAGATGTGTGCATACTTACGCACTGTCACCATGATATATTTAGTCACAACTGCATTTGACAACATTTAAACATCGGTATATGGATTTCGTCATGCTTTTTAACGATACATGCCGTTTTGAGATTCCATTACTAAAAATAAACAACTTTCACGGGTTTCCCCTAAAACAAACATCAAATCTTAAAATAGTACGGTAAGCTTACTAGACCATCTGAACTAGCACCAAGGTAGACATTGTCAGTGCAAAGAACTAAGCCCATGTTAGCGATAACATTATTTTTCTGTTCTTTTAGTTTTTTGTATGCTATGTATCTTTATTTTGCAATTGGTTCATTTTTCCTTCCCCATGCCACAGCATTGTTTTCAAAAGATTTGTTCTCACCAAACACTTTTTGTACACGGTTTTCTGATTTAATTGAGTCGTTTTTAGTGCTTACATCATGAAACAAGGAGTCAGTTATTCTCCTTTTTCTGGCAGAAGTCCATGATGTGTTTTCATGTTGACCTTTTGTCCTAGATTCAATTTAATCTATTATTTCATTGGTGCAAAGGGACAAAAAACTGTCAAAATCTGACTTAGACATATTTTTACATTTCAAAGTACTTAATAAATCAACGTATCTGCCAGATTTGTAAACAATGTCTTTTGTAGTTTCAATCTCTTCAAAATTTGATATGTTGAGGTCACTTTCTCCATCAAAATGATGGTCTTGAGCTGGCGGCAAAATGTCAAATAATGCAGCCCTAGAGTTATTTACAAGCTTTGAACACAAAGTGTCTCTAAATGAGATGCTATCTACATTGTATTTAGCCTTTTTCTTTTCTTTTACTTTCAAAGAATCTTCATACCTAACACGTTTGAAATTTATGTAATCGACTGGCTTGTGTTTTATTTTTGCTCGGTTGATTCCACTGGCAAGGTTTTGACGTGCAGGCTGAATCTTCAATCTCATCTGTTTGTGGTGTCCCTTCTAGCGCAAACAGCAGGCCAGCAATGTGGGTGCATCCTTCTCCACATCTGAACTAAAAAATTAAGATCGTTTCAAATATAGGGCATACAAAAAAGAGATTGGTAAGCCCCCGGATCGAATGATCAGGGGTATATTGTTTTTGGTTGTCTGTCTGTCTGTCATTCTGTCCCAAAACTTAAACCTTGGTCAAAACTTTTTAATATTGAACATACTAGCAACTTGATACACTGTATTTGGCATGAATATATATCTCATGAGCTGCACATTTTGAGTGGTGAAAGGTCAAGGTCATCCTTTAAGGTCAAAGATCACATATATGTCTTCAAAGCAATGCATTTGGGGGCATTGTGTGTCACAAACACAGTTCTTGTTTTCATTTGTTGTGAGATATATAATTATAAAATCACCCATAAGGGAGAATATAAATAAATTATCTCCAGTACAAGAAATGATATAAATAAATAAGCAAATATTAATATAGTAGGCAATTTAAAAAAGACTTGTTTTTACCTATAAATTAACTTAAATTGTAATTTGATCAAATATATATATAATGGAATATTTCCTCTTTAAATAAGGATTTTTGGCAAAATACATTTTGGGATAATGGCTCATTGTGATTTAATCATTGTTGTGATGCAAATGTTATTCTCAAATAAATTTAGTTACACATTTTGTTAAACATAAATTATGTCATTTGTATGCAAGTTTATTGAAATGTTAAGTATATGCGTTAACAATAAACTTACTAAATAAACATGTTTGACATTGTATTGCAGTTTTTGTTAACATTTAGAGCCTGGTAAGTGGCAAATGTAAATACATTAATTCACTCCTCATGACTCCTTTGTCTGCTCACTCAGAATTTATGACATATATGTTTATACATGCAAATAGATCTGTGAACGATGTATCTGGTTTACCTACTCACAAAACATAGTTAAACAGTATGGAGGTCCTGAATAATTATATACTTAACCAGCAGGGCATGTGAAGTAAACCTTGACAACTTCAAAGGGTGTCTTCTTGGCTATCAAAATCCACTGTGCATATACCCATTGTTGCATTGACGGAAAACACTTCGATCGAATGTAGCAATACTTGCTGCCTTCACTTATTAAATTAATCATAATTTGTGGATAAACTATTCTTTGTAGAAATTAAGTCCCCTTATATATTGCCTGTAACATTTCATTTTTTCGGCATTTTCTGTGCGATGGCTACTGTGGAGTAAATAGCTTTCGATGTCGCTTAGCTTCACCTTTGGATAATGGCAAGAAGTTCCCGTCCATCCTGTCTGAAGCTCAGCTATATCGGAAGCGTCAACAGCAGTAGATGATGCACAATGTCACACCGCGATCGAATAGTATCTACTACGCGCTGGGCAAGTGTCAACTTGTTTCCACTAATTTTTACTTCGTTCGACCTTAAAAACGTTTGAATTTCAGTTTTTGTAATAGTTGAAGACATCCTCGACAGTTGTTGCAATATTTATTGGAAGTAAAGTCGCCGATGTTTTAATAGAATTCATATTTTCATTTTATAACTTTTTTTAAACATACGCGCTTAGTGATATTTACAACCGGAAGTAAACAATACCTACCCGCAAGAACGACAACTCTTGTTCACGCCTAATTACGAAAAGACCGAATACTGCACTGTTTTATATTCATACGGAAAAACCCCTTTCTCTGTGTATAAGGTATATGGGAATTTATACATACAACAGTGATAGCACAGTTATATTATACACTTTGACAAAGGCTTCCGAAAATGCGAAAATGGATGTACAAACTTGCGGTAGGAAACAATTTTTAATGTTTTTTTGATGTAAATATCTACAATGCTTTTTTCACATAAGGTATATAATGTTAATTGCTAAATTAAGGCTATACTTTTAAATCAGTTTCGCGGAAATATTTGTATGAACGCTTTTTAATCTTAATACTTTTTATCTGGATATCGCGCAATTAACTCGAGCATTTAAATATAGGCTCGCTTGTTGTCGCTTATTTAATCATCAAATCAATCTGAATAAAGAATTCTTTGGAAAGAGCACTATACATAACGCCATGCTTTCAATCAAAAGCTTGTTAGAATACCTTAGTTACATTATTTCGTTGTGTGGATTGTTTTAATGAAAAAACACAATATCTTGAGGACCTCTACGAAGTCTTTGTTATTTCAAAGACAGAATATTCGATACTCTTAAACCAAAAAATCTCTATAAAACGCGATAATCAGTTTTGTCACTTTCCCAATCAGTGGTTTTAGCAGAATCAAACCTTTGATGGGTAAATTAACCCGGATCATACTCTATCGCGTAAGTTACAGGCCTATAGCGCTTATCGACACTACAGCGAATAATCAGACACGCTTGGTAGAGTTACCAACTCTCATCTTTTAAGACATCACATAGCGATCAACATTTATCAGTTATTTACTCATGTGATACTTTCTCAAAATAAATATTCACTTTAATTTACGGCACTTACGCGACAAGTTTAGGATCAGATTGCTTTTTTCGACTCGCTTCGTTGGCAATTTGTACACGTTTTAATTCATCGTAGAGTGAAGCATTATACACATTTAAACATTCTACACACCTTTATTTTTGGCGACACGTTTGGAAGTCATTGTATATTCATCGGACATATTGATAATAGGTTAAATTACACTCACTCAACTGAGTTTGGTTGGTGGTAACCATACCGGACGGATGGGGTTTTCTCCGTGTACTTCAGTTTTCCCCCACCATTTAATACCACACAAAGATGTAATATCTTTCAGTGAAAACTAATTCAGCTTCGGATGAGGGAGGACCTAATAAACTTCGAAATACCCATCCACGACGATATTTTTAAAGAATGATCCAGGCTTGTTTATGGTCGACTAAATGGGCTAAAATAGTTAAATATTTCTGCGACTAATATTATTCGCATACTAATTGAATTACGTGTTAGGCGTTGTTTTATATATAAAGGTAAATAAATGGTATCAAAAACAATTTAACAGATTTAACAGATTTAATTCGGCGCATAAAAATGGCGTGACAATCTTAAGCACTGTGAGAAGTGTAATGAAGGAAAACATTCCACCATTGATTCTCAGGCAGTCGGTCTCGTCAGACATTATTACACATATTAAGCTCTGTATTGTCAACCAGAGCCCTACTAATTGTGCTATCGTAAAGGGACTCGGAAAGTTCAATATTCTTTACATGTTGATCGGCCCCATCCCAACCACCATAACTTTTGACCTAGGGGTCAGATCAAAATTCCAAATAGTGAACTGTTTCGTGTAAGTTTCAAGGTTCTAGTGCTAATAGTGTAGGAGGAGATAGTTTCCAGGACGGACAGACAGAACGCGGAGATCAATAAAATATCCCCACGCTTTTGATTAAACAGACATTTACATGCATGTTTGTATCGTCCAATTACATAAGTACGTTTCGAGTTCACCGTCGCAGTCTATTACATATATAAAATATATTATACCTTAGATTATTATATTAGACCTTTTCCAGCGAGAGACTCAGCGTTAAGAGAAAACGAACCCGTATAATTTAATACTGTTCCTAAATAGTTGAAGTCATCTACTATTTCTGAATTTTCGCCTTTAAATGACCTCTTTTCATTATGAAAAGACGGTCCTCTTCTTCTAAAAATCATTACCTTAGTTTTACTTATATTTACTTCAAGACCCCAGAGATCACAATATTCACTTAAGTGATTAATACTTGTTGTAGGTCAGTTACAGACTTGTCGAATATAACCATATCATCAGCAAAAAGCATAAGTGTGAATATCAAGTCATCATATGACAGTCCAGAATTGATGTCTCTTTTCTGAAAATAGTTCAAGGTCATCACAATAAAGAAAATAGTATGGGCGATAATACCTTTCCCTGCTTGAGTCCAATCGCACAATTAAAGAAATCCGAGAATGAATTTCACTTTTTAACGCAGCATTTAACTTGGGAATACATGTCTTTCATGATTGTTAAACATTTACAGTTAATACCTGCGTTATAAAGCTTATCCCATAGTCCATTTAGATAGACGGAATCGAAGGCACGTTTCATATCGACAAAACAACAATACAATCGTCCGTTAGTATTCACGATATTTTGAACAATAGCATTAAGCACAAATATTGCGTAACTAGTTGAGCGGCCTTTTCGGAAGCCGAATAGTGCGTCACTTAAAATGTCATTACTTGCAATCCAATTATTTAATCGACTATTAAGAATGCTCGTAAAAAATTTAGACAGACAGCTCACCAGAGTTATGCCCCTATAATTACGCACGTCATCCGGGTCATTCTTCTTAAAACAGGCACAATGCAACCTTTAGACCAATCTGTAGGGAAATGACCTGAATTCAATATGGCATTTACTATCTTTAACAGATGTTGTGATAGTATAAGTATATCAAAATTTTCGATGAAATATTCGTCTTTCAAATAGTCAACGCCAAACGATTTATTGCGTTTGAGCCGATGAACTGCCTTCTCTACTTTTTCTATTGTAATTGGAAAATCTAGCTCTTCAAATCTGCCGTTATCAGTGTTAACATTATACAAATTGCAAACTTGTTCCGCTTGGGTATTATTTACGCTTTTTAAATCGTTTTGGAGAGAGGAAAAATAATCATAAAAATCATCAAAGGATAAGGAATCACTAATGCTTTTTTTATATTTGCTAAAATGCTTCCAAAAATCTCGAGTGTCTAAGACTTACGATTTCTTTAGTGGAATTTCGTCCTTTCTCGAAAACTCTGCACGTATTCGTTTTTAATAATGCGTTTAGCAATTGCATAATTAAGTTCTAAAGGCCCTAAGATTTCTACAGCAATCCTATTAACAGATCTAAGGAAGTGTACATGTTAAGTGAATGATACAAAGACCTTGATTATAGTGCTTAGTGTTTTTATTAAAATATAATACGATAAATTACGTCTTTCTCATTTAGCGTAAATAAAAGATGTTAATAATGAACATGTTCTTTTTCGAATTAAAGTGAAATACATTTATAACACTTAAGTAATGATAAATATTCGTGCGTAGCATGAATGCTTTCCTAAACATTCTTTCGTTATGTTAATGACGATGTACCCTTTGATGCGTTTTTAAAAATAGATACTTATATTGGTATTGACATACGTGTTTGGTTACTAGTTTTCAACTAAATCAGAGCCAAGCATACTATTTTATGTATATTAAATAATATAAAATATGTTTTTTTTTCTTCAAGCAATTCATAAACATGTAATGAACACTTCTTGATACTTGTCAAAAGTGGAGAAAAGATGTGTGAATTCAGCAGTACAACATGTATGTTGCTCATTCTTAAAAGCATGATCATATCTAATACACAAATCAATCATGTTAAAAGTTGCTCGCAAGTTTCCTTTTTTGAACGAAGAAACAGCTTATTTACTTATCTACTAGATCTTAAATAACGCGCCAGTACTTTATAACATACCAAGCAGTACAATCTCATTTCCGTCATTTCTGGGATTATACAAACACGTGCAATAAATACACGTGTATTTTCTCTCAATGACATCAACATGTAATCAAACTAAATATTATTCACGAGGTCACATGAAAAACGTCATTACCTTACTTACAGTAATTAAATAATTCGTTGAGCACACTTGAGAAAAGTCTTTAATTTTATTGTGCTGTTCATCGATAATAAAGAAAACACATTTTACTAAGACAGTGTTTAAAATATATGGTTAAATTCAAAAGCCTCAATGTTCAATTCGTAGCGCGTTAGATTTTGAGATTTTGCTTCCTGTACATCTTTAACGCCTTGTTGTGGACTATTTCCAGTAAGCAGTGTCCCAACAAAAGTATTTTGTATAAGTCGATAGAAGCAAGTGCTTGCAGAACTACAAGAACGTAACGAAACCCGAGGTAACAAAATTACCACCAACATATAAATGCATGCATAATACAAATGGATCTTATTGTAATATTTTATTTAAGCATATTAAACGAATTAATTTTCTTTTGCAACAGAACCGACTAAACTAATTTCAATAAATGCATTTGAATAGTTAAACAGTTAATAGTTAAATAATTAATTAAAGTGTCAATGGTGTTTATTAATGTATCGGAACTGTCAATGACACGAATTGTTTCGCTGTCGACATACTTTAAAATCACGCCATTAACTCGTTATCTGTTAATAAATAGAGAATCGTCATATGTTTTCCAAAGTGCAAAGACACATTGGACGTTAAACCTATATATATCAATGACGTCTGAAAGCGAAACTCGTTCACATCGGAAACAGTTTACAATCATCGGAAATCGTGCAGAGATAATGGTGAGATATTTGCTTTTATAATTCTGTTCTGTTGTTTTCTATTATTGTGAACGAATATTTATATTGTCGAATCGATGAACAGGGCAGGGCTACATTAAATGTTCATATTAAATGATTGTTGTAATAAAATGCAATACACAAGATGGGACGGATTGCCTGAAAAAACTTTTCGGAAGAAGTTAAAAAACATTATTAGATTAGGCAAGAGTTTCAAAGTTTCCCACCAACATCTGATTTAATTAAATGAAACGCCAGTAAAAAAACAAATATATTATGAACTTTTGTAATTATTTACAAAAAGGGTAGACATACCAGTTGAATTTACATTTTTACAGACAATTTCAAACACGTCCCTGCTGGAGAAGTTGCACATTATACCTTGCTTTTTTGAGCAACGTTTGTCATGAAAGTATTTCGCAGCCTTTGACACACATTATAGTATTGAATTAAAGTAATTTTGTGTAGTATAATGCTATACATGTTATATAAAAGGCGTAATTGTGTTCCAACTAGCATAAAATAATGCATTTAAAAGGTTCAAATATAAAGTCATTTTTCAGGTCAAGTCAATATATTTCGTAAACAAAATATTTTTAGAAACCAACGTTGAAACTGATGTATTATAATAAAATTTTCATCTTTCGTATCAATTTCATTTCAATCAGAATTCCAATAAATAATTATATAAAACAGAGAAACAACTTCTTTGTTTTTTAAAATATCTATTCACTCAACGTTTCGGTCAATTTAGACCTTCATCAGGAGTAAACATTTTGTTATAAAATAACAATCACATGACGTCAATTGCAACAACGTCAAAGTGTTACATACTATTTGACGTTAAAATTAACATATAACTTAAATAATATATAACATCATTATAAAAAGCATATAGTTCATATATGTATATGTTATCTTATTAACTAGATTATTAAAGTAGGATCAGTTATGATACAAAATTACTGGAAAAATGCAGTTTGAATGCGAAAATGTTAAATAAACCAGTAAAAACTACCTTAAAAACTAGAAAATTAGAAGAGAACTTTAGAATTCAAACCTAGGGGAGCTATAGTACCTAGGTAATGCATCCAAGAACATTCTTTTAATAGGCGTTTCCAGTTATTTTGTATTTTTTCAATAGGAACAAATGAAAAATCATCAATGCTATGTCCAGCAGAATTAAAATGTTCTGAGACATTTGTTAAACAGTCGGGAAAATGTTTAATGTCAAATTTATGGCTATTCATTCTTTGACTACATTTTTGATAAGTTTGAACAACATATTGTTTTAGACATTTTTTACATGTTATCAAGTAAATAACACTATATGATGCACAATTTAAATTATTCTTAATAGTAAATTGTTTACCCAATGTAGAGCTGGTAAAACCCTTTGTTTCTGTAATATAATTACAATGTGTGCATCGTTTTCTGTTGCACTTCATAACTGAATGGATTTTTCTTTTTTATTATTATTAAGATTTGTATGTACTATGATATCCTGTAAGTTTCTGGGTCTTTTGAACGCTACTAATGGCTTATGACTGTATACTTGTTTCACACTCTCATTAAGAGATAACTTAAGCAGAGTCCAGTAATTGTTAAGAATTTTCCCAATGTTGGGCAGTGAAGGGTTGTAAGTACATACAAATGGGATAATTTTCATATAAACTTTTTAACACTAACTTCTAGTGCATCTTCCATAGATAGCATTGACGCTTTTTTAGCGCTTTGTCTATTACCTCTTTTGGGTAATTACGTGCAAGAAAAAATCATTGAGATGAGTCAGTTCTTTTGTATAGGTATCATTATTAGAAGTGATCCTTCTATAACGTTTAGCCTGTAAAAATGGAATATTAGCTTTACAAGACATAGGATGGCATGAAGAATATTCAATATATTGATGACAATAAGTATTCTTTTCATGAACTGATGTTTGAATGCAACCATTTTCATCCTTAGAAATATCAACATCTAAAAAAACAGCACTTTCCTTAGAAAAATTGTATGTAAATTTAATTGTTTGATGAAAACTATTAATTTCTCTGATGAAATTTATAAGCTCTTATTCGGAATAGTTCCAAATCATAAAAAAATGTTATCAAGAAATCTAAGCCTTAAACAGGCTTAAACTGGCAATTTTTTAAGAAATTTTCTTCAAATTGACCCATAAATAAAGATGCATAACTTGGTGCCATTTTTGTACCAATGACAGTGCCTAAGTTTTGCAAATAATCAACATCATTAAATTGAAAATGATTTTTGGTTAAAACTAGATTTATAAGTTCTGATACCGAAGTGATAAAAGATTAAGATTTATGATTTTTTTCGTAAAAATAGTTACATGCTTTTATACCATCATCATGAGGGATATTACTGTAAAGTGAGGATTCATCTAATGTAACTAAGTACGAATCGGTTGTTAAGTCTTGCAAAGAATGTAATTTCTTAATAAAATCAGAAGTGTCTTTAACATAAGATGGTAAACATTCCATGTAAGGCTTTAAAATTTTGTCAATATGGAATGAAATATTTTCAGTTAAATTATTACAGCCTGATATAATTGGTCTACCTGGAAAGCTTACTGTAATGGTAGTTTAGTATCATGCACTTAATGAACTTTAGGCAATAAATAATCGAGTGATGTACGGCTCTCTTTTGATGGGTAAAGATTTTTAACATCAATTTCTTGGCAATCAATAGTTTTTACGACATATTCTATATCTTTTCGAAACTGTTCATGTGGATTGTCACTAAGTACCTCGTAGTATGTGCTGTTGTTGAGTTGTCGTTGGGCCTCAGCAATGTAATATTCCCTGTTCATTATTACAATTTTGGATTCTTTGTCAGATTTTTTAATCACAATATTGTCATCTTGGCTTAAAGATTTCAAAGCTACTTGTTCTTCTTGTGAAATATTTGACTTAATGTTCCACTTGCACTTGGAAGTTAAAATTTCATGTGTTATGGCTTCTATGTAAAAGTCTAATACTGTATCTCGCCTAGAAGGTGGAATAAATGTGGAGCTTCTTTTTGTTTGGTATTTGCTGTCTTGGTCTTCGGATATTTGTTCATCTTCTATAGTGGTGTCTTCACAGCTTCCGAAATATTCCTTTAGTCTTTATTTTCGAGTAAATGCAAACACATCTTGTTTAAGCTGAACTGTATCCTTAGTTTTAGGTGTGGGGCAGAACTTCAAACCTTTCCCCAATAGTCTATATTCTGTATTGTTGATAACTTTGTTGGAAAGATTTAAAACTGTGTTCTTACCCCTTTCCACTTCTTTTTTAATTTTCTTTTGTTTACGCCATTGGTGTCGTCTGTTCCTGTTAGTGCTTGCAAGGTTTTGATCAGCTGGTTGATGGCCTGGTTTAATATCGGTGGTTGTTGATTCAAGGTGTTTGTCTGGTGTACTTTTTGCCCATCTTCACGGCCTCGGCATAGCTTATCTCTTGGCGGCCTTGTTGTTGATCACTTTGCAAATTTGTTTTGGCATCGGTAGTTTCAGGTTTGTTTAAGTGTTTTGAAGTACTCTTTTTTTTTAATTCTGTGTTTGATTTACTTTATTGATTTTTTTTATTTTGTTTTGCACATTTTAAAGGTGGAGAATGTTTTGTACTTCTTTCTTTTTGTAGATCTAAATCATTTTTATGTGCTTCAGTCTTTTTGTTTCTCGCATCAGTAAGTTTTTTCAATTTTTTGTTTTGTTTGTCAATTATTTGGTTTTTCTTATTATCTGTCTTTTCAAAAATGCTAGCATTGATAATGTTAATCTCACCTTCATCTTTTATTTTCTCTTTTAACAATAATTCAAGATGTTGCATGGAGCCCTTGGATTCTTGTAATTGCACGTAATGTTCATCACGCACTAACCTTGCAATCTCCATCGAACTTTTGTACAGGATTCTATCAACTGATTCTTGCAGTCTGCAGTTCTCACCAACCTGAACTTGAAGTTTTAGCATTAGACCATATGGCACAACGTTTTCATCAATACAGTTTTCAAGAAACTGTATATGTGTTGATTTTCTCATTTGGAAATCTGCCATTTTCTCAATTTTGGAATCAGAATTCTGTAACTCTTCCGAACTTCCTACTTTGATTTTTTATTGAAAGCAAATCTTCTCATACACGACATTCTATCAGATCTATCAAATGTGCAAATTTTGAGTGGCGACAAAATACCAGTTATCCAATAAAAAGTTTGAGTAAATCAAATATACGAAACCTTCTGTGACTATAGCGGACAGTGTATCTCCTGGCAAGACTTCGCGTGGATGCGAGGCTGGTCTGGAGCTACGCTAACCGCATATTGCATTTTAGAATTTCACATTACGTGGGTAATTATAAGAAGGTAGGCGTACAGTTTTACTTTTATGAAAATGTTTAACGTTGGCATTGTTGCGTTCGTTCATGAATGATCATTTCAATAGTTGAAACTATGCTTCCTCTAACATTCAGTTAACCGAAATGTGTATGTGTAATCATTAAATACATTCATGGAACTGCTGCGAGGTGTTCAAAAAATATTGAAGTTAGTCTCAGCTTAATGTCTCCTATTGTACTATTGAAAGTTATCTCCTATCACGGTTTCTAGTACTGCTTGTTATTCATGAATTTGATGATGACTTAGACGTACTATATTAATAAAGCTTACATTGTTGCTTTCGTTTCGTTTGTGGTAAACCACTGATGTGTGTGCGCTTGAACAAACTAGAAACTAAAAACTAAACATCAGTACACCCTGCGCAGACCATATTTCGATGTACTTTTGTAAGACACATCGAGTTATTTCCCACTGAATGACAATCGCGGACAAAAATAATCCAACCCTTCTAAGGGAGCCTTTTAATTGTTGTTTTTCTTTCCACCATGTTGAATGTACTATTTTTTAATAACTGATGTTAAATGCATCTCGATTTGAAATAAATATGTATACATTTATGTGCGTTTCAAAAGCAAATGCAGCATAAGAAGTCATTCACATTAAATCGATGTCTGAAAACGGTTAATAACTACTTTGCAATTGGAATGATCTCGGACTAAAGCCATATGATTTTTGTAGATAAAATAATAGTCGGTAGTTTTGAATATTGAACTCTAAAATGGTAGTTTCTTGTCGATGAAATCATAAAGCATCCAGTAAAGGATGAGTTCTTACCCTTAAAACAAGTAACAATTACAGGCCTCGTCAATCGCACACAATGTGCCATCTTTATTTGTACTTTGGAAATCGTATCAAATGACTTAAAAAATGAGTAAGAGCCACGTAAACTTAACACATAACAAAATAACCGTTTGTCCATGTGAGGAATAAAATGTCGAAAAGAAAAGTTTGCATTAAACTTGACTACATTAAACCTCACACATCCGTTCCATTGATACTAATATTTCTTCTTAAATAATTAATATAAGCGCTACTGATCCAGCTTGGCTTCATGCAAACAACGAGAAGAAATTAGTCGTCGTTAACATGCATACAAGAGAGCTAAATCTACTTATTTAGATGTATATTTCCGAAATTCCAAGTAATTATGGATAACGAATGATACAGCTTTTGGTAATGGGTTAAAATTCATACGTACCATTAAATGATGAAAGTTTCTATTAAAACAATACAGTTGAGCGAGAAACTAATGTTTGTGATTAAAATAAAAATCAACAATATGAATTTTAATTTCAACGGAAAAAAAGCTTAGTTCATGGTTGCAGACTCGTGCATCACGGCTTACGATATATTATGTCCTCCGTATCAGAACATCACACACAACTTTTTTGTTTATTGTGTGTGTCTGTATTATCTTTTTTGAAAATTGGGCTTAAAGGGATCTTTTCACGCTTTGGTAAATTGACAAAATTGAAAAAAGTTGTATCAGATTCGCAAATTTTCGTTTTAGTTATGATATTTGTGAGGAAACAGTAATACTGAACATTTACCATGGTCTAATATAGCCATTATATGCATCTTTTGACGATTTTAAAACCTAAAAATTATAAAGCGTTGCAACGCGAAACGATTGAATAATTTGGAGAGTTCTGTTTTTGTCGTTAAATTTTGTGAAACTACGAAGATTGCTTATATAAGGTATAAAATACTTCAAGTATATGTACTCGGCGGATTAGCTCAGTAGGCTAAAGCGTTTTTACTTCAGGACTCTGGCAGGACTCCAGGGGTCACTGGTTCGAAACCTGGTCCGGGCAAGGTTCTTTTCC
Organism: Dreissena polymorpha; assembly: GCF_020536995.1. NCBI lineage: Eukaryota > Metazoa > Mollusca > Bivalvia > Myida > Dreissenidae > Dreissena > Dreissena polymorpha. The sequence goes on from NC_068358.1 coordinate 34,841,363, forward strand.
TTTTTTTAATTTTATTCTTGATTTTTTACTGGAGCTTTTACGATCCAATGTTTACATTTATCGATATAAAGCATTTAATGAATAAGTTAAAAAATGCCAAAATCTGTGAAAAGGCCCCTTTAATAAATTGTATATGAATTACAAGGAAAACGACGTAATATTGACATGGACATTATAAAGAATTGTCTATTAACAATTCAGACTGACGTTTTACATATCGGAAATATGCTGTAAGATTTGTGTGAGAACCGAATGTATTCACGTAAAAATGAGTTTGTTTTGTGAGCTACATTCTAGCATGAGGACCCACTGGGACTTTAAACCGCAGTCCTACCCACGTCAGTACACAATACGTTTAGAGTCAAAAGCATTTTTGAAAACAACAACTACAGTGCAAAATTCCGACATCTGTATTTATTGTCTTAAATTCATACTAGCCGTCCTAAATCGATATACCGTTAGGAACTAATCTTACTAGTCATTTGTGAGTAATAAATGTCTTTTATGCAAACATGAAACGTGTATATATATAACGATGCTATTCTTGACTAGTAAGATAACACTAGGCGTCATTAAGGTCTGTGTTAATATCGGGTTCCTCTATATTAAGTAGGTTAAGCACAGAGAGTGCTATTAAACAGTTAATCTTGCGACACAAGTAAACATTATTTGGAGTGACAATCGCCTCTTAACCGAATACGTATTGAGTTTCTCGCTCAAATACGAGAATATACTATGTTTGATCATTTCATTTTCAACAGTCCTTAGTGCTATCTTACGAAATCATCATTTATTATTTTGAACATAAAGTTAAGAAATGTTTTAGAAGTCTGCTCAAATTTATTTTTAACATAGGCTCTATTGAAGAATAGAATGAACACAACTGACGATATAATAAATACTCTAACGACAACGAATAATGATTTCCCTAGAAACCATGCTCGTCATAAAAGAATTTAAAAACGTACCCTTTCCATGCATTAAATGATGTGAGAAATTTATAATATTTTAATCTTTTTATAAACATATGTATACAACAAACACATTGCATTCATTAGAACAAACTATGTTAAGCTTTAACAAACACATTGTTTAAACTGCATCAGCTTCCGCATGCATCATTTGTTCTTTGATACCTCTCTGATTCAGTAAAGTTATTAAATAAAACGTTGCAACATATGCCGATTGTAATTTAGTCAATATTCAAAATAAATCTGGTATATGGTATAACATTTGCTCATTTGTATATCGATTTCAGAAAATGCCCTAATGTACAGATTAACTGTGTAAGCATTTTCTATTTAACTGCACGTTCATCACGATAATCTCTTATTGGTCGTACGGAAGCATTTATTGTTACAATATACTGGTCTTCTACTGGTCTTGTAAATATACTTATTAAAGCTCAAAATATACCTTCGACATCCTGAGAAACACTCTAGTTATTTTGCAAACACTATTTCTGTCGCCTCACGTTCTAAAAAAATTGATGTATCTTGATAAAAATTGAAAGTGAAAAGTCAATGTTACATAAATAATGATACTTATATTTAGGTCAATTTGATTTTCATGGTAAAGACCTTTTTCATTTAGATTCAGTATATATTATCACGTAAATTGGATATATAATGCGGTTGTATCAAACATATTTATTCCGCCGCGGACTTTTGCAGACTCAGACTAAAATAGCGCCCGTATTGGTGGCGACTCATGCTTTGCTTGATTTTTAGGCCGTATGAAATATCTTTGCGTTATACGAACGTTGATTACTTTCTGATCATAAAATGAAGCAATAATATTTGCAAACATTATGTTTGGTTCTAGAGTGTCGATTTTGCATATATTTTATTTCTTTTAAAAGCTTATTTAAACAATTATGTAAATGTAATCGTCTGAACGTATGCAACAATTATAAGATTATATTCGACGTGCGTGCTTTTGCCCTTGAACACAGACATTTACGCTGATAAAAACTTATAATGAACAAAATTGTTTACCCAGACAGTAAAGATTGGCGATAAGCAGATGATATGTCGGCTTTTTCATGACCTTCATTTCAGCAAAGATTGTCTTCATATAAGTGCGGTAACCAGTAATCCATGTTCCTTCTATAGATGTGCTTCATTGTCATGTATCAAGTAGCTCATAGGAACGCGCGCAATATGAAGAAGCATATTTCATTGAAAATCAAAGTCATAACAATTGACAGGAATTTTGAATCGTTTATTATTTCTGAGTACACCGTTATAAGTAAAGACAGTCATGCAGAAAGTTACATGTTGCTGCAAAAGTTTGTTTTGTCTCTATTGTGAAAATGACATATTTTCCAGTCACGTTCATGCCTGCAATCCAGTGTACTTTTCTGTAGATGACGTTTGTGGAAGGCCGTGATTTTCTCTAGACGGCCTAAGTTTATCTGATATCTGCGATTGCCGTACGTGAATATATATTAGTTCAAGACAATTTTATGCAAGATAATGATTCATGAACTTTTCGAAAAGCACTTCTGTACATGACAACGATATTCATGAAGATTCCATTGAAGTGTTTACTTTCTTTGTTGGGATGAGATGTAACCCACAGTGCAGCAATATAGAAAAAGTCTTTATTGATCGAAAAGCAAAATGTTTTGTCGAATCCTTACCTACTGGAAAATTGAAATGTACTGATGCTTAAATAATATTGTTTATTATTTTAAGTTAGACGTGCAAACAGATATTCGATTAACATCAACTTACAAGACACATGTGTTATGTTCTTGACTATTCGGTATCAATCCACAACCGAATGCTAGAGCTCTTCTTCTTTTTGTTATGCGTCTGTCGACCAAAATGTCTTATGTTATCCGGTTGTCAATTTATTATATAACAACAATTCTAAATACAGATATTTGGCATCAAAGTTGTGTTTGCGACACATAATGCTAGAAAAGAAAATGTCCATGCAATGTCAACGTGACATACCAGTCAATGACTCCAAAAAACTGGATAACGTTGTTATAGTAGTATCGGACCTGTCTGAAGTGCATACAACTGCAAATGAAATAAAAACTAACTAAAAAGGTAAATATAAAATAATGATATACATCAAATAAAATATCGATGTACTTTATTGTATCCAAATATATCTTGTCGACCAATTAGATATATGTGCAGTTGTAAAGGCTTACACACACGAAAAAGACAATGTTGAAGAATGTTACGTATTAATATTTGAACATCTGGTTCTTCTATTAATAAAGTACCGCTTTTAAATAACCGAACTGATCAGTCTTCACAAAAATAAAATTGAAAAACCAATATTTTCATGCCATCTGAGTCACTAGTAAGTGATCAACAGGGTTTTTAAATATCAAACTGCACAAGATATTGCCACAACTTTGATTCGCCCCAACTGCATATTGATAATCACAAAAATAACGCAAAAAATACCTGACTTTGCATCAGTCTACTGTAGATCAATCTCCCTGAATTATGCAACTTGCTGATAACCGGCAGGTATATAAATAAAACCATATCAATATTTCAAACGAAAAAAATAAATGTGTTAGCTGTTTAATGTTTAATGCCGAGCTTAAAATAAAGATTCTATTGTATAATATTTATACATGAAAATAATTATTTTTATCTGGATGATTTGGTTGTATTTGTTAATGCGTCTTTTGTGTCCATATTCAACTAGTGTATATACACTTATAGTTATTTTAACGTATATCACTGTAAGACATGCTTACAAACCTAACTAATCCTTATGCATGTCAGATGTTTACTTATTCAGTAGGTTATTTTTATGTAGCCATGATTTTGCTTTGATCTTGCGATGCTTTATAAATTAATTCATTCTAAATCAAAGCGTTTCTTTGTCTCTCAGTCTAGGTGCAGAGAAATCCACCACACGAACTATTTGTTCGTTGTACTTTTATATCCAAAGTTGTTTACATGAGAGATGTTATCAGACCAGCTCACAAACGCTCAGTCTAAATACAACTTTTCCATTAATTTCTTGATGTTTATTAGACATACCACTATTATTTAGTATTCATCTAGGAAGCTTATATGATCTAGATACATGTAGAATTTGATGTGTGGGTTCTGGTATGAAAACAGATGGGGACCTTTTGACAGTTTGTTGGAAACGACTCAAAAGGCGTCGGCCTCAGTTTATCGCTTTGTATCGTTAGTGTCGACTGTTATTGTGTGTGTTTTGTCTTCTATTGCATAAGTGTGTTGATACTTGTCTTTAAAAAGCAGCGGGTGAAAACATGATAGTGTTTCGCAAGGGTTTTTTTCCTGTAATTTCAAGCGAATTAAAAACAATTAATATAAGATATAAACATAATGTGCTGATTTATAATGGGCATACCGTGAATGATCGAACAGTTTATTTACTCGTTTTATTAAGGCTATTCTACTCGTTTAAAGTTTATTTACTATAACCGTAAGTGAAATCAAGTTCGATAAATCTCACAAATGAACCATTCATCATATATTTAATAAATTGTACACCTCGATAAAGAAATAATTCCTATCAATTATGTGAGGATTGTGCCCTCGTTATCACTCAGGCTCTTGATATGCATTTATATGATTATCCATCACAGCAATTTATGCGCTGGGTAATGCTGCGCTCATCGCAACATTTATACATTATTAGAGCAAATTGTGGTGTAAAAATAAATAATATAATTAGATGTAGAAGCAGTTAAATCAACGATGTATATCTTAAATGCGATGAAAAATAAAGCGATTTGAGTTTTGAGCCTCAATTATAGACTTTCGTAAGTGGATAATTGAGTAATTGCAGTTACCAACAAATAGGTAATTTACAAAAAGATATTTAAATTAATACAATCATTTCGAATAAGACTACACGTGCAATTGTGTTATGAATTTAGTTTTTTTTAATCTTAAAATAATAAATAGATATATGTTGTGTAAGCGAATGTGAATGATGTGCTACTTTTTGTAGATGACTTAATATACATTTTGTATAGTAAAAATATATTAAAACAAGAAAAACCTTATTGTATAACAGATGGTACACATCTTATAGTTGTATACAATGTGCTTGCAATCAGTGTCAATTGAGACTTTTTGTTTCTAGTGTGATGACTTCGGTACCGTATTGTATAAGTATTTATTTTTTATTGCATCATTATAAGTAATTTCGCTCGTGTAAAAGCGATAACACTTTTCTGAGATTAGTTTCAGACGGACTGATCTGATATTGCGTCGAAATTCCATTAAATGATAGAGAATACAGGTCGTTAATGAAATGCTGGTCTCAGATGGTAGAACAGTTTGTAGTCTCTAATGGCTTTGAAGGCACTATGCATACCGCATATGTTATATTTTGGGCATTCAGCACGATTGTGTACTTTGGCCCTTATGAACTACAATATTTTAAGAACAAACAATTATTCTGAAACTGTAGTTTTCTTACAGAACTTAATTGTGCATTCGTATGATTTTCGTAGTATGTATTTGTCATTCGTTATTGAGAACCTTTTGTAATCATATTCATAATGCTGGTACGCTCTATATTTGCATACGCTTACTTTACTTTGCATGTTACCTCGATCGTTGGGACTAGTAATACCGTTGTGAATAAGTAGTTCTAATCCTTTGGTAATCAACTTATCCGCAATAAACCATATTTGAATGTATAAATAGGCGTAAATCAGCGCTCATGTACATACATATCATTAACATGAAACATTTTATTTCCGATTATATGCAAGCTCTTAAGTTTGGCACTAGTAGATCGCATTTCTGCAAACTGTCTTCTTATACACCTGTATAAATCCACATTGTTTGTTAATGACGCCAATGACGTTCTCTTGAGATAATAAGATTTCATGATTTTTCTGAGTGTTACTTTTTTGATATGAACGAGCCCAGAACTATCTTTGCAAACACATAATGCTATAAATGGCGTATATATTACTGCATTTTCCAGTCACATTTGTACTCAAGAAGAAATGACAACAAATACAAATATAAGTATTATTTTAGCGAAATCAGTAAAGAGCTTGAATAAATTTATTTCCTGTGGAATACCAAAGGACCTACTTGAAAATAGTGATCTATAACAGTTTTAATAATCGACTTATTTTGTCTGAATGTGCGACTTAATATAAAAGCACTTTATCATAGAGTTTGAACAAATAACAAAGCAGACCGTTTTTGTCTTCAATCGCGTAACCTTTTACCTAAACATTCGCATATTTATCGCATAAAATTATTCAATTAAATATGAGTAAGAAAGCTGATTATTTTATAATAATGATCACAACATTAACCAGTAAATTAGCTAACGATATGAAAATATTTTGAAAATACTAATTAGTTATTACGTTTCAGAAAAAACCGTAATATATAATTATCTGTTATTTCCTAAGATATGTCATTTGTATTATAAATGTCCAGCTTGTAATGAGTACTCACACAAACAATTATGACGTCCAGTAAGAGTAATTCGTCGCTCAAACAACACAATGATATAACTGCTCATTATCTTGTCATTCATCTACTATGCCGATGCTACTGTAAATAAATTAATAAAATGTTGTTAACATTATTATTTCGGCAACGCATAATAACATTCTTTGAGACAGTTGATCTAAATAAGGTGGTTTTGTCACGCAAACATGGCATACCAGTAAATTGCATTGTACTCAAAATAGCATCGAAATAACGATGTTTTGTCTGAAGTACATACGCAGTAAATACATACAAGTAATTATAAAGCAAACGGTACGTCTGACACAGAATCCTCATTCTGAGTACTAACATCTCTAATATTTTGTGTGTGATGCGAACACATTATTTCCAATCCTACCAAATCTATCCGAACAGTCTGATTATTCCTGTATCGCGATGTCGAGTCATGCTCAAAAAGGAGCAGAGGGACGGATTCCATTGCCTCCCTCATACCTGGCTTCAACGTCACAGTAAATATACTGGGATAATTGCATCAAGTGCATCCTTTAATATGCTCAAGGAATGATAGAGAATTTAAGAAAACTGATGCGCCTACGTTTCACAAAAACATTCACGAAAAAGAGGGCCACATTCGACAGCATTTCGTTTTTCTCGATTACCATATTCCGTCAACATCCAGACAACAAACAGACAGCATCCCGAAATCTCAACCAACCTTAAATGATTGTATTGTTCCACATAAGGACACGATACTAGGAAATGTGTTGCTGATAAAAGGTAGCATTATATAAGAACAAAATATTTGCCTATCTGCCTGGACGTTCGGATACTATTATTCGAAATATTGTGTTTTAATTGTTTTATACTATTTGCATACATGTATGCTAAACTCACTCAACCGCTGTGTTTATCTTTTAATCTTTTAAAATAGATTCAGGTCTGTGCAGTTCGTAATATTATCCAGTACTTAACACAAACATTTAAAAATAATTATCGAATAATGTATTGTTATGAAAATGTGTTACTTGTCCTTGTTTCTACCCCTCCCCCCAAAAAAAAAATTAATTAAAATACAAAAGATAATGAGTGTTATGCTTATTTTGGAATTGAACCTCTACTGTAAAGTGAGTTAACATTTAAAAGACAAGGATCCTGATTTGCAACACTCTAAATGCATATACATTCACGTTATAACATTAATCTCAATATGCAAGTATTTTGAATAACATGCACGTCATTTTATGATTGATTATTACACACTTTTCAATATAATTTTTTACATGAACTGCTTTATTAAGTTATGAGTAAACGCCACAATACTTACACGTGCACTTTTAACTACTAGGCACCGTATGTATAGAATGTAGAACTATTAAAACTAAACACATCATATGATTGTCGACTGGCTTCTACTGCTGTGTTTATCTTTTCATCTTTTAAAATAGATTCAGGTCTGTGCAGTTCGTAATATTATCCAGTACTTAACACAAACATTTAAAAATAATTATCGAATAATGTATTGTTATGAAAATGTGTTACTTGTCCTTGTTTCTACCCCCCCCCCCCCCCTAAAAAAAAATAATTAAAATACAAACAGACTGGCTTCTACTTGAAAGAACATCAAAATAGTAGACAATACTCTGCAACATAACCTGCAAGACCGCGTCCACGAACCAATGAATACCAACAAATAACCAGAAATACAAAACAATAAACAACGCGAAGGACGCTTACAATTTTAGGTCAAAATCACAGCGATTTATTCATTGAAATTAACATAATTTGCAATGCGTGCTCTTAATTACATTGTTAGTAATAGTTCGATGAACACTTTTCGTTTAAGGTTTAAAGTCGTAAAAAACTTACAAGAAATATTGAGGACCGGCACATTAACCTCCATTCATTTTTAAGACTGATATTTGTACAATAGACAACATGCGTAATACAATATACAGGATTTTTTCAAAATTCAGTGTGCTTTCTATATAATCAGCATTTATAACATTTAATAAACACACGGCGTGTTTTCAACTTACTCAATTCATAGTAAATCTGCTCATGATAGGTCCAAAGTAGATTCCTCGTCTTACCAAATGTATATATTTTAAAAACGTATTTTATAAACAATTTATTATAGCCAGGTTTTATATAGCTCCCTACCAAACGATAGCGGGTTACGTACGCTTATATTCATCTTAACGTGAATTAATTTTCAAACATGAGCCAAAAAGTGTGAATTTCAAATAAGTCTTTTTTTCTAAATGTTTCAGCAATAAAGTGTCACGACTTCAGATTTACTAATACAAATTAAGCGAAGATACTGGCTTTGAAATATCAGACAGAACACATTTGATATGCTAAATGTAGGAATATTTTATATAATTGTCTGTTGTCGGACATAACACGGTCAGGAGTATAAATGCAAAAGAATAAAGTATGTTCCACAAAAACTAATCAATAAACTCATATATATATATATATCATCATTAAAAAAAAAACAAAATAATTTTGCATCAATTCATACCTCATAAAATGAGCGAGCGATGCTATTTTTTCAGACGATCTGTTGTGCAAAGCGAGCCACGTTTCAAGAAAAAACACAGTAAAATGCTAGTGTAATGTCAAATCCTCTTGACACAGAAAACCATTTGCTAGAAACGATAAAGTAATATAAAAAAGAGAAAAGTTTAATGTTTGTACAAATGCTCCTTTTGTCGCATATTTTGAAAGAAGGAACACGGGTTTGCATTAAACAGACAAGTTTGATAAATAAAACACATTTGTCTTAATGTATCTGAATTGTTCGTGACTCGGAACTGTCGCGATACATTCAATTAAATCTTAAAATAGCGAATGTGTTTCAGTACAGTTGGGTAAAAAAAACACGCTCACAAGTTTAATGTTTTGTTGCATGAAGCAATCAATGACAATATTCAATTTTACGTAAGTATGCAAATAAACATTGCATGTGTTCCCGAGATATCATGAAAACATATCAATCATCTGCCATGCAGCTAGTTTCCGTTCAATCTATTTTTAAATCATTGGTAAATGTGCAGACAAAATAGCGTTAGCATTAATTAAGGTATTGCGGTTTTATAAAATTCATCACTTTGCCAATGGTTAAGTTTAATCGTGGATTGATCAACATGACAACGCACAGGATAATACGTTTGTCATGAAAATGATGTTAGGAGACAAGTACAGCTTATGCGCAAGATATCGTCTATTTTTACATATTTTAAATCAAATAATAACAAAGCAAGAGTAGCAAATGCACACATACATAATTAAAAAAAAATTAACCCAAATATTTGAAACCAATGAAAAACATTTCCTAAACATTAACTATATTTGTGCAAGTTCTTCTTCTAAACAACTTTTCAGTCTCTAGATTCTAATACCGTTTTATGGCATGCACGGCGATGGAATATGTGTTGAAACCTCAATTTACAGCTATTGCATTTTTACACGCCTTATGAAAGGAGTCTGATATCACATCACATCAGTTTATTATGCCATTTTCTTTTTCAAAAATATTGTTAAAAAAATAACTGAAATAAACCATAGCGCACATATTTAGCGATTTTAAATTATGCACAAAATGAAAATAAATTGGATCAGTTAAATTTACAACAACCAATCTGTTTTTATCATAATTCATACACAAACATAGTTCTAATTTAAAGCATTGATATTAATATTTCAGCAAATATATAAGCGATAAACAAAACATGCACAGAGAAACTTGATATTGTCGAGAATCAAGCATACTATAATACAATTACGTCATTTTATATTTTAACACACGCACATAGCATATTTCATTCAAGATAAACATCGATTTGTTTTAATAATTTTAATATTGAAGTAATGACTTTCTACTGTTCAGAATGTTGCGGTGATTAACTGTGAGGAAAAAGCAAATATTAAAGAGTTCGAACAACATGTCTGTGTATAGACATATTTGGACATTAACCCTGCCAAATCAAATACAGTTGTCTTTAAATGAACGCGGAAACATTGTGTGTGTGTGTAACCCAAAGATGATTGTATAAATCAGCATTATTTGGACATCACATTGTTTGTTAAGTGCAGTAATCAAATATTTATTGTGCCACTTATAGACGCCATCGACTTTCTCGAGAAATAATTCATTATTTCATTATGTTATATATGAGTTCCGCTCTTCAATATGAAATAGCTCGTGTTTTCTTTACATATAAATTATAAAATCAACGGATGATTTCTTGGAATATGGCAAACCAGTAATTTATTGTAAATATGCTCGATCAGATGGAAATGACGATGTCTTCTTAGTATCCCACCACATTGACAAAGAATGATAAAAATTATAGTGCATGATTACAAAGACGCGAACGTTACCATCCTTGATCCATCAACATGTATATTTTTATTTATACAAAACACTGCCCGGTTTGTATATAATATAAGTCTTCTATCGTCATCCAAATTCGACGAAATTGTATATGAAACTTCGTCAAAACAGAATTTATTAGTTATAATATATACGGACATCCTTAGAAAAAAAGAAATGAAAGTGATGAAATAATTACATTATCGTATCAATCCTCTAAAAATAGTTAATATATAACAAATAAAAAGCGTTTGATACGTTTATCTTAAACAGTACCATGTCCATCGCAACGAATAGTTCTCGCCAAAATAGCAATATAATATTATTTCGTAATTCTAAATGAGCTCTAATAAAACTTATTAATCTATTTACGTGACAGAAAAATGTGAAGATTTAAGTTTGAAGACGATGTACTATTGAATAAGTCTGAATAGAATTACTGTCTGTCTAATAAAAAATAGCGTAAAATAAGAAAATATGTTAATGCGATCATTCATTGAGTTATGTGTTATGAATTGTGGTTTGCGACACGCATTGGTCTACAAAATGGTGATCAGATGCCGTTGTCAATTACAGACATAACGTCAATTATACACATGTATAAATACCCAACAGTAGTGTTTTAGTCAATATTGCTCAAAATGAAAATGTTATTGACATGCACAATAAAAACCGGTGTCATGCCCCGTGTAACATTACCAACTAAAAGGTTATATGAATGAAGAATGCACAAATACAAGTTATAGAAAATGATGATCGAATACATATTTATTCGATTTTAAACGTCACAAGTTGTAGGCATCGACAAGTTACTAACACAGAAATGTCATTTTATTCAAGTATCCATCCATCATCAAAGATAAAAATGCAGTTTTCAATTATTGCAAAAAGTATTAATCGCAACATGTTTCATTATTTATTTAACTGCAGCTTTAATCATTTAAATGTTTACTGTATTTTTGTATGTATTATACAGTATTAAATAGTCAATCGTCACCTTCCTTAGCTTAAAGACAAGCGGATAATAACAATAAACAATATTTTCAGCTAATTGACAGTAACCGTGATTTCTTGAATAATCGTTACATTAAATGTGATATTACTTAAAAGATCTCGCAAAAACCATTCACAACAAATACTATGTTTTGGCTGTGATTAAAACTTAGGTTAACATACATACCATGCTTAGACTTAATTGTTATATCACTGCGCGGATAATATGAAAAACATTACACTTCGTATATTCCGTTAATGCGAGATGGTAGGGCACCCATTACGTCATTTGTATGTTATCATGATGGGGCGTTTCTCTCGCAATATTCTTAAAAGAAGTAAATGTTTCATGCAACATTAAATAATTACGTAGTCTCACTGTCTGGAAATCAACAATAATATTTGTGTGTTCATCGCATATAATACCTGAAGTTGTTTATGGGAAAAATTGCTATCAGAACGGTACACAAAGGCGCTTTTCATTCCGAATATACTTTTGCCATCAATTTCCGGATATTTTCTTAGACAAAACACGATTATTTGGTATTCAGTAAGGCATCAAAGCAGCCTGTGTGTCGAGTCGTCGGTGGATTGTGCGAGTTACAGGACCTGTAATGAACGAACTATTGTGCTATCTGGATCCCAAGTAGCATCCGAAAAAAAAGACTGCATATAATATGTTTAAACCTATACCAATTAAAATAATAAACTTGGTTCAAAGGAATAATCATTACATATTCGACATTTATCATAAATGGAATTAGTAGTATATTCATATTAAACAATATCCTACAAATACAATATAAATATTATTGTATTACACACACTATTAAGCCTTTATATGAAGGAACCGTAAATTTACAATAAAACATATGCATTTTATGAAGTCAAAATTGTAATATTCAAGCGACTTTGTTAAGATTGAACACATAAACTCCCTCTGACTTGAATGAACATATACTGTAAAAGAACTTTAATGACGTGTTTATATTGGACAAATTAATTTTCTCATAACAGTTTGTTATGCTATTATCAATACCATCATATTTGCAAACAATTACACTTTAATTTATCCCATTTTCAACGCGTCATTGACGGTTTAACACCTTATGGAATATACTAGCCTGTATTCAACCTTGTGGGATATACCTGTCGCGTGCACGGACTACTTTTAACTTTACCACTGAATGATTTTTCATAAGAAATAAAGTCGAGAAAACTTTAGCTTCAAAATTATACGACCTTCAACCTTTAAATCTAGTCATATGACATAATGTTTCTCCATCCGTATAATGAATCAGCTATTTGATGGCGTCATAAAATGACATACTTATTGCGTCACTTCCCCACCCCCCCAAAAAAAATGACGATTTATTATAAACGCGACTTATTTCAATGTACATGTACTGTATATCGACACATTTGAATTGTCAATTTATCACATATTCCTTATTTGGTGTAATGGGCATTGTTTATAATCCATGCATGTTCTTTTGACATTTAAGAATGTACAACAAGCCATACAAATATCGCACAATTAATAAATAATCTGCAATATTTGCTTTCCGATTTAATTAACGTTAGGCATAGAGCTGTGTAAAGTATAAGATGGTAAAAATAGCACCACACTGGAATTAGGAATGTCCCATTTTGTACACGGGTATTATCCACTCATTTATCTGTTGTGTAATGGAATGTTTTGCATTCTTTCTGTATTTGTATATTAAATTATTTTCTTGTACAATATGGGCATTTACCATAGACAAATAAAACCTTGTGCAAGTTTAAACATAATTATGTTTGTATGCAGAAATCTGCAAATGCAACCGAGTTTACAAACGGCTATTATTTGATAAACTGCTCCGGTTCATTTTAACAGCAGTAATGTACATAGAGTACATGACGAAGCGTGTGACGAAGAAGAAAGTTTGTTGAGTCCTCATTTGAATATAGTGATATGATGGCATACGGGTCTTTATTAAACTGTGCTAAAATAATTATTAAAGACCCTAGATGCAAAATCGTCAATTATTGAGTTAAATGGATTATTAGATGGATTTTAAAGGATAATTAAAGGTAAGATACTAGTTCGAACGTGTTTTGGTTTTTGTTTGTACTTTTGTCGTTCCCTGTTCTCGGGGAAATGATTTTAACATGGGCGCCATTGATGCATCGGATCACACACGGCATACCCATAACATTATATAAAAACACGTTCTGCGCGTCCTTAAATTCGTCGTCCGAATTCGGAAAACGTATTGCCCTGTATATTAAGTCAAATAAAGTGTCAGTCGCTGCAATTGTCTGTTTACTCGTTGAAATTGTCAAGGTCGTCGATGGTGTACATGTATGTTGACATCGACATCATTAAGTCAGGAGCAATCGCCGCCATATTGGATTTTGATCATTTTCTTTCGAAAATAAAATTAATTATTGTAAAGTAAAATCTTCTTTTCGCGGTCGTAATGTGTTAAAATTTGCATGCTGCGTAAAATTGAATCGAGGCATATGGTGATATATTTTTTACTCGTTTTACAGTTTGTGTGTGAATTTTTTAAGACTATTTTGCGTACCAGAACAAATACATTTATATCACTACGCATGGTTACATTCGTTAGATTTTAAGCGCTTTTAAAAATGCATTAAAATTTTTGTTTAGGTTATTAGATCTATTTATGTTAAATGTCACGTTGAAAAAAATCAAATAGGATAAACAGAACACTAGGATTCGCGTTGAATACAGAGAAGTTTATGTTGCGAGGCTTAGAACACCGGGAGCGCGAGCCTTCAACGCTAACCTAGTATTCTCTATGTACCTGTTCTTTATAATTAAGTTTTGAATATGTTGGTGAATCAATTGCTCCTTTGTAAGCCATACTCGTCTCTTATGTTAAAAAATATTACTTGTAATATGCCTATATTTGTAACCAATATTTATGCAATTCTAAAAAATATGTACACGTGCTCAATTAATCATTAAAAGTTTTATGTGTATACAATTATCGCAACAAGCATTTCATGATCAGGTAAAACAATGACTTCAAATGTAACTGAGTGTAGATACCATACACGTTTATGCTTATCTTATTAGCTAATTCGTTAATAATAAAATATATGTAAAAATGAACGTAAAATATCTTTGGTGACGATTTTTATCAATGTCTTTAATTGTCAAAAGACAGTTTAAACAGTAGCATTTATAAACTAGAATATTTTGCAAACGCTTTATTTTGAGTGAAAGAAGATTTGATATTATCAGTAATTAAATGAAACTCATTCTTGTCTATCTTCTCTTGGAAAACATGACAAATAGACCTACATTATCACCCATCGGAATCCCTTAAAGTAGTCATGAGATGTATCGAAATACAAAATATTGAACCTTACACAAAACAAAAACAGGCATCCAGAATATTTATAGTAATTGTAGTTAACAATACTGACACTGATCTTGCAATATCATTTGACCCAACGAATAAAAATCATGTCATGGTTACACAGAACATATCAGAGTCACATACTTCTTACCCGTTAGACCCTTAAAAAGTCCTCCTCCAGGGTTTCATCTCAGACATCCCTGGAGGAGCAATTCGAAACCCTCATATTATTGTACTAATCCTTCATCCCTATGCACTATTATGTTGATGCAATTCTGTTTTGTATGACACTGTGGTTAATATATGTCAGCCAATCCCAAGCGAGTGCATGCTCATCAGGGAAGTTCGGATGCTCGCAAATGTGTACCATCTCCAAGTTGACGCCGTTCACGAGTGCACGTACGAACTGGAAAGATGCCATTAATTAATACGATGTTGAGGTCGTCCATATTACTAGCACATATCACACAGGATACCTTTATTATACATTAGCCCAATCAAATCATTCCTCTGTAAGCATACCTGAAAAAAGTGAACCATTTTTTTTACAGTTCCATATTTGCCTAAACAAAAACAAGTTGACGGCCTTCTGAGCACTTTGAAATTTGAAATGTACTAAACTAAATTTAATCTTAAAATGTTCTTTACAATTAAAATGAATTTCGAGAATACATATACAATTTTTTGTGTTTGTAAATGAAGCGTTTATATCTGAATAGATCAAAATAATATGTATTAGTTTCAAGTATCACTACTTGATTTACCTAAAAACACGGATACTATCGCATTTTATATTACAATAAATTTCTATTTTTATTGATATATGTCTAATTTTTCATTTTATTGTAATAATACCTATGCTGTAACCTTTTATTTTTCTGTTATTAAGTATGTAAGTCTTCAATATCCAAGGTACCGATATTTTTTCTGACTCTCCGTTTATGTCTATATTTTATGTGATAATATTTATGGGTTTAATATACTATTGTTATATAGCAATGACTCTGTGCTTTGATCTTACAAAGTTATTTCATTGAGCAATTTAGTCCTCAATATAAATGTTACTGAAGCAACTCTTTCTAGATTACGAGGAACCAAGCATACACAATTTGAGTGAACAGTGTTTTAATAGTCCAAGTTGTTTGTGTGGAATGTGTTTTATATTAACGCACAAATTTAATTTTAAGTACAAATTTTGCTTTCCGATAAGTTCAATGTTATTTATAAGCTGCAGCATATTTATTTGGTATTCGAGATTGCAGCCAATTTGTCTTAAATCTACAGTCAACCTGCAATGACCAATTATTGTTTTAAAAATTCGGATCCATAAAATATCCGGTACAAGAGTTGACATTTTTGTGCACTTCAATTTGAGGCTTTGTATTTTCTATTCCTATAAATAACTCAATAACTGAACTTAAATTTATCGGAGATAAGCCACACGCGTTCTATCCGTGTGACATTAAAAGTGATTAAGGAAGGCACTCTTAAGCGGCTTATACCGTAATCCAACGACAAACTTTAAGATCAATATAACATATAATTTCTTTTAAAGTTATTGGAATACCGAAACTCGTATAAAAGAGCATTTCTTTGTCAAGTTATATCAAAATTGTGTAGTTTTCCTTGACAAGTTTACTCGGAATCAGAAATGTTTAAACTATTTTAATGCTAGTTTCAACAGCTGCTTTTCATTTTAGTCTTAAATGTTAAATCGGTTTCATAACAATAACAACGGACTTTATTCTGAAAATTTTTCATCCCTGTTTTCATTTTATAACGTAAGATTTTGGCTAGAATACTTAAATTTTGCATTATATGATTGCATGCCAAATGTTGTTGATATCTACAAGATTAAAGGAGGATTCACACTAGAGTATAGTAGAAACCCAATGAATAGTTACCAAGGCCACACTAGTAACTTGTAAATTAAATATGACCTAACCAATATATGCAGTTTTCAAATGCTAATGTTATTATTACTGCAGTGTTACATAGATTTAAATAGAAATAATTGAATATGAGTAACAATAAATGATAAATAGAAAGATGTTTGATTGCTAATAATCGAATATACACATGAAGCTTTATTCTGATTGCGTTTATTTATATGTTTAGTTTAATATAGTGTGCATTAGACTTGACACTAACAACGGTTTGTGATAACTGATTATATCAATTTGGTATTAAACGATACTTGAAGATTTATATTTCTGTTTAATTAGTATTTATGTGAGATTAATGATAGTGTCATTGTTGACAATGACGAAATGAGAATGCTCAGAATCGGCAGCTTTTAGTGTGGTGTCGTTGCTGGAAATTATGATGCTTTTATGTATTTTGAAATGAATATCATAAGAATGAATACGTGTACGTCAAAATGGATATGTTTTATTTGTTGCGTCTTTTCACATTTCTTTATTTTTTCTGATTTAAACATACATATATATCGTTCGAAAGTTACAATTTAAGTGAATTAGCGTTTACTTAGTTTTTATTAATCCTTCATTTAGGAGAACACGTCTTTGGTTCGATTTGAAATATTTCACAACCCTATTAAGAACAAGTTCATCTTGAACGGTCATGTTCCCTTGACCGGCTCTTGTTATACGGCGTGATGTATATGTGTGTCATTGAACATGAATGTTTACATGGTTCAAGTTAAATTCTTCTTAAAGAGCGGTTAACGCATTTTCTGGATCCACTTAATAGTGAGGCTTAACATTTAACTAATTAAGATGAAACATTACGTTTATTGATACAATATCGAATGGTAATTATTTTTCACGACCCGCGTCTTAATTTCAATAGATAAACGTTCAAAATAGCTGTGGGCATCATGCAACAAACCATGGGCGAGGCTTAATGATGCTAATGTATTTCCAAAACTGCAAAGTTGTTCGTGAATGTATAGTACATAACCTAAATAAACCAATTGCGTGTTAAACCCTGTTTTCATTAAAACGGTTAAATTGCCTTCCTACTTAACTCTTGTTTGAGCAATGCTTTTATGTTATAAAGATGATATTAACAGTAACTTCTATTTTACATCTCGACACATGAACATGCATTTAACGATAAGCATACGATAGTTTCTTTGGCAGACCACATTTAAGCTCAAAGTTTGATGCGGCAGAACGCCACTGAATAGAACACTCATTTGCAAAGAGTGTATATCTCAATATGTACAATGTAGGAGTATATGACTACAATAAGGCTGTCTTTAAATACAAAATCATAGATAACGACTTGAACATAATATAATGAAATATAATCAAGCAGGGGGTAATAATTTTTTTGACGTAAATAAATACGATAAATGATTGTCCGTCCGTTTTGTCTCCAGATTATTGCCAGGACATGTTGTCATTATTACCACAATACATGTAGAACAATTAAATAAAAGTGTGCGTCGTATCTCAGCATTTTTCTTTAAATTTATTATTTCAGAAACATCCATTATAAAAAGTTTATAATACACCAAGTTATTTTATATGCAACTCTAAATTACACATTTTAAGCTACTAAAAAAGCCCATGCACAGTTGAATAGCCATTGAATGTGACATGTGGGTCGTTAACAACAATCATTGTATGTTTATGTACTTGTATGCAAGGAGGCATTTGGGATCCGTGCTTTCATTTACAGTTTGTACTTACACTATAAATTAGGGTTATAATAAAACTGTCGCAAAAGATCATCAATATATCGACAGCGTATTTTGTAATCAAAACCTGTATCACATAGCTCAAAGATTATGATCATAGTTAGAAATATCAAATATGAACATAATACAGCTCGGTCGGCCTGTTATTTTATCATTTTCAACCTTTTAAACAAAACAATTTATTGTTAACATGCAACACGTTCACAGAGCTCCAGATAAGGATTTGTGAAATTAGTAACGGTACTGCCACTGACATAAAGAAAAGGAGTAACGCTTAAAATCAATTAGTTCCTGTACTACCATATCCCAAAATACAGGTAGTACTGTACTGCCCGTGTTCTTGGATATTGAAGGGTGTATTACTGACTTTACAGAAACATTTGCAGCAATTAAAATAAACATATGTAGCTTCTTAAACAGTTACTGTATTAGGTTTTCCATTCTGAATTATGATGCTAATACAACCACACATCAAAACTCATGACTAATACTATTTCTTCATTATTCTTTACAAGAAAACACAAGCCAACAAGTAAGCTAAATAAATGAACACTTATTTCACTGTCTCATCCGTTTCCCATCGTGTTTTCTAACGTTTTACGCCACCGATGCAATCAAACCGTTTAATATCGGGGCGACAATGTCTTTTTCTGGGTTTACAGATTTAATGTCAGGATGGTTAAAAGACACCGTATGTAGTCATTATATGACAACAAAGTGTTGTTTTGAGCCGCTTTCGGTTAAGCCGGTATTCAATTGCGCGCAGACATATCGTTTTTGACGGATTTACACGTTACAGAAAATCACGCGACAGAATAGACACTAATATATGAACCCAGTCTACAACTTTTCGGTAATTTAAATTAACGAAAAGCGCCGTTAGGTTAGAGACCAACAAATCACGCCGCGCTGACGCAGACGTATCGGTACGGCCAGATTTTTTTCGTAAATGCGTAAAATGGATATTAATTTCGTAATTGTACGTCCAGCTTATAAAAATAAATGCGTAAATCTTCATGAATAAGGCGTATTTATTGCTGTACGGCCCTTATCTGAAGCTCTGCGTTCATCTAATGAGCAAACGTCAATGCCACACTTTAATGTGCACATACTTAATATAATTGCATTTTATACAAGACGCATTTAAACACTAACCACAAAAATACTTGTTAAGAGGTTGTAAGAACACACGTACAATGTGTCCCTAGTTAAAATCCGACATTCCCGATTCGAGGCCAAATGTCACATATAAATGTTATAAATGTTTGCAAGTTAGTTTTTACAATATTTTTATAAATCAATCATATAGCATTTAACGTGATTTTATATGCCCCTTGCCTGTGTCCATTTATTTGCAAAGAAAAATATCTGTGTAGCACATCTTGTTTGATAAATTCGGATCACATACAATACGTCATTTTACAAGCCTGTTTGTTCGTCTTATCATTGAAAACATTTGGCAAAGGCATATTTTAAACTCTGCAAAAACAACTAGAAATGTATTAAAGACACTGATGGATCCACTACACATGTTTGACATAAGACAAATCCTTTATATATTCTATAGACGACGAAACGGAAAGGGACAAACATCCGCCATAACTAGTCGCAGTGAAAATTCCTTCCTTTTCGAATATCTACACAAAACATGCCATCGTACTATGAAAGTTGTATCGAGTTATAAATATATATATTTAAAATATAAATAATAGTTAGAAAGAATTTAATATAAAAATTACTGGGACCAAAGTGGAAAAAAGACAAATGGTCATAATTTTGAGAAAATTCGTATTAGCGAAAATTCCTTTTTACGATTATCTATAAATAAAATCACCCAACTGTTTGATCGAGATCAAGCCTAGTTTTGAAAGAGGAGTCGTAAACAAACAATTTCGGGTGAACCTATTATGTACGAGAAAAACATAACTGTTACACGGTGCATATTCTGTCGACATTCGCCGGAGCCTAAATTCCTTCATTTAAGTTCATCTACACATTACGGTTACTAAACTTAAAATATTGATATATATTATATATTATATATTAATAAACGCATTGATTCGAAGGAAACCCTAAACAAATATCGTGAACATAAAATAAATAAAAAGAGAATATTAGTTTATTTAAATGCAAGATCCGATAATTATTTTACGAGAGAAAATAGAAAAATACAGATTGGCTATAACACTTGTGCACATATGTCACCCTAACACTTAATATTAGCAGCAGTGAGCTTTACTAGTAACGTAGGTATTGTGAAATATGAGCATTTAATTAATATATATCTAGTGATCATGTGGAGAAATGTGTTGCTCATTCAGAAAAGAAACAAATCTCGCAGTTTTCTTTGCAAAATATTATAGGAAATAAAAATTTGCAAGCCAAATTAGTTATACCATTACGAAATAGCAGATGAAAACGAACGTATTAAGCACTTTGACACTTCGACATTGCAATCACGAACCAACATAGTCCTAGTATTATCTCGTCTCAATGGAGCGAAAGCGTTTGATACACGCTCGACGACCTTAATCCTTGTGTTATCTATACGAACCACTCCGAAATACAAATTAGCTAGTGACAGTTCTTTGTACATTTTTCAATACGTTACCAAGAAATTTTTATTGTAAGAAACGCGTGTTTGTTTTTGAAGGCATGCTTCTTTCAAATACGCACGTTGTTTATTCACATCATAAAACAATTGCAATTGAATTCATAAAGGTAATAATTGATTTAAAACACATTTAGTGAGACTTAATGTGCACCGGCCGGAGAAAATAAAGGAATCAAACAAAGAGAAACACACGCACGCACGCACGCACGCACGAAAACACACAGACACGCACGCACGCACGCACGCACGCACGCACGCACGCACGCACGCACGCACGCACGCACGCACGCACGCACGCACGCACGCACACACACACACACACACACACGCACACCCCCCCCCCCCACACACACACACACACACACACACGCACACACACACACACACTGTGTTCATACTATAACCAAATTTTTTCTTTGTAAAAAAGTCGTACTGGGGGCAGTTGTGCTTTACATTTTTTATGTTTTAATTATATCTGTGTATTATATGAATATTGTTTCAGTGATACACATTTAAACAGATTTTTCTTTTCATTTATAGAAGTTTTAATTTTAGTAGAAGTCAACTTTGTTTACCGTACCATTACTCCATGAATTCTACTTTCGTTTTTACCGGAAGTTCACCGGAAGTGTTTAAATATTGACACGGCGTTGCCGTCGTTAATTCGAAGCTGATGTTGTTGATTACTTTTTATTGTTAAAATTGAATGACAAAAACTGTTTTTAAACTATTATATCGTACATCAACAATAGAACGAGAAACATAATATTACATGACGACAAAATAATTACATGACAAAACAGTTAGATCTACATATAATTAAAGCTGAACTTAAACGAATTACTTAGTATGTTCATAGCCACAACACACTTTGAACCTGTTTAACAGACTAAACAGTCAGTCTTTTAAAGTTGCCACGTTTAAAAGACACTTGGATCGGCGACTTCTTATCGGATGATGTCGTGAAATACTTCCAAGCAGCGGAAGGCGTAGGTGGCATTTTGCGTGGACAGATATTTACTTTATGCGTGTAGTAATTATAATATTTTCAATTAAATGAGGGTGAAATACCAAAAACATTTCTTTAAGTATAATACCTGATTGAATATGGAGTAATTAATTAATGTTTGGACCAAACGATACGCAAATACTCATTAGAGGTTGAGTGAATTATTTTCTAAAAGCTTTTTTGATTGGACAACGTGATTATAACCATACGATCTGTTTTGTTTTTCACACCAAGTCGGCTCTTTCTTTACTCATTTAATCTTTGTTCATTTTAAATGTAATTCGAGTTATTAGATCAATACGGGTCGGTGTTTTAATTGCCATACGGTCTTATTTGTTTTTACACAAAGTGGCTTTTCCTTTACTCATTTAATCTTTGATAATTTTAAATGTAATTCGTGTCATTGGATCAAGTGCAGGTCGGTGTTTTGATTGCCGACGCGATTTGCACCTATCATAATTTTGACACAAAGTGTCTGGCTTTGTTAGCGGGATTTATGACCGGTATTCTGTCATCACCATAGCGACGCATTAACGCGCCTACCGGAATAAACATTATGACACGAGAAACAACTTTTTTGACAATGTTTGAAGCAAATTTTACGAATACAAAGTCTTTGAAATTACTCGATTTTTTTTCTTCCGAATATTCGATTCGGAAAACAGTATCCGAATATTCGGTTCGGGACCGAATATTCGGATATTCGGATATTCGTTGACATCCCTAGTAAAGTCACATAAAGAATATTGTCGTCCGAAAATAGCAATGGTAGATATTAGTATTTAAATGTATGTATTAAAAAGATCTAATTAAGTGTAAGAAGCGTCTCAACGCCAATGATGGTAAATAGGCAAAAGTATCAACAATTTACAGCATACGGTAAGGTTTAGTAAAACGCACAAAGACATAATTTGTATAAAATATTCGAAGGTTGCTGGTTATAAGAAATAAAAAACATATTCATATAAATACAACACATAGTAAACATATTGGTTACATCTGCTAGAAGTTCGGTAGACTATACAAGTGCTTAAGATATTTAGTCAAACGTTTTTTAACGGGATATAATCGAAGTGCATAAACAATTTATGTATTAATATTTCATTGTTTACAGTTAAGCATCTATAAATATCATAAGGTGAATGTAGTCGGAATTTAAGGCATTTGAGAGCACATGTAACGAATCAAACAATATAATAATGTACATTAGACTTAGTAATTTAGTCGTACAACACTAATACAAGTTACATTGCGCATAACAAGTGTGTTCATTGGATAATTTAACCTCATAGAATCGAAAAGATTGATTTAAATCTAATTCGTTTGATTGAGTATGGAATCAGTGGTATGCAGCCTGTGATTAAATTATTTTTAGAACAATCGATTTACCCAATTGACCTGACCTACATGCCGAAATCGAGATCGCGTGTAGATCAGAGTTGGGTGTGTGTAAGCAGTGCGTTCATGAAATTGCAAAGTTTTGAACGTGCTCTGCAGAAAGTCACACGCGGGATTACTGATTTGGATTTGCCTTAAATTGCAGGTATGTATGTTTATTTATTTTGATGTAGTGTCATGAATTCTACGTTAATTATTGTGTGTATGTGAACGCATCCATAATTTTACGAGTAAACAAGCTAGTGCGTTTAGCCATATTAATGTTGTTGAACTTCATTAATTCAATGTATTTTATGATATTTTGGCGTGTGGGGTAATATCTCGGGATCAATTGACGCCTTTGTTCTGTGAAGTCTGGACACACAAGGACGTAATGAAATTCGTCTCCTCATTCTCTTAATCCTAGCTGGAGGCAAAAGGGGCAGTTTCTTAAGTTATGAGGAACATAAGACCATCTTTGAACTTCAACTGGCAGTTTGTGGTTAGCAGTTCGGAATTTAATGAGGTTTGTTGTAAGGTTACTTGGAAGTGACGTTATGTACTTTTCGAGTTTAATATTGTTTTTGAACAGGAGTTAGTGTTTGCCTTTGTTTGACGTGTTAAATTTTGCTTTCCATTCTTGTAAAAATTGATCCATTAGACTTTGTTTAATTGCCCGGTGGACGTTGTTTGTGTTGATATGATTTTGGGCCTCGAAAATATATGTATTTCCTGTTTCGTTAAAATATCTGTTTAATTTAGTCGAGCCATTTGTAAGTTTGAGGGCTATTTAGCATATACTTATATAGGATGTTTGTGTATTTTGTGTGATCGCCATTTATTATCTTTGACCAATATTTTATCATGTTTGATTTGATTTGTATTTGTATTGGGTATCTGCCCAGCTCTGCGTAGAGAAATGAATTGGGAGTTGATTTTCTGGAATAAGTTATTTTCTTAAGAAAAGATATATGTATTTTCTCCAGATTGTTTGTGTTCTCGTATCCAATTATTTCAGTGGAATATGTTAGAATTGGTAGGATTGTGCTATCGAATCATGATATTTGCAAGTCGAGTGGAAGATCGAGATTGTTTATTCTTTTGTATAGTAGATGCAGTGCTTTGTTTGCTTGTTCTTCAATATGTGTTCTTGCTTTAAAAAAAAAACTTTCACTGTGACTAAAATATGTGCCTAGATAAGTGTTTACTATTTCCATAAGTTTATTGTTTATTTTGAATGAGTATTGTTTCCAAGTTCTTCTATTGGTGCCAAATATTATGACTTTCGTTTTATCTACATTGAGTGTTAATTTCAATTTTTTGCAATATTTTTCGAAATCGTCTAGACATTTTTGAAAAGATTTTGGGGAATCTGCTAATAGAATCGTGTCATCGGCGAACAGAATGGCTATTAGTGCAAGAAAATGCATTGTTTCTCCATCCTGGTGTTGAATTTGAATCCCTTTGTTGTTATTGTTATTAAGGTGTTCGAGTAAGTCATTAAGGTAGTAGGAAAATAAGAAAGGAGATAGGTAGACCCCTTGTCGGACACCATGGTCGCAAGAAAAGAAAGCTGAATTGTCATTTTTTTGTTTGGACACATGATTTAATGTTGTCGTACATGTTTTTTATAATTCGAATGAATTTTACTTGGACATTGCTGTTAATTAGTTTATGGAATAGTTCTGCTCTGGGGATTAGGTCAAAGCATTTGGTAAAGTCTACAAAGCCCACAAATAGTTTACTCTTTAATTTTTTCATGTTGTTTATACGAAAATTAAGACAGAATATGTTGTCTGTTGTTGAAATGTTTTTACGAAAGCCAGCTTGATTTTGGTTGATTGTGGAATTTTCATTACTATACCTGGTTAATCTTTCATTTAAGACGGATGTAACTAGTTTGTCTAGACAGGATAAGATCGTTATGGGCCTATAATTTTCAGGGCTATCGCGTGTGCATTTTCCTTAGTATATTGGAAAGATGAAACCTTTGGACCAGGTGTCTGGCATAATTCCGCTGTCAAATATCATATTGAAAAGTTTAGTGTAAATTGGCAACATCAGAGTTTTCGTGGTTTTAATATATTCATTGGGGCTACAGGTTTTGCCGTGTTTACATTTTTTGATCATTTTATCAATTGCATCACTGGTGATCGGAGAGTTAAGGGTAGTTTCTGTGTTATTGTCGATTATATTAGGTTCAACGCTTTTGAGGTCATGGTCACTTGTGTTTTCATTTGGTGTTGTGTTCAAGTCTTTGAAATATGTATACAATTGTTCGATGCTTGGTTTAATATCGTCTTTGTGACTTTCGAGTGATTTAAGGTAATTCCAATAATGCTTCGGTTGTTTGTTTTTCATGGTTCGTAATTGGGTTTGAGTACGATGTATATATTTTTTGTGATGGAAATGCACGATTCGTTTGTATTCTTTGCTTGCATGGTTCATTGCGTTTTTATTGTCTGATGTTTTGTTTTGATTGTAGAGTTTACGCATTCGTTTGTAGGTTAATCTCTTGTTATTACATCGAGGCTCGTACCAGGGTTTAGATTTGATTGAATTTGTTGTGTGCCGTTGGTTTTTATGTTGAAATAATTTTGGTTGAAATGTTTGCACGGCTGTCGTATGGAATAGTTGTGCTATTTGTGTGAGGGCCATATTGATACTGTTGTTGTTGTTGCGACTATTGTTTTCGGTGTTGATAGAATTGTCGTGTTGAATAGTATAATTGTTGTTGTTGTTGATGATGTTGTTGGTGGTGGTTGTTGTGTAAATAGTAGTTATGTTAGATGAAGTAAAAGTAGTAGTAGAAGTAGTACTAGAAGAAGTAGTAGTAGAAGTGCAAGAAGTGGTAGTGGTAGTATGAGCCGCAATATTTGTAGTATTAAGTAAAGAGTAAATTGGTGTTAAATCATGATTTTCTAAATTCAAGACAAATTCGGCTTGTTTATCTGATTTCCATAGCCGATTTTGGTGTTGTTTATTATTTTGATTTTTCTTATTTTCGATCACTTTTGCAGGTTTGATGTTCAAGGACAACACAGAGTGGCCATCAGAGAACACTGGGTCAAATTCTACGATTTCAAAACTGTGTAAGTATTTTAGGGTATGTACTGAGCAAAGGGTGTAGTCAATAACAGAATTATCTTTGAATGTTGAACGACCTATATTCTTATCTTTACTGAATCTTCCATTTAGAATGAGTAGATTGTTGTTTTTACAAACATTTATTATGGTTTTGCCTATTCCGTTTATTTTTTAGGATCGCACGTGTTCCTCTCTATGTTCATATTATATTTGAGTAAATTATTCTTATGGTTAAAATTATTAATCATGTCATTGTCGAAGCCAAAGTATTCGGACAAGAAATCGTCGAATTCTATGAAGTCGGATAATTGGGCTGTATGGCCGTTAGTGTCGCCTGTTATTATAACGTGACTATATTTGTTGCTCATATCAGTGATCTCTTCTTCGAAATTATTGAGTTCATCTAGGTTAAAGAATCTTGATGATTCAGGTGGAATGAACCTTGTGTTCGATTGAAATGATTGAAATAAGTATAGTCCAAAGGATATAATCGTAGTCAGTTTTGATAATTACCACAAATTTGAATAATTTTTCTTTGACAAAAATACCCAGACCCCCTGACTTTCTATGGAATTTCATTTTTCGTGGTTAGGCTAAAAACTCAAAACCATCAATTTTAATTATATATTGCTCGTCTATTTTGCATTCTGTGCAGCAAAATATGTCAAACTGATTAATATATTCACAGAAATCTGGGTAAATACACTTTTTCTTGAGTCCACATACATTCAGCGTTCCTATTTTAATAGTTACTGACGGTTTTGATTTTAATATTGGAATAACCGTGTTTTTTCTTATACTTTCAGGATCGGACGTATTGCATGGAGAGGAGTTGGGGGTATTGTCCGGGGAGCGGGAATTGGGGAGTGCTAGGTGTACATCATCGCCATCTGATCCGGGCAAGGTGGCGGCAGTAAATGCCTTTGGCAGGCAATCCTTTAGATTTGAGATTGTGTCGTCGCTAACATAAGGAGTCTTGGCTTTTTTGAGCATCCAACCCGTTTGTGCGACTAGTGTGGGCTGTAGCAGTTAAGTGTGGCGACAATGGCGTGTTTTGGAAGAGGATGGGTAGTTTAAGCATGAATCACATATATATATGTGGTGATTGAGGAGCAAGGCGTATCTGTTAAAATGCGTACCTTACTGAATATCTGACTGGGACTGTGAGTATTCTTTGGGAGTGGCTCAACGTTTATGTATGTGTCGACTGCGGGGGTGCATTGTGCGAGGATTAAATTATCATTGAACACGATTGGAGACTGGATGGCATTATCAAAAATGGAATGAAAACTGGATTTACGTACAGAGTTACATTTAAACGTATTTTGATATTGATCATCTTCCATGTTATTATAAGTGTTAACAAAAGCAGGATCAGAAATGTTTTCACAAATAGTATAAGAATGTTTGTTATTTGTAACAAATTGTTTTGTGTTTACAAATATATTGTCAGTGACACTGGACGATAAAACATTGTCAAAACGGGCTTTTGCAATATGCGGATTGACTGTCCCGGTGTTTTCCTAGCACCTTATACTGTTCACTGGTGGGGAGTTTGGTGGGTCGCCATGAGTCGCCTCCTCATCAGACATGTTTCCATCATTGCCCGTTAAAGTCACATATAATGGCAGCGTTTGCTTGGGTTTGGATGATCCCTTTCCGCGAGGCGAGGTTGGTGCTGATCTTGGTCTCGGCGGAGCGGTTGGATTCTGCATTTTAATGGTCAGGTCTACTGGCTGTTGTCTAAACCTTTCGTCTGCGAGTTGTATGGGTGATTTGTTTGCATGTGTTTGAGAATTCATTTGGGCGGGTCGTGTAGGTTGTGTGGCGGTATGTTAAACTGACTGGCGGAGCATACACTGGACGCTACCGAGTTATGGATGCACTCATGGATGTTTGATATTCTTGAACCTTTTAGGATAGGGTACCACTCTGGAAATAAATCCTCGGCGATTCGTCCGTTCACTGGGAGTGCTGCTGGGAAAAGCATTTGTACGTTATGGGGACCATGCTTTGACCTAGCTTCATTGAATTCGGGCCATAGCTGCTTCCTGGCGTCGCTTATTTCTTTTGGATAGTCTCTCAGGAGGCTGAAGTTGGTTCCGGCAAGTCGACATGCGCTGTTCATGAGGTCGTCAACGTCGCCTGGGTGGCTCATAATGACTCGAATTAGCCGTGGTCGTGTATTGTTTGTGCTGGTGCGTCTGCCGACACGATTGGCGCGCAGGACTGAGATTTTACCTCTGTCAATGTTGAGTGACCTTCGCAGAAATTCATGAACTGTATTAAAACAATTTTTGTGTTCGCATTCATCTACCCACGCAATAAGTATGAAGCTTTCCCTCTGCCTGGCCTCAAGCTCTTATGTTTTGTATTTAAGCAGTAGTACACGTTCGTGGGTGATATTTTGTGCAGCACAATTGTAGTACAAACTGGACTCGATATTTTCAACGCGGCATTTTAACAAGCCCGTGTTTTTCATGCTATCTAATATATTGTCAATTTTGCTCTCTAAATGCTGTAAGTTAAGAAAGCGAATGCAAACAACTAGTAATACACGTACATGCCGAACGCATAAACATTTACAAAACTGGGGTGCAACCGTGGAACGATCAATGCAAAAGCACTTGGGGTTGTCATTTTTTTAAGAAGCTCCAAATCTCAAACTTAGCCCAGAATTAATCAGAAAACATTTAAGAGTAAATACAAAAATACCTAATTTCATAACAATTTAAATAAGAATAATAGATAATACATTTAATTACTATTTAACTATTACATTAGTAGATATTGACCAGAACCCTATAACTGTAACGAACTCAACAATATTGAAATAAAAAACAAATGTCTACTACAACCCTACTTTATAAAACAGCTAAGAGACAATGTGTAATATAGAATTACATGTATATCATCGTCGTGATGATAGTATATACTTGCAATACAAATAGACATAAACGTGTATGTATATTGCCTGCTTACAACATTAGAAATGATCGTGAAATATAACCTCACGCCGTTCAAGCAACTAATGATACTCAATTCGACGCATTAATCAGCTTAGCAAAGTTATATATCTGATTAACTTTTGCAGAATACAAAGAAGAAACCACCCGGGTGTGGTAAATAAAGTTAAAACAACAACAACACAAACTTCATTTAATGCTGCTTTTTTATTTTATTCGTTTGTGTTATCATGCTTGAAATTAAATGCTATATTTTTTTATTAAAGAATAACCAAAAATGAACGCGATTGAAATTATGGATAAAACAATGAAATATTCCGACAAATTTGTATCATGTCTCTTAAAAGGTTTGAATATTAAGCTTAAATAAAAATAAAAGCTTCATGGAAGGTTTGTTCTTAAAACTATACCTGTTCCTTACCACGGGTAAAATAAAATAAACAAGCAAATTCGTTGAATTGATACCCCCGCCAATATGCTTCTGGACACAAAAGTGTTATATTTGACACTCAGCTAAAAAGCATTTTTTTAAGATACTTAGGGCCATAAATCCATTATTAACAGATGGTGTACAATGCCATTCGGCGTGCATCATCCTCTTATCCATATAATCACTCATACCAAGTTTCAATGAAATCTGCCAAAGCACTTCCAAGATGTGGCTCCGGACACAAAAGTGCCGGACGGACGGACGGAAAGACGGAAGGACGAAAAGACGGAAGGACGGACAACGCCAAAACAATATCCCTCCGCCTATGGCGGGGATAATGAAAGAATATATTAAATGTATATCTCATTTATGTTGTGCTACAATTGCAAATCAAAATCAACTTAATATTTCCATTATTAATTTTTTGTTAACGATCGGTAATCTTCATGTAGTCTTACTAAGAAATTATGAGACGTGCTTGTAAATTTGGCATATTGATTTCGATGCCGTGAAGATAAACGTAGCTTCTGTGTGAATATGTATGATTATGTGTTTTACATCTGGTTGTGTAAACGGAAACACGTGACTGTGAATGAGTAATACTACAGATATGTGTACAGGTTGTGTACAGGATTTTGAATGAAACATTCCGCTGCATCCGTCGTTTTATATCACGCATAATATTTTCCCATAGCTCGTCATCAGTTACGATTTGAACAAACGGGCTAATATTCTCGTCATAGTTAGAAAGCCGTAGGATCGTACTAAGGACGCAACAACCGCAGAAGTAATGTTGGGTGAACGCGGCGAAGTCGACGATGATCGATTTGACCGCCATCATATATTTTGTACGGACTGACCGATTTCAAATAGCTAGTATCAACTGTTTCTTGTGCAGAACACGGACTTGCTTTTTTCTAATTCTCGTTATAGGATAGCTTTGTTTGTTTGAGTTAGTTTTATGTGTTTGCCCAGCCACTCCACCATAGTTTCTTCGTCCTATTCGTTCAGGTCGCTTATGTATTTGCCGGGCTTTCTATACGTGTCTGCCACTGATAGTATACAATGATTTCGACCCTAAGACTGTCTGTATAGATAACTTTTATATAACTATTATTAATCAATAAGAATTATTTAACCAAAACTAGATTTACTACTGGAGAGTGATATTACCAGATTGTATGAAACTGAAAAAGTACGCAATTTAATTTGTGATTTGTAAATATTAAACAATGTCATATGGTAATTCTCGTTATAAATACTCTATGCTTATAATATTCGTTAGCATCAGATGCTGTCCATGCGCAATAGATGATGATATAAGGTATTGTCAATATTTCAGGAAGTTGTGATTGAAATTAAGACTGGTTAAATAATTTCCAGAATTATCCGAAGTTATGCTCCCAAAGATCTTCCTTAGTTAATGGGCTTATGAAGTCGAATTTATGTGTAATGCCTGCGTCACTAAATAAAACTGCCTCAACTATACAATATTTTTATGTTAAATTATTTTTTCTGCAACCAGTCGTACACTATAACAGGGTACAGCATTACGTGACTTTTTGAAGTTCAACCTTTTAACATTTACTAATTTAAACGACGGTAAGTGGTGCCTTATTTCAAATAACTTTTGTAATCAAGTTTTCGTAAGAATTTCAACTAGTGCTTTAAAAACAGATTTTTATGTTCTTATGGCAATGTGAAATACATCAGAATTACGTTATTTAATAAGCATGTGTTCTTGTTAAAAAAATCCATTTTTACTGCATTCAAGTGACACGCAACGCGAAATTTTGTCACCGATTTCAGACGTATTCAAGGATTTATTCTTATATCTTAAGATTTCGGCACAAACTGCAAGAAAACCTTTCTTTTATGCACTATAGATTTGTGTAAATGTATTTCAATAACTTGAGATATTTGCATAAATAAAGTTCTTAACGGCGTGATTGCATTCTGTCAAGCCCGTGTGTAATCCCCTGTAAACCCCATTGATAATGCACCCTGAATAAACGACATTTGTAATTTGTTGTATACGTATATCATATGTATTTCGTTAGGCGAAGAAAGTTTTTCCATATGTGTATATTACATACATGATAATTCGCAGAATTGTGTCGTAATATATGCTTTAAAAATATAGAATCTCTCTTCAAAATACAAATAGTGTCTAATCACGTGTTTAGCTTTAAGCTTGTCTTATATAATCTCCAAATGGAACAATCTCTAATTTTATCACGATTCCATTAACTGATTAGTTTACTAGGGCACGTGTACAGTCGAATAATTGTAAGCGTTAATGCTATGATGGTCTCTTATTTGACGTGAAAATGGTTTAAAATGATAAGCATGCCATTTTACAATGAATGAGTTGTTTAATATATATTATTGTTAATTGGCCGTGTGTTCACTTTTGTTTATTTCGTCAGATCAAGAAGGGCTATGACATGAAAATATATAACAGAATGCCACTAGCATAGTATGCCTTTTCAGGCGCGGTGAATATGAATATTGATATACGAATTTCGACTTTCATTTTGACAACGCCAGTAAATTTAATTAACATGTCAAAGGCTAAAAAGATTAACTCACTATTATTTATATGATATTATTGACATCAGTTTTGTTCATATATGCGATACCGTGCATTGTCTTGTTTTTGATTTGACCATTAACCACTTGTCTTGCATCCTGATGAACAAGATCTAAATAAGTTCTTTGTTAGACTGATGAAGATGCACGTGATTAAAAACATCAAACCAAACTTAATAAAACATGTTGTTTTTTTAAAATGTGTATTTAACAAACGTTACTTTTTTACATTTTAATCGACAGTTTCTAAGCTCGACGAATGTGCATAGAGGTGATAACGCATGTAGTTTTATAGGAGAAATAGAACAGTGAAAGATGGACGTAAAGCGCAGTTGATCGCGTTCTTGTCATTCTTTTTTTAACGCTTCCAAACCGTTTCTTTGATATTGAGACATTTGTAAGATTATGTTCATGTAACAGTTAGGTAACAACATCAGAATAAAAATCGCAGTTTATTATATACTGTATATTCTCAGAAATATGCTTTTTATATGTAAATACTGTTTAATAACAGCATCATATCTAACGTTTTGTATGTTGATGTTGTTATTAAGAAATATCATAGCTAATACTATTTCGTTCTCGTTTGGCTTTATATTTAATTAAGGATTCTGCTATAGCCAGAGTATAAATTGGTGGTTTTTTTACTTGCAGCTATTGTTATTCCTTTTTGTATAGTATATTTAACGGCATGTGTGGTTTGCAATATTTGATTTCTATGACTTTCGCAATACGAATCGCATATATTTATTTCAGTAAACATTTACAAAGACTTAAATTAAAGTCACAATGGTGAAAAATCACATCACTAATCCTTAACGTACGGATATCAATGTAACGGGAAACAACATCCATTATTTAAAAACAATACTAGTACACACAACAGAATAGAAAGCATACGTATTAATAGAACATATACAGCGTATCGTGCATATTGCAAACGATAAACGCAAGCGTTGAAATAACACATAAATACATGTGACATTACAAACATTAAACTAAATTAAACGCATTTGACAAATATACGACTTCACTCTATTGAAATATTGTTAAGTGAATTGATTAAAATAAATCTTGCAAAAGGATATTGTATATAATGTCAATTTGTCAATTTGTCAATTAAGGAACAAAAGGTATATATATATATATATATATATATATATATATATATATATATATATATATATATATATATATATATATATATATATATATGTATATACACTTAGCTCTAAGTTCATGAATTGATACATAAATTACCTATACCATCAATACAGTTTTTGTGGTCCAATTCAAGAATTGTAAAAAATTAAACATACTTTATCTTCTTTTGTAAACGTGAGGTTTAAGTGTATTGCAAGTATGCCATAAATTCGCCACTGTACATGAAACGACTTACATCTATTGCAAAAACGTATTATAAAAATGTTTATATTCACAGAATCTTGATATTTGTAAGAATCATTTAAATCTGATTCTGTAACAAGTTTTCCAATGCTGGATGTCCATTACTTACAAATGGGTCACAACATTATACGAAAAATACAGTTTAAATACAGATCTTACGTTAAAAATGTTAAAAAAATACTGAACGTCTTTAAATACAATCATTTATACACCGGGTAAAGCTTTTGCAATTAAAACCCATTTACCGACTTTGCGCTGAAGTCGCTCAATATTTTTCGCCTAAGTTAATCTCCATGGCTCTCTACCATAATAAAGAATAGAGGCGATATCGGTATTACCTAGATGTAACATGATGTTTATATGTATATTGAAAGCTTTCGTAACAATAAACAAAAATGCCATCGCCTTACCCGGTGCTGAGAAAGTATTCAAAGATTATTTAAAATGTTAAAGATTTTAATTGGAGTATTGTTATATACCACACTATCTCAACATAATAATCTTTTTGGAAGATAACAATTAAAGTCTTTACGACATAGCTCTTTTATTCCACTTGTTGCAGTAAATTGATTTGATAACTGTTACCGTTGTTTTGGTCCCATACACATATCGACATATCATTCCACGAATACCGGCGATGAACATTTTTCCGCTTTGAGCCCTTGAAAGTTCCTGGTTTAGCATTTAATAACATTCCCACTTCCCTTCTAAGCACTCTTCTTGTATTATCTGATGTCGATAGAAAATGTGTCCAGCCTCATGAAAGCCGCTGTAATTTCCTTTCAAGCATTATTTCATTATTAACGGCTTAGTTCTATTTCGGAGATTTTGCGTTCGAATTGAGAAATGTTTTTCATTCATTTACATTTACGTGTATATTGTTTTTACACTGCAGAAAAATAATCAATATTTGGGATCGTCGGCATATTACATGGTCTATACCCACGATAAAGCCGCGATACATTTTGATCAATATAAATTAAGTTATTTTATAACATTGCTGGCTCGAATGCACTGATACGTTGACTAGCTTGTAAAACTTGCATGTTTATCTGAGGCTATGAGGCGACTGCATATTACAAGGTGTAGATTTCGCTAAGTTTTTGAAGTTTTCCGCCATTTTTTGCTTCAAACGACGAATTGTTCTTCTCATACAAAGGCATGATTCTAAATAAAGTTTTTTCGAATGCCGGTTTGCACATAATACATTTTACATTGCATTATACGGTTGTATCTGTCTTTTAAACAAATGTCTCCTCACTAGCAACGCTATCTTGAAGCTTCGTGGTCCTTTGTTTGCCACGGATGCGTTTTATATTGCCCTTCAGAGTCTGGTCGCGAAGCCATATAAGGGGCACCACCCCTGCACTGGCTGCGGCCAAGAGTGTCACAACCTGAGTAAGCTCCGGCGACAGAGAGCAATAACGCGACTCACACAGGGTGTAAACAAGGCTTACACACTGGAAAGGAAACCACATGGTGGCGTAAACAATATTTACCGAACACACAGTTACAATATCTACAGGTTTGTTACCGGCCGTTGCACGTTTCGAGCCCGCATCAGCATGACTCGTACTTAGGTGAGAATTGTCGGTGTTTGGGTCATGCTCAGGGTTTGTTTTTGTTGTAGAAGTAGCCTCGGCGATATCTATTAGATTGTTATCACACGTGTTTCTATTGGTGTTTGTTGTACAGTTAGTTACGTCTCTTCGTTGAAGTTTTGACAATATCAGTTTGAATGTCAGAATCACGATAACTATTAGCGGAATAAAATAGGTCAGTACTGTGCACAAAATTCCACTCTCTTCTGACATCAAAATATAGCATCCGTATTCAACTTGCCCATGTGGCATGAGTCCAGATGTCCAAACTGGGATTACTGTTAAAACTGCTACTATCCAGGGTGTCAAAACGATCACCTTCAAAAGTGACTTTTGGAACAGCCACGCATGCAGTACAGGGTGAGTTATATCCAACAGTCTATCAAAAGTTATGTTGATTATAATAATTGTTGAAACAAACGGTAGTACAATGTCAGAGACTATGAACATTCTACATATAATTTTTCCTAGTTCCCAAACATGTAAGATCTGATAAACCGTAAGCGGAAGTATGAAAATACCAGTGAGAATGTTTGAAACGCAAAAGTTGATTATTTGAACATAAATGGCATCCTGTTTTGTCGGCGAGCCCATCGAACATAGGACTATTATAAATGCATTTATAGCACATGTCCAGATTGCAAGAACGCCGGAGAACGTTGCTGAATGTCGGTCAAGATTACTCAAAAAGGATTCATGTATTTCTTGGCTGTATAATCCAGTATTGTAAATGTCCGAAAAACGGCCACCCTTATCTTCGGTATGTGTTTCCCCTGGATATAGTTCATCAGTATAAATATACGACCCATTCAAAGTAGCGTTCATGGATAATGTTATACCATGTTCGGTCGTTGCTTCTACCATCGTGTGATTGTCTTTGGGTACGTATCAGTTATATCTGAAATTTAGCACATTCATACATTAGTATGCTATCATGTATCATGTACTGAATGCCCGGAATGTCAAGTGGTAACTAGATATAATCGGATCCGAAAAACACCGTCAAGTATTATCCTAAAATGCGTATATCTTGTTAAGACCACACACGTTTTTACTTCTATATTTAGTGTTGTTTGCCTGAAAGTTAATTAGTTTTAAACGCCCATGCAAGCTAATGCTATCGGGTTGATTTGTTTTTCCTACTTGTAAAATGTTGTATCATTTCTAATTGCAATGTTTTAATATTAAATATGTGATTGTCGTAAACAATTAATACTTTAACCATCAAAGGGTCAAGTAAAGAAACTGCTATTACATTGTAATTTATTGGTGAAAATAAGTGACAATGAAGACATTCGTGATATGTTATAATGTATTAGATATGTACAAAAACATTAATTAATACATGACTCTTGGAGCGTTTAATATTGCATGTTACGGTTTACTGCAATAACATGTTTTATTTGTTTGTATATATAGTTATTCCATTACAACTGTATAGCCGTAACTCGGATATTATTAGATATTTTTTCTAGTCTTAGACAAGAGGTATGTATACTTATACTTTTTGAAAATCAACGTTTGCGGAACGTTACAATCGCATCTGTTTTATAAATTAGAACAGGTGGGATTCACATTAATATCAATCCAGTGAAAATAGAAAAAACGTCAAATGAAATATGTTGGGATAAGTATGCATGTAATTATTACATAAACACGTTAATTCATTAAACATATCTAAGATATAAGTAATAACAATTTTCCAAATGATTAAACTTTTAAAATATGCTAGTATCGATTGCAGTATGATAAACAATTATGTTTATTTCTATATGGGAAATACAACGACTGGAATTCAGACTTCGAAATTGTAAATAAAACACCTCAGTAATATACAAAATTGTTAAAGTTCATGTCGACACATTTATATATTTAAAAGATGTCTTAAACATAATATATATTTTTAAACCTATACCAGTCTTGTTCAAATATTTTAAATGCAAAAGCTATCATATAAAACGCCAAACTCGTCCTTTAAAATGTAATTTTCATTTAATTGCAGCTAATATGTACGTATACTGCTTCATAGAGAAACAAAAATTCAAGCATATCTTTATAATATTAGGATTTAATTTCAATGCACTGGTGACAAATAGCAAAGACAAACTTTCCTATTAAAGCGTCTAAGATGCTAAGCTAGCAAAAGATGTGGCGTCTCTAAATATAATTGGAAATATATGAGAGGAGAATGAACATGATCAAAGCCTTACAGCGCATGTGGAAAATGCATGGTTCAAAGAAATTTTTAATGTAGAAGCAATTAATCTGATTAATGCTAGTTTGGTGTCGTTCATGATGCAAACAAAATGTTTTTGAAATAAATATAGTACCGGGTAAAATACAACAGCAACAAGTAACACTCGTATCTTTAGTTCTTTAAGGAGATTCAAACATATATGCTGATGTTTCAATATTATTTGTAAACCGCATTGA
Organism: Dreissena polymorpha; assembly: GCF_020536995.1. Taxonomy (NCBI): domain Eukaryota; kingdom Metazoa; phylum Mollusca; class Bivalvia; order Myida; family Dreissenidae; genus Dreissena; species Dreissena polymorpha. The sequence continues at coordinate 34,879,737 of NC_068358.1, forward strand.
ATCATTTGTGTAGATTGTCCACTAATGATTACTAATTAGTTCATAGTAAATATGAAATGTTTACTTGCAAAATATTGTGCAGTCAAATACGGTATAGCAAAGTATATGTACTGCCTAATAATGATAACGAGTTTCTTAATTTATAGCCTTCAGCCGAGCAGTAAACTTTAATTGCATGTTTTATGGTGCATTAATATCATACAAAATAAGATCGACATAGCCAAATGGGTTCCATTGTTCAAAATATGTTGGTATACGTGTACAATTAAAACAAATGAGAATTTCATTATCGTCCTTATTTTCGAAACAGCTATACTTACATTATAAAACTATTCCAATCTGGTATATAAATAAAAAATAAATAAAAAAATAAACACACTATTCGAACATATTATTTGATGCTTTCTGTTCGCATTCCTAAAAAATAGAATCCAGTGTAGCATGGATTACCACATTCAAAACACTCACTAACTAAAAGAATAATTGAACGAACATCTTAACTTCACTCACTTTCTGCTGTTTCATTAACGAGCGCACATAAGCGTTAATGATCTGATCTTCAATCAGATCCACATAGCGGTGCCTCGGGCATGTGAAAGGTACTGGCGAAGCGCATGTCGTATTTATACAAGCGCGTTGTTACCGCCTCCAATAATGTATTGACTTTTGTTATCTGCTTGGACTTCAAATAAATACTTTTCCGTCAATCGAGTGTATGTGATATAAGGGTTTTTCGAACGTTATAGTTAATAGATGATATTTGCTTTGTCGTTCATATATAATTAAATTAATTAAGACACCATTTAATTGCTAGTAATTCATAATTATATTTCTTGAGTGATATTCATTTCACTTAAATGGCATTTTATTTGCAATTGTCATCCAAAATACCAAAAGTTTAAATGCCATTACATCAAGTTAAAAGCTTCAAATACAAGCCTGAATTATATAGAACATGGTAGAATAGTAAACACAAATTTTGTATGATTCAAACGGTGTGAGACTGTTTTATTAATGCAAAGATCTTTTATGTGCTATATTTTCCAAACTTATATTACGAGGCATTCTGTTCAGACACGAAGACGGTAATTCGAAACTTGTTTTCGTTGTAACTTTTTTTATTATTGTGTACCCCCGTTAAACCTAGGCATAAAGCGAGTGTAACCTACACGTAAATAGACGGTCTATGAAATATTTAAGGAATAAGACCAAAAAAAAAGGCACTCTCTTGGACCACAAAGTCCATACAAATTTGAAATAGAATTATTTGTAAAATGTGTAACAATACACGAGTCTCGCATACAAACATGCATTCGAGGCAGCACTGAGCATATCCTCACTAGGAATAGAACCTACTCTAAAATAGTTTATAAAAGAAGATACAATGCCGAAACTATACAAGCTGGCATTTTGAAGACATACACATGTATATGAACGAATACTTGATTTTGTATGGAATTGAAATGGCAAAATCTCTCAATTTAACCATAATCGATGATACGATTGAACAATACCAATGACCAAATGTAATGACTGTTGTATAATGAAACACGTTCATTTATATATTTTACCGGTTTATTATTCCAACAAAAACGAAATACAATTTTGAAAGTACAATACTATGATTACTTTCAATATTAAAACTTTTTGTTCTTTTTTAATAGTCACTGCTCTTTAATCTTACACATGTTGCCAATTACCTGTATTACACAATATTACTCGGAAAAAAATCGCAGGCATGTGTTTTATAAATGTTGAAATGCAAACACGAATGAAATATATTCTCAGATCAGATGTTAATAACGCTCATGTTGATTGATTGGAATGAAAACATAAACATTAAAGGGATCTTTTAACGTTTTGGTAAATTGACTAAATTGAATAAAGTTGTTTCAGACTCGCAAATTTTCGTTTTAGTTATGCTATTTGTGAGGAAACGGTGTTACTGAACATTTACCATGGTCTAATATACCAATTATATGCATCTTTTTACGATTTAAAAACCTAAAAATTATAAAGCATTGCAACGCGAAACGATTGAATAATTTGGAGAGTTCTGTTGTTGTCGTTTTATTTTGTGAAACAACGAAGATTGCTTATATAACGTATAAAATACGTCCGCCATGCATACTTGGTAGAATAGCCGAGGGGGCTAATGCGTTTTTACTCCAGGACTCCGAGGGTCACTGGTTCGAGCTCTGCGGCGGGCTACGTTTTTTCCCTTTTTTAAATTTTATTCTTGATTTTTTACTGGAGATTTAAGATCCAATGTTACATTTATCAATATAAAGCATTTAATGACTAACTTCAAAACATGCCAAAATCTGTGAAAAGGCCCCTTTAAACTACTTGTTTGCTTATAATTGAGTCATAAACGCAAATATCTAGTGAAATAAAGTAATTACCTCTTTGAGTGTTTTGTAATTGAGTTTCCACAGTTCCACACAATATTTAATTACACCGATTATGTACTTTCTTTCGGGCGAGTTTATTAAGAAAGGATCTATCGATACGCTCATTAATAAAAGCTTCGTTCATCTTAGAAATATCAAATGAACGTTTCTTATTCCTAGTGTTTATTTATACTGACAGTGTAACGTTTCTTTCTTCCTTTTTTTATTTAGTTTTATTCAATAAAAGACAAACAATCTATACATGTGTATTATCATAAGACAAAAAGATGTGGCAGCAATTATGTTCAAACAAGTTATTCAACATATGCTAATATATACCTTTTTGTTTTTGTGGTTTCCTTTTGATAAAAATAATTAATATGTATTTTTTTTCTTTTGGTTGTTTGTAAAGAAAATCATAATAGTTATGAATAAGGATGAGTTGCATCAAGTGGGTAGAAAGAATACTAGACTTGTTTATGAAAGTTTAATGTGTTTCCATTTTTTGTTTAAAAATATCTGAAGTGTATCATTGTTTAGGTCAATTTCTTTTTTCAATTTGAATCTTCAGTTTTAAATAATTGATGAAACAGTTCATTGTAGTTTTTTTGTTTTCAGTATTTCATGCTGAATATAAAATGTTTCATTAATATAATTATGAAATTCACAGCATTATTACCCTCTTTTATTTTGAAGGTATTTACCCCTAAACTGATGTCCAATAGGGATAGTTTAACATTTAATTATTGTTTCTCTAGAAAGGTTGTCAATTATTTCCATAGAGATTGAATATGCTTACACTCCCAGAAAAGGTGTTCTTTTGTTTCAATATGTTCACTACACATATCACATAGATTTGTGTTGGATAGGTTGCACTTAAAAAGATGTTTATTTGTAGCTATGTTTCTCTGGATGTATTTGTATTAAAAGTATCTCAGTGTGCTATCAGTAGTTGATTTATATGGCATGACAAATATTTGTTTCCAATTATATTCTTTTTCTCCAAGTAGGTTTTGCCATTTAGTCTGAGCTTTAGATATTTCGGCAGGTGTTTTAATTTGAAGTGGGTAAAACATTTTGTTCGTTTTGTTTTGCAATTATGTTTTCTACGAATGTTTTTGAGTACATGGTGTGTTATTTGCATTGGTTACAGCTTTAATATATATGGATATATTTTTGATCAATGTGTAGTACATTAGAAAATTATTTGTAGGCATTCCGAATATGTAGCATACGTTATCAAACGAATAGAAGTCGTTTGTTATGTAGTCGTATAATTTATCTACATATTTTATGTTTCGTTCGAACCAATGCTTATAGAAAAACGTTTTTATTGTTAGTAGTTATGTCTTTATTGTTCCATAGAATGATTTTACTGTTTATTTTGGTTTCTAAATTATGAGTAACTTTACACCATGCCGATAGAACATTCGATAGAAATATGTTTTTGGTTGAGATTTCATCTAGGATATTATTGTCGATATTACATTCAAAGTAAGGAGTCAGCATATGTTTTAAGAATTTTCGGTAGAATAATTTCCATTTACTCGTATTGGTATTATCTAGATATCTTTTAACCCAGCTGCATTTGATTGCATTCAGGAAAAAATCTATATCCGTTAGTTTGATACCTATATATTCTACTGATTAAATTAACTAAGTTCGCTTTATTTTATCAGGTTTACCGTCCCATATGAAATTAAATATATCTGATTTTATATATTCAATAATATCATTTGATGGGTTAGGGAGAACTGTTAGTGTATAGATTAATTTAGGGAGTGCAAACGTTTTCAACATGGTGTTTTTTCAGATTAGTGTAAGTTTAAGATGCTGGCATGATTTTAAGCAATTTTTAAATTGTTGTAATTTAGGCAATATGTTTTTTAGAATTGTTTTATTTTCATTGTTTGTAAAGGTTATTCCTAACGTTGTAGCTTCATCTGATGTCCAGTTGAATTTCATTTCTTTTTTTAAGATGAATATTACTTTGTTTTAATTTGCTTACTCGTAGTAAAGTGCATTTCCTTTTGTTTAGTTTAAGACCAGATGCCATTCCAAAAAGGGTTAGCGATTCTATAAGGCTATTGAACGAGTCACTACTGTTATTAAAAAAAAATAAGTTGCATCGTCAGCAAAAAGGGACTGTTTAATTTCTTCGTTAGGTTCTAGCGATATTCCGTGTATATGTTTATTCGATTGGATATAGTGTGATAGATACTCGATGCATATAATAACTAGCGAGGATCAAAGTGGACATTCTTGTCTTACCCCTCTTTCGACGTTAAAACTGTTTGAGAAAAAGCCATTGTTAATAATTATAGTGTTAATGTCAGTATAAAAAAGTTTAACCCATTTAATTAGCCTTTTACCGAAATTTATATTTTCTAAGCAAGAGAACATAAACGAAATGTCTAGTGAATCGAAAGCCTTTTCGAAGTCTGCAAAGAAATTTAGGCCAGAATTATTTGGTTGGTTGAAATAATTTATGCATTTTTGTATCAGACGTACGTTTTCACCAATGTAACGTCCTTTAATGAAACCAAATTGAGATCTTGAAATGATTGATGGTCATATTTTTTTTAAATTCTCTTTGATATGCTTTTAGTTGCAATTTTATAATCATTGTTCAGTAAACTAATTGGGCGCCAGTTTGATAAGGATTCTAAGTTTTTTCCAGGTTTTGGAATGAGTGATATTATACTTTGTTTTTGTAGTGTAGTTTAGTTTTCGTTGTTAAATGAATATTAAAACTTATCCAGCATTCAAACATACATGGCTACACAGTGTTCCATTTTTAGGGGAAATTTGATAGATATCATAATACTTTTTTGTGATACTTATAAAACACTTAATTTATATTTATAGCGAACAGTTATTTAAATACAATTAAATGTTTCATCTAATATAAGTATAATACAATATAATTATATCTACCTTTTATTGTTTCTCTACGCCTTTTCATCTGTGATTACAATTTATATATATATATATATATATATATATATATATATATATATATATATATATATATATATATATAAATATATATATATATATATATATATATAGTTCTCTATACACAATAGAACATTTGTTTGGTGTTTCATAATCATTATTGGTTAGTGTCCTAAACAATAGTTACAATAGTTTGTTTGCGTCAAACTTTAACATTTGCCATAATTTGATCAATATTGAAGCAACTTCATATTTGTCATGCATGTGTATCTTATGTTTTATTTTTAGATTGTATATGTAATTGCTTGCAATCTTAGAATAAAATGTGTGGAAAAAGTATTATTATCATATTGAACCATCCTTGTTACTTGTTATATGTCGTTAACTTCTTGATGCCTTGCTGTAGTTAATACGTGGTATTAATATGAATAAAAAAAATCAATATACCATTGGTTTGTAACAGTAAGTAACGATTACTAGAACTGCAAATTTAATGCTTAATGCATGCTTGTCATTATATTTATATATATTTATATGTTTTTATTTATTTCCTAAATTGAGATAAATTCTTGCTCTTAGCAACGACTTTTGTAACAGAACACCAACATTAGACATACAAAAACTTGGATCACCACCCTTAAACGGTCAATCCATAAACGATGTTAAACTGTGAAGTTAACGATATGTCTACATACATTTGTAGATAGGTGTATACAAGATCGCTAAAATGTGTCATTCCAGAAATACGTTGTACCACATTCTCACAGCACAAATAAAAAAATATAGTAGGTAATACAGCAATCAATTAAACTTCAGAATCTATATCAGGGTGTTCTTGATCGTATGCACTTCTTTTAAAACAGTACATCAACTATAAACATTACAAAGTTAAAACTACGATCACTTCCTCGAAACTGTACAATTTAAGGTCATGTGTTCAATGAGAATATTTTTTGTTCAGTCTTTGCTTCTTATACATTTTTTTCTGTGATTTATAGCTTGAAATTTAATTAAATGTCAATGTGTATTCTCGTTTTCTGCAAAATGTCATTTTTTTCCTGATGAAACAGTAACAAACGGTTATTTCAAATTAATACATTATTTATAAAGTACCAACAAAACTAAATAAATAAAATTCACACAAATAAAAATATGACACAATTATTAATCCTATTAACATTCAAACAAAGTGTATTTTTAAGGTTTCGCACATTCATTTTAAATATAAATCAATGATGCATTATAATTGTTTTGAACGTCTGGCTTTCTTAAGCCTTCTATGATACATTTTGAAAATGTTACAACTCATGTTTTTAGATTGATGGAAGAGCAATAAACAATGTATTAAATGGATATTTTTTTATTATATATTTTTGCATATTTGTATCTTTTATTTAAATTATGAGTATTTAATAAAAAGAGAAGTACATTTACTTTGCAAGGCTTAGCAAATGGACAAACCGCTTCTGATGCTCGAGCCTTGCAACACACACTAAAGTGAATTAAACATAACTAAAACACTGTCAATAATAGGATTAATATGACATGGTGTAATTATATTAAGTTTATTTTAAAATTGTTAGTTAAAACCTATTTATTTTAGCTCGATCGCATCGAAAGCCTCAGGCTTATTGAAACGCTCTCGAGCCCGTGTCCTGGGCCTAGAACCAGTACTCTTTTGGGGAGATCTAAAAAACGCTCCCACAGTGGGGATCGAATCCATGACCTCATTTGAAATGGTTAACACGTTGGGTGGAAATATCTTTTCTATCCAAGAATATTATGCCAATGCTAATTCGATAGCGGAATAAGAATGGAAATAACTCATTATATTCTACATTTGTCAATCAGATGTGTGAAGCGTGCATATACATTTGTAATGCATTTACAATCTTATATAGCATACTTGCAATAGTAATTAGTATATTACACACTTTGCCTAATCAATTATGTATGTGTCATGTTCAGGGTAATTGAAATCTTAAATGATCTTTTAATTTTAAGAGAAAACATAGAGAAACTGACGCTTACTGCCTATACTGTTTTGGTACTAGTAAACGTGTCAATTCACTTCTCTGTCGGACTGATTGATATCCTCAAACATAAAATCAATCATAGAAAAAGCGTTCTAGATATTTGATTTTTTGTAAATTAAGAATTGTTCTGACTCAATATAATAAAGGATAAATTAAGGATTTCATTACGATACGGAACATATTGATAGATTGACCTTTTAATACGAATGCTTTATTAAAGTATGTCCTCTATACCGACACACACACTGTATTTAATTTATTTCATGTTAACTGATGCAAACACGTTTGCTGATTGAAATAAAACTATGCTAGGCATTTCAAAATAATGTGTACATCGCAAGAGTATCTTTATTTGTGAAAAATGTCCCTTGTTTAAATATTTATTAAATACGATTTCGATGTGGATTATTTCGGAGACGTGTATTATGCACACACATTCTAGCAACGTAATTGGGCATCTATACCCTATATTACTACTTCTTCCTGAGATGCATAACGAGGATCTCGACTTTGTTTTATAATGCTAAGTTTTGAAATTGTGTGCACAAACGGATTTAGCTGATACATGTTCTTATTGTATTTCATCGTGCCTCACAAAATAGATGTTGCTCTTGCGTTTGTTATATATTAATTAGCTCTACTACCAAAGGCAGAAGAGCTTATGGGATGGCATGGTGTCTGTCTGTCTGTTTATGTGTGTGTCTGTGCGCGCGCGTGCGTGCGTGTGTGTGTGTTTGTGGTGTGTGTGTGTGTTTGTGCGTGCGTGCGTGTGTGTGTGTGTGTGTGTGCGTGCGTGCGTGCGTGCGTGCGTGTGTGTGTGTGTGTGTGTGCGTGTGTGTGTGTGTGTGTGTGTGTGTGTGTGTGTGCGTTAGACTTTTCTTGTGTATCCGATAAAGTCCACAGTTTTCATCCGATTCTTTTCAAACTTGTTCAGTGTCTTTATATTTATGAGGACTCGAACTCTATTGATTTTCAGGTCACTGGGTCAAAGGTCAAGGTCACAGTGACTCGAAATAATAAAATGGTTTCCAGATGTTAACTTAAGAATGCTTAGGCCTAGGATCATGAAACTTCATAGGTACATTGATCATGACTGGCAGATGACCCCAATAGATTTTCAGGTCACTAGGTCAAAGGTAAAGGTCACAGTGACAAAAAACGTATTCACACAATTCTGCTACTACAACTGACAGTAAAATGGTTTCCGGATGATAACTCAAGAATGCTTACGCCTAGGATCATGAAACTTCATAGGTACATTGATCTTGACTTGCATATGACCCCTATTAATTTTCAGGTCAAAGGTCAAAGGTCAAGGTCACAGTGACTCAAAACAGTAAAATGGTTTCCGGATGATAACTCAAAAATAATATTTCCTAAGATCATGAAACGTTATAGGTACATTGATCATGACTGGCAGATGACCCCTATTGATTTTCAGGTCACTAGGTCAAAGGTCAAGGTCACAGTGACAAAAAACGTATTCACACAATGCTGCCTCTACAACTGACAGCACATATGGGGCATTTTTTACAAACAGCCTTTGTTTAAAAAGAGCAATATCGAAGCAATAAGTCCAGAAAGACTTCCCCTTGAATATGAGAAAATTTTGAAATCCCGCTTGTTTACGCAATTTATTCCACAGTTTTCATCCAATTATTTCAAAATTTGCACAGTATCTTTATATCAATGAAGACTTGAACCCTATTGAATATGAGCAGTATCGGAGAAATAAGTACACAATAATCGCCCCTTGGATTTGAGAAAATTCTCCTTGTTTGCGCGATTAAGTACACAGTTTCCATCTTATTCTTTCCAGACTTGCACAGTGTTTATAGCAGTAGAGCGATTCAGGCCCTCATGGGCTTCTTGTTAATTTAATTGGGCAATTAAATCAAACGATATTGCTCGTTTATTGCGTTTTATTTTTAATAACGGTGCTAGGATGTTGATTTATATGTGTAAGATTTGTGATGAAATATGTGTTATTTAAGGTTGAGTTTTGGATCATTTGCATTGACCGTTTCAAGAAGGTGCCCCAAACGTCGATCATAAATTTAGAACAAAATGAGTGTTGCTTTTTCTGTCTTGTATTTCATAGGCAAATTTGCTTAATATAATAGTGATTTCTTTCCGATAATGCTTTTGGAATTTGCAAAAGAGAAAATATTATGCACAAGATTATTTGAAATTTATTATTAGATAATATGTTATTATTCAGATTATTTGTCAATAAATTATATGTAATATTAATGTTATAATTTATGCGATTATGCTTAATGGCTATGAGTGTTTTCCCTATCGAAAGTGGTTTAAAAGGAAGTCATCACAGGAATTAACGTTGACGGGTATTAAAGTGCGGCCGTTGCTTCTCTTAATGAAACATTTAATAATTGATGTGTTTTTTCTTCAATGAATACTCTAGAGCGATCTAAAAACGCTTCATGGTAACATATTGATTGAACTATTATATGTATACGTGTCTTGTAGATTTGAACTCAGTCTTTTAGCTGTACCGTTATCAATGTCCACAAACATCGTATGTTTTATGGCAAATACAGAATAACATTATGTGTAAGACTCCGTAAGAATAATATTGATTCACTAGGCTTGATTCATGGTCAGAACCGGTGTAAAAGACGTTGGCAATCTAGGCGAACCGGGCGCACTGAGACCCCGCGCACAAAAGGCAATTTTAGAAACTCATTCCTCCATCAAGTTTCAACCGATTTGCAAAACTTTGGTACTTTGGTACGACGCAGAAGACTTCTTACTATTGTAATAAATCAACGCCTATTCACATTAAGTACCTTAACGCGGTTATCAAGCAGCAAAAAGTGCAAAACATTTACCATAATGGATCCGACTACCACGGCCACACATCTCAGCATGCATACTTTAGTTTGACAGCCATTCACACTGTAATTTCATATCTCATACAATCAAAACAAAGCTACGTTACCACTAGATAATATAAATATCCATTAAAATCAAATAGGTTGAGAAAATCAGCTTTCCAACTACTAAACCGGCTGTTTTTACACTAACACTTGGTTAAATTATACTAAATACAACCACGGAAAGATACAAAATGTTTAATTTTAGTATAATGTAATCTTGTGTTAAAACAGCGTAACTCACCCTCCCCCCAAGAAACAGTAAAAGATTGAATCTTTTTTATCTAAATAACAACAGGAACAACGGACCAGTGATGCATCTCACCACGCGGTGTGGATTAAGATAATTATAAAGTGTAATCATTTAAATGGGTCCCATAGTTTTTCAGACGTCATTCGATTTCTTTTATAATATATATCTGCAAAACACGAATTAATTTACCATGATTATTATGCACTTCGTCTCAACAAACGATTTATAAATTGTAGTTTCATTTAAATCAGATCGTACTGGCTTTCTAGCCCTTGCAGGAATGAGACATCGTTCGGTATAGAAAAACAGTTATTTATTTGTTAAATCATTCTACAATATAGTTTGCTGAAAAGAACTTGACACAGAAGTCAATCTGCACATGAGTATACAATTGTGTTATAAGTATAGAGAAAACAGTCGAAGATCTTAATGTATTATCATTTTAGTGTCAATTTCATAAAGCCGAACGAAATAAGTTAAGTCGATATCGTATGTATACAAAATACACAATCCAACACTATAATGAGATTTCACAACCGTATCTGACAGAAACAAACCCAGAATAAATTGTATTCTCGTTGTATGGAGCCATTAGTTAAAATGCAAAAGATAATATGGTGTTTATATATAAAGTCAACTAACCCTAACGCTACTTATAAAGTGTATCCCTGACAGTTATAACTTCAAGAAGATGGAGTCTTCTGAGGGTAAGCAAAACGTGAATGTACGCATAACTAGCTTTCCAGTCATAAATTCGTTGTTAAGGAAACTGAATGTCAATTAATGCTGGCATGGAACACGTCCTTGTCATTGTCATTGGATGAAAAAAAAAACATACACAGTTGAACAACACGTATGAAAGAAAGTATTATATTCTGTTCACCAGAAGGTGTATCTTTGGTGTTATATAATATATAAAAAATAGCAGCACATTTAAAGAGTTGCTATTCAAACTCGTAACATCTTGTTGCTTATGAACGTTGTTCTTATAGCTTGAATGATGAAGCGGGTATATACGATTTTGTCAAATATTTATGAATTTATATAAAATGTGTAAAAAATTATATATATATATATATTTCAATATAGATTAAAATAAAAGTAAAGAAGAACATGTGTCGAAAAATGCGAAATAAGCCAGATATTTAATTCTGAAATTGAAAACGGCTGTACAGCCGAATTCGCCAGCATGTATACCATACATGTACGATGTGAATCTAAACTTAGTTTAACGGTTTATTTGAATTCCCGCAACGATATCTATTCATACGACACACGAACACTAACTCCGATCCTAATACAAAGACGAATGCTTCGGTTATTGTAGGAAAATATGTACGTCACAATTGGCTCGGGGCGCTAATTTGTCTTTGCTGCATTTTATGAAATTCGGCTTTAATGTAAAAGTTTTCTTTCCCATTTTATGTTATTGTTACATATTTTATCAATATATTACAATTAAACACATATAAAAAATCGTATATACCCGCTTTAACATAAATTAATGTTTTATTTGAAGTATATTTAAAGATAATTTTAAAAATGTCGTAGGTATATAAATATGTATTTCAGTTCTGTATTAAATATGATTACCGGTACATATAGAATGTCCCTACAACAAATATACGTCGCCCATGTGATGGCAAGTACAGAGCAACACTGCAAATAATAAGACGAAAATATTTAATTGAAAGGTTAAGGTCATTTAACAAATGAAAATGATAAAATAATGTATAAAGGTAATGATGATATATGCTTGCGTATTTCAATCTACAAATGTGATTTGGCTTACTACAAACGTTTTATTCGACAAATTTGATTTGGCTTACGACAAGTATGAAAGCCTATAATTTTCTTACATCTTTCTTCTTTCTTATATTGAAACAGACTAAATAATATAGGTAGTATCTAAATGGGAAACGGGTTGTATTAAGTTATCCGTTATGCATTACATCTTTGTACAACCATCTATAAGACAGCAGTTTATATCAGAAGATTTATAAATATACAAATGTAAGAAAAGACGAAAAATTGGGTGTATGAAAGTAGTGTTTAGGCAGTCTAGAATCAATTTACTTTGTATCAAACCCAGCCATTACTTATAAAGCATCACAAAAATGTGTTACAATAAAAACTTTATACATGCAATCGATGCTGATTTCTATCGGAGACAGAAGCGTATCCCAATAATGAACATTACATTAAAGGGAACTTTTCACGGTTTGGTAAATTGACAAAATTGAAAAAAGTTTTTTCACATTCGCAAATTTTCGGTTAAGTTATGATATTTGTGAGGAAACAGTATTACTGAACATTTGCCATGGTCTAATATAGCCATTATATGCATCTTTTGACGATTTAAAAACCTAAAAATTATAAAGCGTTGCAACGCGAAACTATTGAATAATTTGGAGAGTTCTGTTGTTGTCGTTTACATTTGTGAAACTACGAAGATAGCTTATATAACGTATAAAATACGCATCTGATGTATGCTTGGCAGGATAGCTCAGTTGGCTAATGCGTTTTTACTTCAGGATTCCGGGGGTCACTGGTTCGAGCCCTGCTGCGGGCTACTTTTATTTCCTTTTTTAACTTTAATTTGTGATTTTTTACTGGAGCATTTAAAATTTAATACATACATTTATTAATATAAAGCATTTAATGACAAACTTCAAAACATGCCAAAATCTGTGAAAAGGCCCCTTAAATACAAAGTAACTGGAGACAAACTATAACGAAACAAGACAAAAGAATAATAATGTTTATCAATAAAATGTAGATATCAAGCAAACACAAGTTCAAAGTACGTCAGTTGTCACAAATATCCTTTCAATTATAGTTTAATTCGACATAAATCAGAAATAATAAACAACTCGAGGAAAACAACATCAACAAACATTAAACCTTTATGAGTTTCCAATGAACAAAAATGAGTGAAACACTTAAACAATCATGAGAGATGATCAGTTTGGTTTTATGGAGTAATACACAATGGTCTTCAAACGTCTTTACTTCCGCGCATTGTGGCATTACATTCCAAAACCACCATTGCTTACGTGATGTTTCTCATTCGGTTTGCCCAATAAATGTAAAAGCGGTTTACACCAGACAACTAATACATTCGTAAAGTATATGACGTTTAACGTGGACTGTATTAAGTCATTACATATTGACTTTCTCCTCGCAAAACAAATTACGTGTTTGCGCCTGACATGATCATTAAAGTGACGTCCTAAAAATTACAACTACATTGCCAATTACATCCATGAGTATGACGTAACGTCTCATGAGTTTGTTTTTCGTAAAGCACCTGTTTTACCCAGGCAAACAAAGTCATGCTGTCATTGTTGTACTGAGATTGCATACTCAAAAAGTAAATAGTGCCCTCACACAATACTAGTGTTCAAGAGGTGGTACGAATGTGTGGGACTTGGTTCGGGTTTGGTAAATATTAAAGTGATATAATAGGCATTTTTCACGTTTGAACTGAGCTGAAAAGAATTAATAGGTCAAAACAATTAGTTCAAATGTGGTAATTGACCAATTATGTACAACTCATCTTGCTACCAATTGTTTATAAAAATATATTATTTTCGATATATAACATGACCCACCCAGGCCTCTAAGCCGAAATGATCCATGAAACAAAATTGTGTCTTTGTGTCGTATGAACGAATCTGCATGAAAACTACATTTGGACTCACATCGTACATCGAATCATTTATGTCGTCAGTTGTCAAAACGAAAGTATGGTTGATATGCAAATAGCTTATTTTTCTCTTTCCGGGATATTGTTTTAGTATGTTGATGCTGCATTAACAAATATAAGTGAACATGAAGTGAAAAAAACACAAAAATAAACAACGGTTGCGATAGACACCTATATACTGTTAGAAGCCCATAATATCACTTTAACGGTTTGAGTGTTTATACAGTTTTTCTATTAACGTAAAAGTGCCTTTGTCCTATGTATGCCCGTATCAACAGAAGGTTGGCATATCTCTTTTTGCGATCTGCAAATGAAAGTTATTTAATAAATATTATCGTAATTGAATTGTCTACCGTTTATTGGAGAACAAATCATAATTATACAATCAAAATGAGGAACTCAAATGTATCTATCCTGTTGCTATCTGCACGTGTGCATTGTATGCGTGTAAAGGATTGTAAAAAAGCAGCTAATACACATTAATGTTTATAATACACTCGTAAAATTCGTTTACCAGACCAGCAGTAAGACAAATCGAGTTGATATATAAACAGACAAAGCTTTCAGTTAGATTTTGTCAATTCGGCATTTAGATAATTATGTTCAAAGATAGTCAGAAGTTTTAAATCATATAAATGTATTCCACTGTTTAATCCATGTATGAAATCAAAACAACACACCACGGCAAAAGAGGTATATCCAGACATATATATATATGCAAGAAGACGTAATCGCTTGATACTTAACGAGTTGAGAATAAAACATTATCATCATCATAACTCATAAATGACCATACGGAGTTGATGCAAACTCCAAAAAATGGCTGCCATAAATCCGCTTAAGGGTTTCCTAGATGCCAATCAATTATCATAGATAGAAAGAGTCATTGTAAACAATAAATAAACATAACGTTTGAACAAACTTCTTTTTTATAACTATTCTCTTTTAGAATACTATTCTGGGAGAGCTTGAAAAAAGTATTCTTTGTAAACATAGTGAAGTTATCTTGCCATGTTTCTAGAAAAACAGCAATACATAACAATTTTTTCATGGTATTTTAGCATCTATATAATGCACATAATATTAAATCAAACTGCATACTTTTCAAAGATTAAAGGGGCCTTTTCACAGATTTTGGCATTTTTTTAACTTATTCATTAAATGCTTTATATTGATAAATGTAAACATTGGATCGTAAAAGCTCCAGTAAAAAATCAAGAAAAAAATAAAAAAAGGAAAAGAACATTGCCCGGAGCAGGTTTCGAACCAGTGACCCCTGGAGTCCTGCCAGAGTCCTGAAGTAAAAACGCTTTAGCCTACTGAGCTATTCCGCCGAGTACACATTGTTGATGTATTTTATACCTTATATAAGCAATCTTCGTAGTTTCACAAAATTTAACGACAAAAACAGAACTCTCCAAATTATTCAATCGTTTCGCGTTGCAACGCTTTATAACTTTTAGGTTTTAAAATCGTCAAAAGATGCATATAATGGCTATATTAGAGCATGGTTAATGTTCATTATTACTGTTTCCTCACAAATATCATAACTAAAACGAAAACTTACGAATCTGAAACAACTTTTTTCAATTTTGTCAATTTACCAAAGCGTGAAAAGATCCCTTTAAAAGCCAACATTATGCATGAAGATTGTGCGATGATGGATTGTTACTTAGTAAATATTATGAAACAAATGGCTTAGCTTGTGAATCAACAAGGCAATCTCGATAGTACTCGGTACAACAACATACAGCCACCAGTACTTTAGTTTTTATAGTTGTGCATAGAGATAGCTATTAGTACAACAATAACACCAAAGCATGAAAACGCAATGCTTTCCAATTTTTGATACACTGTATAAATTGAGTGTTTTGTTTATTAATTTAACATTCGTTCTTATCGAAGTATCTTAATTGATAATGTAAATGGAATACGTATTGATATCACCCAATTGTTCACATCGGAAAACATATCAACATATGAGCGTATTTAGCACATGTGTTCTACACCATACGCGTAGGTCTATATAATTATAGACTTATGAAAATATAATTTATACGATAATATGTCTTTATAACAAAGTATTGAGAACAAAACGAACAACAACAAAAATAAGAAATTGTGTAAAATGTGTTTCTTCTAAAATGGTTTGAAATAAAACAGATTTGGTTTAATTAAGCTAGACTAACAAAAGCCAGAGAGAGAGAGAGAGAGAGAGGGAGAGTGAGAGAGGTAGGGAGAAGGGAGAGAGAGAGAGAGAGGGAGAGAGAGAGAGAGAGAGAGAGAGAGAGAGAGAGAGAGAAAGAGAGAAATAGAGAGAAAGAGGGAAGAGGGAGATGGAGAGAGAGAGAGAGGGAGGAGAGAGAGGAGGAGGGAGAGAGAGGCCTGGGCATTGTTTAGTTATCATCCGGAAAACATTTTACTGTTTTGAGTCACTGTGACCTTGGCCTTTGACCTAGTGACCTGAACATCAATAGGGGTCATCTTCCAGTCATGATCAATTTACCTGTGAAGTTTTATGATCCTAGGTCTAAGCGTTCTTGAGTTATCATCCGCAAACCATTTGGCGGACGATCCGACGTACCGACCGACCGACATCAATATCAGTCAGGAAAACATGTGGAAACACATGTTGCTATCTAGATTTGTCATAGGATTATATTAAATCAACATTCTTTGTGAATAACATTTCAAGATAGCATGAACAAAATGTATGTTTTGCTTACATATTACAGAGTATCTTTACCTGTACCTGTATCTAGTAAAACAAATATCTACAACAATATATTTCTACCTTAAATATATTTTACTAGTAAATATTAATTTAGTGTAAATATAAGGTAATTCAAGTCGAACTACATTCCCTTAAAGTATTAAATGTCTACATTTATGTTAGAGTTTTTTTATATTGAATTGCTAGTATGTACAAATAATAGAGAAAACAAATTACACAACTTCTGTATTAACCTTATCAGGATCTGATTTGCATAACATAATATATAAAAAAGTACTAAAGTAATTTTTGCTGTACAACGATTGCTATTTATGGAACGTTAATGCCACACTTTTTAAACATGCAGACAAAGTTGTCATTACTTTCATATATCTGATAAACTAAGTGGAATCTAGTTTGTTCTTTCAACAAAACGTTGTTTTTATAAACGTTCAGAATCGTCTTATGGGGACTTTTGTTTCTCGTATAGTGTCTTGATAAACATTACAACAACATGTTATGATTGTGTGATTTTACTGATATTTCATAACACCAGAGGAGTTAATAATACCCTAAGACAGAAACAAGAGGAATAAACAGGAGGTGGTGCGATTGTGTGGGCATTGATGTTAGGATGGATAAATATTATGCATTTTTGTTTATTATATAAATTGAATGGCACCAGTTATATTGTTTTAAGAAACAGTGACACTGTCTTATGACTCTAGTACCAGCAGATGACCGTCATATCTCTTTTCGCGGTCTGTAAATAACAATATTATTAATTTACTAAATGTAATCGTCAATAAAAAGGCAACCATGTATTTGAGACCACATAATAAATATAATACCTAATGAAAAATTCAAACTGAGATATATATCTCGTTGCCCTGTTCAAGTGCATTTTGCCCCTGTACAAGATTGTAAAAAAGCAGCCTTAACACTTTGATTATTATTGTACAATCATGATGTGTTGGCTGGTAGAGAAAATATATAAATGGAATTGTATATACAAACTTAGTTTGCATTTATATTGAGTCAATTAAAAATTAATATAAATATGTTCAAAGCCAGCCAGTTGTTTTAAGGCAGTCAATAAATTTAATCAATATTAAACACCATGCATAACCTAAACTCACCATACCACGACAAACAACGAATAGTATGACATTTATATCTGCAAGAAGACGAAATCCTCTAAGAAAAAATAAATAAGAATAAGACGTGATGACATAACAAATCATTCATGACGAGGCTGTGAAGACTCACTCTCCAAAAATAGGCTGTTATAAATACGCTTTAGGGAAATGTGGATGCAAAATAATCTGTACATGATATCAAACGATTGGCAATACAAAAATAACCAAATATTATTTTAAATAAATTGAATAAACGAAATCCAGTTTTAATAACGATAGTTACAACTCGTCTTGAAATGGTTATTCGAAAGAAAACAAACAGGTATACAGGACATCTAAACCATTTAGCGCGCTGAATACCATTTATTTAAATAACTGAACCTAAAACAACCGTTTGAGATACAGTAAATGAGATGTTAATCCTTTATTATTTGAATAGGCCTACATATGTTGATTTTTAATATCAAAAGATGGCTCGCATTTAGTTCGTTAATTTCCCTGAATTTATGATTCTAATTCGAGACTCTTTTAGTTTTTAACCGATATGCTTACCCTGATCACATCTCTGTTTGGAACGTAAAACACAATCGAAAAAAAAATTGAACTTTCCTTTACTATAATACAATGAGCATAGTTACCGTATTATTTGGATTGCACCCAAAGCCGATAAACATTACCCCATTTAGCAAATAAAAACTTCATAACGCATTTGGACTTTAAAATATAGACTTGCAAATCGATAGAATACAAACTTGGGTACTAAAAGCGATAAACAAAACATAAACAAATCATTTGTTTCGTGTTCACCTAATATAAGACACGGGCATATTATATAATTAAGCAAACGTGAAATGCAGTACAAAAAAAAAATCATGTAATTAATTCCTTATAAGAACAGTTTAATATATCAGTTTACGATTTATAAACGTTGTAATATTGCAGTACTGTTTCAACTGCTGAGTATAGAAGGATCAATGTTTTACACAAATGTATCTGTTTTGCTGTTTGCATAGGATAATTATGTATTTGTTTTAATTTAATGATTAATATGTGGTCCAGACCACAGAACATTTGTAATATCGGATCAGTTTATACAAAAATATCACCGCATGTGGTCTAAAATGGCAAATTGTGTATATGCAAAAACTTATAAAAGAGCATAATTAATATGCCATTCTACTCATAGTTTGAATCAATGTAGTCAATCAACAATAAATTAGCCATTGTATTGTCTAAAATGTCGGTTCTTTTAGAACAGGTAGAAATGTCATTCAAGAAACCACGTGGACTCAAATGTGGCAATGATGATTTTTTATAATGATGTTTTTTTTCTTATTGCAATGTATAGCACAGAACATCTGATAGGATTATAACTTTATCTAATATTCTTCATTTTGGTAATAATATTCCGAGAAAGCTGTAAAACAAATAGTCTTTGCTAAAATTAGTACAAGTTTTGCACAATCCATGACAAAATATATTTTCTTTTTTATGTTACATGATAATTTTATATCAACATATGTTAATAACGTTAAAGTTAAACTACATACTATGTCTATTTTATAAAGCAAACATTAATGCTAGAGGAATTGTTAATATTTTATTGTTTTCATTGAACAGGGGCACAACTTGCGTGGTAAGCCAGCGATAGAGATCTGCTTTGCTTAACAGAATGCATCAAACTGTACCATAGTTACTAGGGATGTAGAGAGTTATGAATACAACGATAGAGCTTAACCTTGTAATACTGAAGATAAATGTTGCAATGCTTTGAAATTTTTGTTAAAATGACTTAATCTAGTCTTCTACTCAAAACCTTATTTGCTCAAACATACGTATAGTCGTTATGGTAGCGAATCAACACTTATAAGAATAAATGTAATAAGTGAAAGTAACTGTGTTTGTTTCAGTTAAGTGCTTTGCATCAAAGTGTAATCAATAGATGTCGAGACTCAATGTAAAGAAGTACATTTCGTTCGGTTCAGACTTGAGTGTCAACGCATGCACTAGAACGATCAATACAAGAAGACACGAAACAGATGAGGATATGTACAAATGTTCCAACCAAAGCCATACCATTTGCCTTTTCCAGGGGGAATTTAAATCATGTATCATTATCATATTAAGATGAATCTTTAGTTCAAAACATTTTATCATTCCCATTTGTATTCGCTGATATGGCAAATCGATACGCTGACAAATCCACAGGGATTGTACTTATTATTTGATATAGTCAGTGCATAAATATTGAATGTTCAGCGTTACGTCCGCTTCTTAAACTAGTCGTAGAAGACTTTGTCCGAAAAAAGTATTGAACGAGCCGACGGGGAGAGGGTCAACAATAACTTCATTGAGGTTAGATAATTAAAACATGTTTCATACCATATTTACATATCCACTGACGAGTCCCTCTCTGTTACCAATTTTTGTTATTGAGGATAATTTACTTGTGTACCAACAAATGATTAGTTTGAAACGCTCATGTCGTCAAATATAGGGGTCATAACAACTTATTTTTGATAACATTTTGCTAACAGATGCAACATTTTAAACATCTTTAAGGGCATAATATGCAACAAAATAGACAGCAATGGCAAATTAAATTGAAAACATGGAAAAAGTTCCAGAGGTTTGGTAAATATTGCTTACAAATTATTGAAATCATTTCAATTTAAAAAAAGAGTCGGTTTCTCACAAGAGACATCGTTTAACTAGGTAGGTTACCTAGATATTCCTATGCCATATGCGACCAAGGTAGCTCCATTCCACCAAGTCTGATCAGCAGCTTCCCGTCCGCTGTTCTGGGGTTTCGTGGTGTCATTAACGGACGGGGTTAACGGACTAGACCATGCGATGTTACAGGCTTTTCTGAAGCTATGATTTGCCCAATATGGTATAAGACCCTTTTGCGCATGATACGGGTCGTATAACAGCTTTTAATCCAATATATACAGCCATTTCACTATTTAATTATCATTTGCCTTACGTGCTACATTTTTGAAATCGCAGCGGGCATCAAACGGTTTGATTGTAAACCAACGGCAATTGAAAATTGACGTTTTTTTATAAATATTCGTGATAGCGGCGTTTACATGAATCATTGTTATCGAGTTTGAATTTCAGACTGATGTATGTGATAATTGTATACGTTCGTTATAAAACAGCATGTGCTTTATAATGTTCGTTGACATTTAACAGAAAAACTGTCGCAAACCACTAGCATGTTAATATAAACTTAATCATTTCCATTAATCATTCCCTGAGTGTAAAGATACATGTTTTATCCATTTAAACACGCGTGTTCGTAAAATCAATGCTGACGTTTTAATGCATTTATTCAATCGTCGAAGGGTTTTAGGCGAAAACAGGATCCAGGTTGATAATTAAAACAGAGCATCCGATTTCCGCTAACATTATAGCAACACTTCTTGACTGAAAAAGGTATTCGTGCCTACCAGACTAGCTGTTCTAGGTGCCATTGTGTACAGAGTGCAACTACTGAAAGATCCAATCAAACTGTTTCAGTAGATGTTATGATTAGGTCCATTCTATGCATTTTGATAGACACAATTGTACATATTATGATAGTTTGTGTGTGTTAGAATGTTTTTAAATGCTACGTTTGCTTTCAGTTAAAATACACTAGCATTACTATGCGACCATGCTGATGATTAACGAAACCACAACGCCATACTTTAACTAGAAATGGCGCGGCAGACGCCAAAGCGTATCCCCACGTCGCATGTTTACCCAGGGCCGCCCCAGGGTTGGATTTTTGGCCATGCATAGTTGAGATTGACCATCTTGTCATAAGAGATTCAGTATAAATTTGAAGTGAATCGGTGTAGCTATGAAGAAGTTAATGTAAAAAAACCTAAACACTATGAGTGAAAATATCTGACCCTGCCCCACCCAAACCTCCATAACTTTTGACCCAGGGGTCAGATCAAAATTCCAAATAGTGCACTGTCGCAAATATGGTCATAGCTACCATGTGTGTAAGTTTCAAGGTTCTAGTGCTAATAGTGTAGCAGGAGATAGTGGCCACGATGGACGAACAGACGGCGGAAAAAACCACATAATCCCCACTTTTTCTCCGAAAAGCATGGGGATAAACACACAGTATGACATCAAAATACGTTTAGCGATGTATACTAGTGGTGAATACAATTTGAATTCTGTTCCAGCAAGTTATAAAATCCTACACCACAAGGTTAGAAGTGATGTTCTTGTTTTCGTGCCGAAATATTACACTTATCAGTGTTCGCTAAAAAAAAAATTTGTTTGTCTTTTTGTCTTTTATTTCAATAGTAAACAAACAAGGATAAAACAACACTTGAACAAAACATGACGTCATGTAAATAAATTAAATCATGTGCGGGTTTTGTTGTATTCAACAAGATTTAATACACCCACACATTTTCACATTTATATATGCGGGAATCATTGGATAAAATAAGCTTCGTTGTTGTTTCATTCTCCGTTATCCTCTGATAATGTTTATAAGTTTCATATGTTTGAATATCCGATAACCAATGTTTTAAATCACCAAATAAATTGTCAGATTGAATTATTTACAAGACAATTGTCTGTCTTTTTTTCCGTAATCCTCTGATAATGGTTCAAAGTTTCATATTTTTAAATATCCGATAACAAATGTTATAGATCATCCATGAAATTGTCAGATTCACTACAACTATTAAAATGTATCTCATTCTAGTACTAATTGTATTTATTTCCAATTGAAACCCATGATAGAATACCACTATTACATTAATGTATAAATCTTGTGATTTCAGACTGAGTTTGATCTAAGATCAGAAAAGTTTGCATAGTAAGTGTTCAACCTAACTGTTAAAACATATTGTCAAATGTGATTAAGATAATGGCGGGTTAAGCAATGAAAGGAACCGAAATATTCCTAGCTAAGAACGTATAACGTAGGCTTAACGAATCATACGTTCGAAAAAAATAATCATCAACATTGCCGTTAGAGGAACGATATAGTACAAACTAAATGTGTATCGTTCAATCAAAACGTTTAACGAATATTTTTTCGCAACTGTTGGGTTTGAAGCTCCTTACAAACAGTTTAGGTACCCAAAGTGTTTTTCAATTGTATATTTCGAGACGGTGACACGATATGTAAATTTACCAATCAACTGAATATCGAGTAGAACTACAGCGGCATGCCATTACTATCGTTTTGATATTAAATTGTTTCATTTATAGTAGAGTTTCAGTATTTAAATAAATATATATTATGTATAATTTACCTCTTAAATATTTATTATTTACTTCCCCATCTGTAATGTTTAATTTGAAACGACTTGATCCATGCGATCCCGTTAATTTGAAACCCAGATATCTCTTAGAGTTTTAATAATTGATGCTCTCATAAAGCATGAAGCGAGTGTCAGTTCAATATCATAATGCAGAATTTACGATTTAAAAGTTTACTTAGAGTACATTTTATCTGGGTTTAACATTAAGCGTCATCTCGCTCTGGCAGACATGACTGTCGGGGATACGTATGCTCTCAATATAATGACGAATGCAAGCAATATAGAATTTTTACTTTTAATAACATCACATCGGCATAAATTGTCTACATTAATCAATAAAATAATAGTTTGGCAAAATATATTTACAAATACACACAGGGATTGACTTAATATAAGGTCACATCGGTATGATATATTAGATCGTGGACTCAATATAAGGATGATTAGGAATAATATACAATATAACAAATTGACTTTATATATTGACGAAGTGTCTAAATATATTGCGCTTAAAAGACAGCATGTGCTTCTCATATTCACATAACATGAAATTATAAAGATGTGAATATTGTTAGAATTAAAAAAAATAAAAATAATTAAATAGAATCCGTTCATTTTAAGATAATATAGAGCATTTTTCCATACGAGTGATAAAATACAAAGTCAAATAATTTCATGGAGTGCTGTATAATTTGACATATTTATGCCGGTATAAATTTGACAGAATAGTTATTCGTATATATATTGATAAATCCTGTATCGGTCTGCAATATACTATAAAAATAATATCGCAAAGGTGAAGGTGACAGTGTGCTCCAGACCACATAACATGCGGTATGACATGTGATGTTCTTTTTCTTTCAATAAATGAAGTAAATATTGCATGAAGCATCTCTGAGGCTTAAATAAAAATATATACAAATAGTCTGTCTTTTGAGTAATGAATTGCGAGAAAGCATGAATGGATGTTTTTGTAACCATTTTTTAATGTAGCTTGACATGTCTGATGTATGTAATCAATAAATAGCATTCACATATGTTATATTTTTCTTGTTTAAAGTAATTGAAACTTTTACAACGTTATTGTTTATATTGGAAACGTCAATAATTAGAAAAAGTCTTGCTATTATTTTAAGTACATTTAAGTACATAGTATTTGTTGCTAGATGGCTTTTGCAAATCGTAATCAAAGACATGATTTTGTTTTGTGACGCAGTTATAATTTTGTGCGTATTTTTAAGAAAAAGGTCACCATCAACCTAAGAATGGTTAATCGGAAAATGCTTTGTTCAGTATGTGATAAAGGGACCAGATTGGTGCAGGAACACCAATATATATGTTGCAATAATGTCATAGTAGAGCACTTTTGAAAACCCTGTAATAAGAAACTTTGTCTATTCCTTTTTTTTAGAAATACGGAAAATAATGTGCCTGATGTTCATTACTCGTGTTTGTTATGTCAACATACAACATTCTTCAATTATAGGCTATAAAAATCCTTCGACAATTAATCTATCTCAATAGTAGTTTTGTTTTCCATCGGCAAAAATTGCTTATGCAGACCTGAACTGTGTTTATGAATGATAATGCAACTTAACAATAATCGTTCAAAGCGATACTGATTTGCTAAAACAGTTTTTAATTTAATAATACTAGAACATTAATGTTTTGTCGGTAATATACAGAACAAGTTCGAAAGGTGAAAACAACATGCAAATTGGTTTATTTGTTCGACAAATGGTGCTAATTTCTGCATGAAAAATTTCATTGTAAAAAAGTATTGAATGAATATTGTGAAACAGCA